>NC_133328.1:640337014-640678501 GCF_042186555.1 Aquarana catesbeiana
AGTCCCATCATGCCTCTGCCTCTGGGTGTCATGCTTGTGGCTGTCAGAGTCTTGCTATGCCTCATGGGACTTGTAGTTCTGCAACAGCTGGAGGTCTGCTAATTGCATATCCGTGCTACATATGATTCCTTCTTTTTTTCTATAGATAAAAGATGAGAATAAACGCTACAATTATAAATACGCAGCACTCACCACTGCCCCCTTCTGGCACTTCCAGAAGCAAACGCACAAATGGGTTGATTTACTAAAGGCAAATAGACTGTGTACTTTGCAAGTGCAGTTGCCCCAGTAAATGAGGGGAAGCTCTGCTGTCTTCCATCATCCAATTCTGTGCAAGCAAAAATGCATTATTATTTTTTTTCCTTGCACCTGATTGGGTATTCTTTATAGCTTCACCGCCTTTACTAAGCTCTGAGCTAAATGAGTGCAGTTTCACTTACAAAGTTGCCTGTAGTAAATCAATCCCTTTTGTATATCTGCTTATGGCAGTGCCATCAACAATCAGAAGGGGGCAGCGGTGAGTCAGCGCTGGGATCGCAGCGAGCTCGGACACCCGTGGACGATGCCGTTGTGATCTTATGGATTAGCATCAGACATAATCAGGACATTGTCCTCCTTCCAGGTCACGTCCCCCATTGTCCGTACTATATGCAGAATTCTGGGTGACGGATTGTCTGGAAGCTCGATCAAATGTGAGAGAAATAGTAAATTTTCTATTAAAGGAGAACTCCGCTAAGAATGATCTCCTTCCACACCGTACACAGAACAAATCCTATTATCATTCAAGGAAAAAAACTGCACTCCTTCCGAGGAGCAACGCTTTGATGGTTTCCCCAAGTCTCTTATCACCATCAGTCAGGTGGAAGAGGCTGCAAAGAAGGAAAACCTTCCCATAATGCACTGCAAGATCCACCGATTCCCTCTATGTATACCGCGCTGTCATAAATAATTTATTGTATACATTTCTATAGCTCTGACATATACCACAGTGCTGTACAGAGAACACTGAGCCAATCGCATCAGTCTCTGTACGAGAGGAGCTTACACTCTAATGTCCCCATCACAGTCACTCACTATTATTATTATACATTTATATAGCTCTGACGTATACCGCAGTGCGGTACAAAGAACATTAAGCCAGTCACATCACTCCTTGTACCAGAGGAGCTTACACTCTAATGTCCCCCCCACAGTCACACACTATTATTATTATTATTATACATTTTATAGCTCTGACATATACCGTAGTGTTGTACACCATTATTATTAGACATGTATATAGCTCTGACATATACCACAGTGTTGTACACCATTATTATTAGACATGTATATATCTCTGACATATACCGCAGTGTTGTACACCATTATTAATAGACATGTATATATCTCTGACATATACCGCAGTGTTGTACACCATTATTATTAGACATGTATATATCTCTGACATATACCGCAGTGTTGTACACCATTATTATTAGACATGTATATATCTCTGACAATATACCACAGTGTTGTACACCATTATTATTAGACATGTATATATCTCTGACATATACCGCAGTGTTGTACACCATTATTATTAGACATGTATATATATCTCTGACATATACCACAGTGTTGTACACCATTATTATTAGACATGTATATATCTCTGACATATACCGCAGTGTTGTACACCATTATTATTAGATCTGTATATAGCTCTGACATATACCGCAGTGTTGTACACCATTATTATTAGACATGTATATATCTCTGACATATACCGCAGTGTTGTACACCATTATTATTAGACATGTATATATCTCTGACATATACCGCAGTGTTGTACACCATTATTATTAGATCTGTATATAGCTCTGACATATACCGCAGTGTTGTACACCATTATTATTAGACATGTATATATCTCTGACATATACCGCAGTGTTGTACACCATTATTATTAGACATGTATATATATCTCTGACACATTCCTCTGTTTTTCAGATAAACAGTTTCTGGTTTTCTTCTTCAAACAAGTGCGGAGGAACCGGAGTGGACGCTACGAGGAGGAGTTCCCGTACATCTCGCCGTGCGGCAGGGAACACAACTACATCCGCTGCGATGACCGCCCCCATCGTCTTCACACACCTCCTGCGGGAGGAGAGCTCAGGCTCCAGAAGTTGTCGTACTGCGGTGGAGGGGACCAGCTGGCGGTGGGCTTTGAACCGGAGAGACTCGTGATGCTTCCAGAAAACGGGCGGTGTATCACCCTGCGCCGGAGAAGAGCGGCGGGGTGGGCCTTGTGAAGTCCTCGCTGGCGTTCGAGCTCAGCTCTTGTTTTGAATTCCCCGGTGGGTCTACTTCTGGGACCCCCAGCCATTTTCATTGGGACGGCAAGCGGTATATCCTCACCAATGAGCTGAGACCGCTTATCTGAGGCCGTTCATCTGGGACTGCTTATCTGAGAACGTTCACCTGAGGCCGTTTATCTGTGGCCCTTCATCTGAGAACATTTATCTGAGGTCGTTTTCTGAGGCCCTTCATCTGAGAACGTTCATCTGAGGCCGTTTTCTGAGGCCCTTCATCTGAGAACGTTCATCTGAGGCCGTTTTCTGAGGCCCTTGATCTGAGGTCATTTATCTGAGGCCCTTCATCTGAGGTCGTTTATCTGAGGCCCTTCATCCGAGAACATTTATCTAAGGTCGTTTATCTGAGGCCCTTCATCTGAGAACGTTCATCTGAGGTTGTTTATCTGAGTCCCTTCATCTGAGGCCCTCATCTGAGAATGTTATCTAAGGCCCTTCATCTGAGTCCCTTCATCTAAGAAGTTCATCTGAGGCCCATCATCTGAGTCCCTTCATCTGAGTCCCTTCATCTGAGTCCCTTCATCTGAGTCCCTTCATCTGAGGCCGTTTTCTGAGGCCCTTCATCTGAGAACGTTCATTGAGGCCATTTATCTGAGGCCATTTATCTGAGGCCCTTCGTCTGAGGCCCTTCGTCTGAGGCCCTTCGTCTGAAGCCCTTCGTCTGAGGCCCTTCATCTGAGAACGTTCATCTGAGGCCCATCGTCTGAGAATATTCATCTGAGGCCCTTCATCTGAGAACGTTCATCTGAGTCCCTTCATCTGAGTCCCTTCATCTGAGTCCCTTCATCTGAGTCCCTTCATCTGAGTCCCTTCATCTGAGAATATTCATCTGAGGCCCTTCATCTGAGAACATTCATCTGAGGCCCTTCATCTGAGAATATTCATCTGAGGCCCTTCATCTGAGAACATTCATCTGAGGCCCTTCATCTGAGAACATTCATCTGAGGCCCTTCATCTGAGAATATTCATCTGAGGCCCTTCATCTGAGAACATTCATCTGAGGCCCTTCATCTGAGAACATTCATCTGAGGCCCTTCATCTGAGAACATTCATCTGAGGCCCTTCATCTGAGAATATTCATCTGAGGCCCTTCATCTGAGTCCCTTCATCTGAGAACATTCATCTGAGGCCCTTCATCTGAGAACATTCATCTGAGGCCCTTCATCTGAGAATATTCATCTGAGAACGTTCATCTGAGTCCCTTCATCTGAGTCCCTTCATCTGAGTCCCTTCATCTGAGTCCCTTCATCTGAGTCCCTTCATCTGAGTCCCTTCATCTGAGTCCCTTCATCTGAGTCCCTTCATCTGAGGCCCTTCATCTGAGGCCGTTCATCTGAGGCCGTTCATCTGAGGATGCTGATTGCTGATATTTTAAAGTGGAACTCCAGGTGATGTACAGGAAGGGAGTGAGTGACACAGCCTGCTACTAAAACAGACATATTTCAGGCACTGGGGGCACCTGGAAGAGAGGCTTAGATGGTGAAGACTCAGGAGGCAAATTTGAATCTTCAGAATTGTAGTCTCAGAAATAGGTTGTCTCTGTCTTCAGGAACTCAGATGGAGACCAGTACAGAAGAGAACATCTGGACCGCGGTCATTATAGACTTTTTTTTTGTTGCTTCCAGAGTTCCACTTTAACCCACATACAGACTGTGCACTTCCTCCTCAATATGGTTGATGTGTGAGTGTGAGGACCCTTTGTCTGTACCGCCTGCGGGCGGAGAGGTGTGTGCCACGTGACCCTGCGCCGTCATCCACATATATTATTCTGCTTTAAAGAGAACCAGTCATAATTGAGCTCATGTAAGAATCTTAAAAGTAGAATACCAGGCTCAACCTAACTATTCCTAATATGTCCCTTCCCCCACTCCTAACACTTATGCTGACTAACCTGTATAAGAGAGATGTATATACTTACCTATTTTCACCGTCACGTGATCTGCTGTGTCAGCCAGTGCCAGCTGCAGGGGGAGAGGAGGGAGTGCTGACAACAGATGGGCCATAGAAGCCTAAGGGTGACGTCACCACTCACAGGCATTACTAGCTGTTGTAGGTGCTCCCTCCTCTCCCCTGCGGCCGGTGGTAGTTGATACAGGAGGTCATGGGATTGTACCAGAGTGGGCTGAAATAGGTAAGTATATACAAAAGAGAAGAGAGAGCGCTTGACAATGGCTGGAAAGCCTTACAGCAGTAACGCAACTCACAGGCTTCCTATGGGCCATCTGTTGTTGGTGCTCCCTCCTCTCCCCTGCAGCTGCCGCTGGCTGACAGAGGAAACAGATCATGTGACTGGAGTGGCTTTAAAATAGGTATATACATCTTTTTTACACAGGTTAGGAGGGGGGAGGGGACATTTTTAAGACTAGTTAAGTGTAGCCTGGAATTCTACTTTAATGTCAGTTTCTTACATGAGTCCAATCATGACTGGTTCTCTTAAAGCAGAGTAATATTAATGGATGGCAGTGCAGGGTCATGTGATCCCCTGTATCGACCACTGCTGGCTGCAGGGGAAAGGAGAGAGCGCCAACAACAGCTGCTAATGCCTAGGTGGGGTAACGTCACCCATAGGAACCATTGTTCTCTATTGCAGCCGGCGCTGGCTGGTCACATGACCCTGCGCTGCCATCCATGTATATTACTCTGCAGGAAGGACCGAGCCTCTTTCTGAGATTTGGTGTTTTACAAGTTTTTTTTTTTGCTAGAAAATTACTTAGAACCCCCAAACATTCTATATATTTTTTCTAACACCATAGAGAATAAAATGGCGGTCGTTGCAATACTTTCTGTCACACCGTATTTGCGCAGTTGTCTTACAAGTGCACTATTTATGAAAATATAAAATTTTTTGAATTAAAAAATAAGACAACAGTAAAGTTAGCCCGATTTTGTTTTTATATTGTTAAAGATAATGTTAAGTCGAGTAAATTGATACCCAACATGTCACGCTTCAAAATTGCGCCGGCTCGTGTAATGGCGACAAACTTTTTGCCCTTAAAAATCTCCTTAGGCGACGTTTAAAAAATTCTACAGGTTGCATGTTTTGAGTTACAGAGGAGGTCTAGGGCTAGAATTATTGCTCTCGCTCTTCCGATCATGGCGATACCTCACATGTGTGGTTTGAACACCGTTATCATATGCGGGCGCTACTCACGTATGTGTTTGCTTCTGCACGCAAGTTCGGCGGGACGGGGCGCGTTTAAAATTTTTTATTTTTTTTCTTATTTATTTTACCTGTTCTTTAAAAAAAAAAAAGTGTCACTTTTATTCATATTACAAGGAATGTAAACATCCCTTGTAATAGAAAAAAGCATGACAGGTCCTCTTAAATATGAGATCTGGGGATCAAAAAGACCTCAAATCTCATATTTACACTAAAATACAATAAAAAAAATTGAATAAAAATTAAATATCATTTAAAAAAAAAAAATGGCCCTTTAAGAGCTATGGGTGGAAGTGACGTTATGATGTTGCTTCCGCCCTGCAATGATATGGAGACGGGTGGGGGCCATCTTCCCCTCACTCGTCTCCATACCAAGCCAGGGAGAGGAACCAGTCGCCTTTGCCGCTGCCGACGGCTCCAGTAAGCGGTGGGCGGGAGGGGTGGGCCCTCTCATGCCCTCTCATGCTGCCAATTAAAAGTGAACTTGCGGTGAATCTGGCGCAGGGACCACTTTTTAATCTGAATCCGGACCGCTCACTGAAGAAGAGGATTACCGGGGTTATGGTAGCTGGCTGCTGCTATAACAACGATATTCCTAGTGGTCCCTCCTCTCCCCTGCAGCCGTCGCTGGCTGATACAAACAAATTAGACATGTGCAATTCGTTTCGTTACAAATTCATTTTTCAGCAAAATTCGACAAATTCGTTAATTCGGAAATATTCGAGTTAACAAAAACCCGTTTAACAAATTTTTCTGGAAATTAGAAAATTATAAAATCCGAAAAGAAGAATAAAAAGCCTAGAATTCAAAAGAGCGAAAATCCGAAATAATAACTAACTAATAATATTAACTATTACTAACTATTAAAATTATAGATATTGGAATTTCCTTTCAAATGTGGCTGGTAAAGAACATAACAAATACGAATTCATCTGAAGTTCCGAATTATCCAAAATAACGTCTGCCGCATCTAAACAGATGGAACGTAACTAATTAATAATAATAAAAACTTTTTATTATTATTAATATTATTATTTATTATTAATTAATTACGTTCCATTCGTTTAGATGCGGTAGATGTTATTTCGGATAATTCGTAACTTCGGATAAATTTGTACTTGTTAGAGAACATAACGAGTACGAATTTATCCGAAGTTCCGAATTATCCAAAATAACATCTGCAGCATCTAAACAAAGGGAACGTAACGAATTAATAATAATAAATAATATTAATAAAACCTTTTTATTATTATTAATATTATCATTTATTATTATTAATTTATTACGTTCCATTCGGATAAATTCGTAATCGTTATGTTCTCTAACAGCCAAATTTGAAAGGAAATTCCAATACCTATAAATTTAATAGTTATTATTATTTAGAATTTTTTGGATTTTTGAATTTTCGGATTTTAGTTTTATTGTATTTTCGTTCTTATTTTTGGATTTTCCAGTTTCCGAATTTCAGATTTTTCCGAATTATCGAAATAACGAATACTGCATCTAAACAAATGGAACATAACACATTCATATTTTTCCGAAGTTACAAATTCATTTGAAATAATGAATTTCCATCATAACGAATGACCCGAAAACCGAAAAAAAAACAAAAAACTAATGAAACGAAAACAAACACATTTTTCGGCAGTGCACATGTCTACGAGGGATCACATGGCCAGACCAGAGTGGGCTGAAAATAGGTAAGTGTACATCTTTTCTTGCACAGGTTAGTTAGTGTAGGTGTTAGGAGGGGGAGGGGACATTTTTTAGGACTACTTACCTGGGAAGGTTTTCTGATTGGCTGCTTAATGTAGTTGTAGGGGTCCTGCACACAGGGACTTTTTGGTATTCAATATAAATTGAGGGCAACATACATGAATGTCGATATGCTGATGTAGGTGGGTTTACGATGCTACCTGTTCAGACCTGTGCATGCGTATGGGCATACAACCCATGTCCAGGGGCCTACCACTTTACACATGCATGAATGTACACAGGTAACAATATAAACCCACCTATAGCAGGGCACAGCCATTGGTTACTATTGCTTGTTTAAAGCTGAAGTGTGATGTATGCATATAATACCCCCCCCTCCCTCTCCCCCCCTCATCCTCTCCCCCCCTCATCCTCTCCCCCCTTCCTCCTTTCCCCCCTTCCCCCTCTAAGCAACATGAAATTAAACATTTTCAATCAAATCATTTTTGTTTTCTTTCGAGACCAATGTTGTCATCAGTGGGTCTGTTGCTCCGGGTTTGGTCAGAAAGGCTGGAAGGCTGCCGAAAATATCACGGTGCCTCAGGTCTTCTTTCAAGAGTGTTATATGAAAGAACACATCCTCTGAGTCCAGTGCATGCTCCTCCTTTCTGGCCACTGTGTGCTGCAGACTTCAGCTGTGCACTCTGCTGATCAGTTGCTTGATTTTTAATCAATCAACTGATCAACAGATAGCACAGCTAAAGTCTGCAGCAACCAGGGATCATGTTCTAGGTGTGCTAGGGACATAGGCATGCACAGCCCATTGCATTAGGGTGTGTACCCCAAAAGCTCAAACACATATGCGTATGTGTGTATGTATACAGTATCATTAGGGTGATGGATGGTGTCGGTAGGGCAGTGGACGGTGTCGGTAGGGCAGTGGACGGTGTCGGTAGGGCAGAGGACGGTGTCGGTAGGGCAGAGGACGGTGTCGGTAGGGCAGAGGACGGTGTCGGTAGGGCAGTGTCAGTAGGGCAGGGGACGGTGTCGGTAGAGCAGGGGACGGTGTCGGTAGGGCAGAGGACGGTGTCGGTAGGGCAGGGGGCGGTGTCGGTAGGGCAGGGGGCGGTGTCGGTAGGGCAGGGGGCGGTGTCGGTAGGGCAGTGTCAGTAGGGCAGGGGACGGTGTCGGTAGAGCAGGGGACGGTGTCGGTAGGGCAGGGGGCGGTGTCGGTAGGGCAGGGGGCGGTGTCGGTAGGGCAGGGGGCGGTGTCGGTAGGGCAGGGGGCGGTGTCGGTAGGGCAGGGGGCGGTGTCGGTAGGGCAGTGGACGGTGTCGGTAGGGCAGTGGACGGTGTCGGTAGGGCAGAGGACAGTAGGGCAGTGGACGGTGTCGGTAGGGCAGAGGACAGTAGGGCAGAGGACGGTGTCGGTAGGGCAGTGGACGGTGTCGGTAGGGCAGAGGATTGAGAGGACCAAGGATTGAGCTATTCCTCCCACTGACACTAATGATGGGGAACTATTCTTTCCACTTACACCAACCATGGGGCACTATTCCTCCTGCGGACTCCAATGATGGGACACTATTCCTCCCATTGACACCAACAATAGGGCACTTTTTTCCCCCATTGACCTCAACAATGGGGCAATAATCCTTCCACTGACACCAGCAATGGGTTACTAGTCCTCTCACTGACTTCAATTATGGGGCAACATTCCTCCCACTGACACCAACAATGATGTATTATTAGTCCTTCCACTGGAGTCAGTGATGGGGCACTATTCCTGCAACTGACATCAACGATGTGGGCATATTCTAATCCCACTGACTACAGTCCTATTACCTATTTTCAGCCCGCTCCGATCCGGTCACATGATACCTTGTCTCTGTCAGCAGCCGCTGCAGGGGAGAGGAGACAGAGCTCGACAATGGCTGGAATGCCTGAGAGCAGTAACTTCACCCACAGTCCATCTGTTGTTGGCACCCCCCCCCCCTTCTGCTACTGCTGGCTGTCACAGGGATGCCTGAAAATAGGTAAGTACCTGTATATACATCTTTCTTACACAGGTTAGTCAGCATTGGTGTTAAGAGGGGGATGGAGCACTTTTAAGACTGTTAAAGTGTAAGTAAACCCCCCTATCATTTTCGGCCAAGGAAGCTGCCATCTTTGTCTCTGTTGAACCACTTGCCGCCCGCCCGCCGTCATTACACAGCGGCTGTTTGAAGAGGAATACTGTTGTTATGGTAGCAGCTAGCTGCCATAATCCCCGGTATCCTCATCTTCAGCGGGCGGTCCGCTTTCAGATAAAAGTGGTCTCAGCGGCGCATTCGCCGTAAGCTCAATTTTATCAGGGGCGGGAGAGGGTTCCCCCCCTCCAGCCGCATTCCGGTCGTCCCCGCCGCTTACCTGAGCTGTCGGTAGCAGTGGAGATGATCGGGTCCTCTTCCCTCACAGGCTGGATGCCGAGTGAGAGAATGATGGCCCCCGCTCGGCTCCATAGCATTGGATGGCGGAAGCGACATCAAACGTCACTTCCGCCCAATGCTCTTAAAGGGGAAATTTTTTTTTTTTTTTTTTTAATTGCATATTAGTGTCAATATGAGATGTGAGGTCTTTTTGACCCCAAATCTCACATTAAAGAGGACCTGTCATGCTTTTTTTCTATTAGGGATGTTTACATTCCTTATATTAGGAATAAAAGTGACCCAGAATTTTTTTTAAAAAAAGACAGTGTAAAAATAAAAATTAAAATAAATAAGAAAAAAAAATTGTATTATTTTTCAAGTGCCCCGTCCCGCCAAGCTCGTGTGCAGAAACAAACGCATACGTAAGTCCCGCCTGCATGTGAAAACAGTGTTTAAACCACACATGAGGTATCGCTGCGATCGTTAGAGTCCGAGCAATAATTCTAGCACTAGACCTCTTCTGTAACTCAAAACTGGTATCCTTTAGAAATTTTGAAATGTAGCCTATGGAGATTTTTAAGGGTCAAAGCTTGTCGCCATTCCACGAGCAGGGGCGCAATTTTGAAGCGTGACATGTTCGGTATCAATTTACTCGGCGTAACATTATCTTTCACAATATTAAAAAAAAATATTTTTTTATTCAAAAAAGGGTATTTTGGCCAAAAAGAATGCGCTTGTGAGACCGTTGCGCATAAAGCAACGACCGACATTTTTTCTCAAGGGTGTCTACAAAAAAAAAAAACTATACCACTGTTTGGGGGTTCTAAGTAATTTTCTAGCAAAAAATAATTTATTTTAACTTGTAAACACCAAATCTCAAAACGAGGCTCTCTCCTTAAGTGGTTAATCTACAACTGCCATGATGCTGCACATGTGATCAGTTATGACACCAGCCATTGGATGGTTTGACAGTTTTGTTGAGAGCACAACCAATGGGAGTGTTACATTACCGGCACGTGCCGGAAATGTAACTGTTTTTTGAATGGGTTTACTTCCGCTTTAAAGCAGAGTTGCACCCAAAAATGGAACTTCCGCTTTTCGGATTCCTCCCCCCCCCCCCCCTCCGGCGTCACATTTGGCACCTTTCAGGGGGGAGGGGGGAGCAGATACCTGTCTAATACAGGTATTTTGCTCCCACTTCCGGGCATAGATACCTGAGCCACCCGCAGGTATCTACGCCACTTCCGGCGCCTTCTCCGTCCCCCCTTCTGGGAGACACACAGGTCCCAGAAGACAGCAGGGACCAGTGGGAACGTGCAGCGCCAGTCGCGCATGCGCAGTAGGGAACCAGGAAGTGAAGCCCCAAGGCTTCAATTCCTGATTCCCTTACCGAAGATGGCGGCGGTAGCAGCCGAGAGCCAAAGGACAGACAGGCTTCTCGGGCACCCTGGACTAAGTGTCCTTATTTTAAAAGTCAGCAGTTGCAATATTCGTAGCTCCTGACTTTAAAAAAAAAAAATCGGCGGAGCTCCGCTTTAAGTATTTAGCTGGAATTCTACTTTAAAATCTCAGACAAAGCCATCCAAAAAGGCAATAAACCCTCCCTGACTCATTCAACTGTGTGTGAACATATTCACCTTGAGCTACTGAGCTCTGCAAACAAAAAGCTTTACGCAACAGGTAGTGAAAAGGCAGAAGGAAATATATAAAAAGATAAACTAGAGCACCACCTACTGGCAAGATAACAGCTACTGTAACATAATATTCATATGCAGCAGTTTATATTTACTTGTCTGGAAAAAGAAAAACATATTTTTTAAATGTGTCATTTTTTAGGACTGAGGATATTAAAGAAAACCTGTACATTCTCTTTAAAATCTATCAATTTTTCCCCTAAATGCAGCCTTAGTTTTGCTTCTCAGCCCGGGTACATGGGCCCTTAAGCTCATCGTGTGACATATTTTATTTCCTGAGAATTAATTGTGTGTGATGGATTTATGAATGTTCTGAAATATTATGAAATCTGGGATGATCCATGTCACCAAAGCCGCCCGTCAATGAGCCTTTCACTTACAGGCCTAACATATAAAAATAGCTTCTAGCCACAAGCCATGTCTCCTCTTGGAAGCCCTTATTAGCACGGTGTGTATGTGAATCCACTCCATGCCTCCCCCCAGGGATCTGCCTGCTCAGGATTAAACATGATTAAAAGAGAAATCGATGGATGACAACGGGGAATATCTGCAGAAGAGATTAGACACTTGTATCCGTGCGGCTGACAATTCCCGAGGTCCGGTCCTGATGGAGAAGCAGCAGCAGGAGACCGCGATGGATGATCCGCTCCTCTGCTCTGAGAATACAAGGACTGGATCACGTAGACGCCTCCCATAGTGTGTTCAGCATGGCCCCCCTGCCTTGTACCCAACTCCCTTGATTAAATGGAAGTGTTACAGCCACACCAGCCTTTCTTAATGTTTTTTTTATCAGTCAAGAACACTTGAAATAACTTTTACGTCTCCAGGAACCCCCCGGCTTATTATTGTATCTCCAGGTTCACTGGTATATAGTTTGCACATCAATCTGTAGGTATAAGACTGAATAATGAATAAGAAATGTGGCATTCTGAGTGTATTTGACACCCAGGGCTGCTCCACACAACCAATTTATTTGTAGTAATAAAAATGAAATAAAACAAATTATAGTAAAGACCAGAAAACAAATGTCATAACAAATGTATTGCCCCACCACATGGTCAATGGAAAAGTACAACCCTACATTGAAGGTCAGTAATAAAGTCACAGTTTATGTTGGTGGTGAGTGACGTGTCTGTTAGATTGGTGGTCGGTTGAGAAGGGCCCCCTTAGATCAGCGAGAGAATGTCTCTCCTCCATTGGTGATCAGTGGGAAGAATGTTCCTTACATTGGTGGTCAGTGAGAAGAATGTTCCTTACATTGGTGATCAGTGGGAAGAATGTCCCTTACATTGGTGATCAGTGAGAAGAATGTTCCTTACATTGGTGATCAGTGAGAAGAATGTTCCTTACATTGGTGATCAGTGAGAAGAATGTTCCTTACATTGGTGATCAGTGAGAAGATTGTTCCTTACATTGGTGATCAGTGAGAAGAATGTTCCTTACATTGGTGATCAGTGAGAAGATTGTTCCTTACATTGGTGATCAGTGGGAAGAATGTTCCTTACATTGGTGATCAGTGAGAAGAATGTTCCTTACATTGGTGATCAGTGGGAAGAATGTTCCTTACATTGGTGATCAGTGGGAAGAATGTTCCTTACATTGGTGATCAGTGGGAAGAATGTTCCTTACATTGGTGATCAGTTAGAAGAATGTTCCTTACATTGGTGGTCAGTGAGAAGAATGCTCCTTACATTGGTGATCAGTGAGAAGAATGTTCCTTACATTGGTGATCAGTGGGAAGAATGTTCCTTACATTGGTGATCAGTGGGAAGAATGCTCCTTACATTGGTGATCAGTGAGAAGAATGTTCCTTACATTGGTGATCAGTGGGAAGAATGTTCCTTACATTGGTGATCAGTGGGAAGAATGCTCCTTACATTGGTGATCAGTGAGAAGAATGTTCCTTACATTGGTGGTCAGTGAGAAGAATGCTCCTTACATTGGTGATCAGTGAGAAGAATGTTCCTTACATTGGTGATCAGTGAGAAGAATGCTCCTTACATTGGTGATCAGTGAGAAGAATGTTCCTTACATTGGTGATCAGTGAGAAGAATGTTCCTTACATTGGTGATCAGTGAGAAGAATGCTCCTTACATTGGTGATCAGTGGGAAGAATGTTCCTTACATTGGTGATCAGTGAGAAGAATGCTCCTTACATTGGTGATCAGTGAGAAGAATGTTCCTTACATTGGTGGTCAGTGAGAAGAATAATCCTTACATTGGTGATCAGTGAGAAGAATGTTCCTTACATTGGTGATCAGTGAGAAGATTGTTCCTTACATTGGTGATCAGTGGGAAGAATGTTCCTTACATTGGTGATCAGTGGGAAGAATGTTCCTTACATTGGTGATCAGTGGGAAGAATGTTCCTTACATTGGTGATCAGTGAGAAGAATGTTCCTTACATTGGTGATCAGTGGGAAGAATGTTCCTTACATTGGTGATCAGTGAGAAGAATGCTCCTTACATTGGTGATCAGTGAGAAGAATGTTCCTTACATTGGTGATCAGTGAGAAGAATGATCCTTACATTGGTGATCAGTGGGAAGAATGTTCCTTACATTGGTGATCAGTGAGAAGAATGTTTCCAACAGTGATGGTCAGCCGACTGCCAACGGCTGTCAGAGTAGAATAGCTGGCATTCATCCTTGTATAGTGTAGTTCAAGGAAAGGAATCTGTTTTTTTTTTTTTCATTCAACCTGCAGGCTGTACAAAAAAAACAATCTCTCAGAGTATGGCCAGTTTTAGGCTGTAATAATGTCAATAGATCCTGATACTGGGAGACGGCCTCCCTCAGAATACAAAGTGGGTACAGTGGTCTGGACACTTCTACGTAGAGAAGAGTTATTATATTCTGGTGACGCTCTCACAGGCTGCACACTGCGATGTTCTCTGTTATGACATCTGTTTGAATTGCAAAAATTGTAAAAATTAAAATAATGAAAAGAAAAAAGTAAGTCTGTCTGTCCTCCCGGGGCTCACACTGTGAGTGCAATTTGTGTTTCTCAACAAAAGCCATTATATTAATGAGATTTGGTACAGTTGCTTGTGTTTCTTCTTGATGAGCCTTGTCAGAGTTTTGTGCTCTCAGAATCTCATTAAAAACGTTATTTTCAATTCAGAAATGAGGAGGAGGCGAGATTTCACCTTCTCTTCTCCGCTCACATTAAATGCGGCTCCATACGTTAATTAACAATGGAACTATTTATCTTTATTAGGGGTAATTGATTGGCAAAGCTGACCTGAGAGCCAAAATAGTCATTTGTCTCTTTATTGCTGGGACAGACTTCTACCCCCCTCTCTATATCGCCCCCTATCGTTTTTTTATTGCTTCTTTCCTATTCCTCCTATCATTCGCATTCCCCTTTCTTCACTATTTCTCCATCTTCCCTTCTCCCATCATAGCCCACTCACTCACTCCCTCCCTCTCTCTCTCTCTCTCTCTCTCTCTCTCTCTCTCTCCTTTCTCCTACTCCTCTATCTCCTTTCTCTGCTCCCTAGCTATCTCCTTCTCTCCTCTTCCTCTATCCCCCCCTCAACCCCTCTCTCCTTCTCTCTCTATCTCCCACCCTTCTCTCTTTCTCTCCTCTTCCTCTATCTCCTTCTCCCCCCCTCCTTCTTTTCTCTCTCCTCTTCCTCTCTCTCCCCCTATCTCCTTCTCTCTCTCCTCTCTCCTCCTTCTCTCTCTCCTCTTTCTGTCTCTCCCCCTATCTCCTTCTCTCTCTCCTCTCTCCTCCTTCTCTATCTCCCCCTATCTCCTTCTCTCTCCCTCCTTTCTCTCTCCTCCTATCTCCCCCTCTCTCTCCTCTATTGTCATGCTCCACTCTCTCTACTTCACTCCTCCCTCTCTATCTCTATCCCCAACTCATTCACCCTCTTTACTTTCTTCTCTCCCTCCCTCCATTCTCTCATTTCTCACCCCTTCTCTTTCCCACTCGCTCTTTCCTCTTTTTTCCTCGCTCCTTTCTCCTCTCTCTGTCGCCACGCTTTATTTTCTCCCCCCAAAGCCACCTCTCCTCTCTTTCTGTCTTATCCACTCATTTCTTCTCACGCATCTGTCTCTTTTTCACTTTTTTCTCCTTCATATCACTATTCTTGCTATCTCTCTCTCTCTCCTTTTTTTCCTCTTATTTCTCTGCCTCTCTACCACCCCTTTATCCCCCCTGCCTCCTCTCTCTCCTACTTTCTTTCCTCCCCTCCTTTCTCTCTCTGCCTCCTTTTTCTCTCTTCCTCTTCTTTCTCTCTATCCCCCTCCCCTCTCTCTCTATCTCTTCCCCTTACTTTACCTCTCTTCTCTCACTCTGTCTATCCCCAGCTCCTCTCTCCCCCTCTCTCCTCCCACTTCCTTCTCTCTCTCTCTCTCTCTCTCTCTCCCCCCTCTTTTTTTCTCTCTATCCCCTCTCTGTCTTTCACTCCTCTCCCTCCTTCTCTCTCTCCCCCTCTTTTTTTCTCTCTATCCCCTCTCTGTCTTTTACTCCTCTCCCTCCTTCTCTCTCTCCCCCCTCTTTTTCTCATTATCCCCTCTCTCTCCTTCACTCCTCTCCCCCCTTCTCTCTCTCTCCCTTATATCTCTCCACTTCTCTCTTTCACTCTATCCCCCTCCTGCTCTTTCCCTTCTCTCTCTCTCTCCCTCCCTCACCTCTCTCCCCCCCTCTTTATCTCTAACCTCCTCCTCTCTCCATTCTCTCTCACTTCCTTCCATATCTCTCTCCTCTCTCCCAATTTCTCTCTGTTCCCCTCCTCCCTTCCCTCTCTCCTCTCCTCTCAATCCTTTACCCCATCTCTCCTCTCCCCCCCCCTCTCTCCCTATCTCACCCATTGCCCCTCTCCCTCTAATGCAGGCCCCCATCTTTCTTCAGTAGAATTTTCTCCTTCCATGTGATGCATCCAAAGAACACAACGAGAGGTGAAGAACGATTCTCACACCGTTCTCATTACTGAAATGTGCGCTTTGTTTGGACTTCCATTAAGAAAAGAATGCTAAAGATTTGCGAAGGAACAAATGTCGGCGGTGTTATCCCAATGCATACCAGGCTACTGGTGAAATCGGCATTTTTTGCCTTGTGATAATTAAGAGCGCATTGTGTGTGTTGTATGGCTCTGTGTATATGGTAATTGTGATCATTGTTACTCCTGCCTTCCTTCTTGTTCTGTTCGGAGGGATAATTGTCTCTCTTGGAAACATTCGCTCATCTTTTTAATAAATCTAGTAAGTGCTGGTGGATGTGTGACATGAGACTCACTTTAGATTTTCAGGTGCGATCTGTGTGCCCACCTGTCTCCTCCTCAGGCTGTACTTTGGCACATTGTGATCTGTAGGTAATCATTGTAATGGGCACTTCCCTTCTCCGATGTCCTGGATCTCTTCGTATTGAGCTCATGTAGGGACAAGTACTTCAAGTGTTTGGCAAAAAAATTGGCATTATTCAAAATTAGAAAGGGCTCCCTTGGATCCCCTTACTACTCCAAAATGTAAAGCAGGTCCCCCTCCACCCATGGTCCCTTGTGGCCAGCGTTATCAGCCTCTCAGTCCCTTAACAAACGTTGCATAATTAGAGTGAACAGTATGACATTCTCCCCTTCTGCTTCCCTGTGGCCACTGATCCCAGCTCCACTTGCTTGCAGAAGTGCTAGCCCACCTGGCTGCCACCAGCCATGCTTGGCTGATCTTCCTCTGAGTCCTCCCGACTGACTTTCTGTCCCAGTCCTGCCCAACTGGCACACACATATGGAGACCTACCAGGGCAAGGTTAGATGAAGACCTGACACTTCAAGAAAGCACTGATGCTGATGATAGTCTTACCCCTTGTCTTGTCTCTGCCCCATTCTGATATACTCACTTTCTCTCCTTGCTCTATCCTACTGCCTCTCCAGCATGAATCCCTCAGACTGCCTCCTGTGGTGGGATCTTTCCAGACCAGACTCCCAAGCTCCAACCTGAAGTAAACCCCCCCCCGGTGGGGATCCCTCAAGGGCCACCGACAGCCTCTCCCCAGCACTGCTTCTCCGTCTTCCACCTGACTCTCCCTGCTGGCATGGCTCAGGTGTATTTATGGGTATCCCAGTTCCCTGCCAGCCCACTGCTGGGGATTGGCTGAGAGCCCATAAATATTCAAGGCAGCCCCTCTTATCCCAATATAGGAAAAAACAGGAAATGGTGGCACACCACAGACGTAGTCAAAGATCTTTGAAGATATTTATTGGAATCCAGCCAGACAATTACACAAGATATACAGATATGTTAACGTGTAGGCCCGGATTGGGACGAAAAATAGGCCCGGGCATTTTAGACTGAGCAGCCCGGGGGGGGGGGTGGGTGCTCTGTGAGTAATATATTACAAGTGGCTTTGTGAATACTGCAATGCCAGTTATAAAGCATTACTCACAGAGCCAGTTATAAAGGAGTTGTCAGGCCACCTGAGGCCAGGTGACAGATGCACACCATTGGGATCAGGAGTGTACCGCAAGGTAGTGGACCCTACGGCTGACTGCTGCGGATGGGAGTCAGAGTGGTAAAGGAAGGCAGGGCTGCTGGAACACAAACATGGATCCCACCGGGGTTAGAGTGTAAGATTCCCTAGGGCGCGGAGTCTAAGAGCCAGCAGGTGTTCACCACAGCCTCTAGTGGTGAGGATGGACTGGGCTGCAACTGGCTCCAGGTCACGACCTCCAGGGTCCCCTAGCTCACGCCCACAGTAGGCAACAGGAGGATAGGGATAGTAAGGGAATAAGCAAAGGTTGGGGCAACTAGCAGACGAGGACAACAGAGTACACGCCAAAGGTTCAGGGTCACAGGCAAACAGGGATAGTCGGGGACACGCCAAAAGGTCAGGGTCACGAGCAGACAGGAATAGTCGAGAACATGCCAAGGTGGGTAACAAAGACAAATGTAGAGCACACAGCAAGCAGGAAACAGGAAGTCAAACACAATGTTGATCAGCAGGGCTGGCTTGCAGTGCACAGGTTAATATAGAGTTCTCTGATAGGAGCTGGGGTGGACCCATGCTTAGAGGAGAGATTATAAAAGCAGTCAGGTGAGAGTGGCTAGTCTCTAGAGATGAACACATGGTGAGAGGTAAGCTGACAGACAAACTCTATTGCATAACCATGACAGGAGTATTGCTTTATAACTGGCTTTTTGAGTATTACTTTAAGACCCCTTTTACAATGGGGCATTTTTCAGGCATTTTTGGGCTAAAAATAGCGCCTGTAAAGCTCCTCTAAAGTTTGCGTCCAGGGCCATAGCCGGTCTGCCCAACCCCCCCCCCCCCCCCCCAAGCTACGCCACTGCCCATACAGCAGGTGCACAGCTTGGCCATGAACTTGCTTATTAGAAGCCTGCAGTCACATAAGAGGAAAAAAATAGCATAATTACCATTATCAAAGGAGCACTCTCTGGCCCTGGAGCATCAGATCCAAATCACCAGCAGGAAAAGAAGTGGGTAGGAAGAGAGGTGGTTGTACACCAGCCGCACTGCTTTCCCTATAAGCGGCAGCAGCACCCAGCCAGATTTTATGTGCAGGAGGCAGGTCTGAGATCCTGCAGCTGCGTATACAGAAGGTGGTGGTGTGGAAGGACTCAGCCTCTCCGTCTCTCCTGGCGTCCTTGTTGCCAGGTGACCGGCGGCTGCGAGGCGCATGCGTGAACCGGGACCTTCGCTTCAGCAGTGGCCTAGGTTGCTATAGAGCGGCTTGGTAGACAGGGGAATGGTGAGACTCCTTCCACTCCTCCCGCATATACAGCACATTGCCCGCGGCCGGCTCTGCAGTCCCACCCATCCACCCGCGGCTGGCCCCGCAATCCATCCGCGACCGGCCCGCGATCTGCCCATCCACCTGCGGCCTGCCCTGCATGTCACAGTCTCCTTGAGAAGTGTGGCCACGGCCCACCGGGAAAATGCCCGGCATGCCCTATGGCCAGTCCGGGCCTGTTTGACGCATTTCACTCGAGTCACTGGAGCTTACTCATAACCATAGCCCAACTTAACCCCTGCCCTCTAGTTCTAGAATGTTCTTTCCAGATAACAGGGGGAGGCACCAGGGAGTTGCCAGGATAAGTCATCCAGCCCTGGTCTTTAGTAACCCTGACCCAATTCAGTGACTTCAGTATATTCCCGGACAGAAATATTCTTTTACCTGTACCTACTCTCAATTCTAGTAGCACACACTAGAGGCTGCTACAGTGTTCTTGGATATTTAATCTGAGGCCCACTTCTCTGGGCAGGTTGCCCATTGTGGGTTTCTAGCATTAATCAAAATAGGAAAGGGGTTTCTTGGATCCCCTTACTCATTCAAAATGGAAAGCAGGTTCCTCTTCTCCTTTGCTCCCTTGTGGCCAGCCTATATCAGCCAATCTTCTACTGATTTGTTATGTGGCCTTATGAGTTGCACCATAACGTCAGGTGGGCCAAATGTTGATTTTTGTAGCACTGACTCCCCAGTGAGCTGCTAAGATGTTGGGTCTTCCTGTGTCTTCCAGTGTTGACCTACCCTATACCTGGACCCAACAATCACCAAGAATAATGTGTGACCAGGTTGGACAGGTCCGGCTACACTTTAATAAGTCTTTATATTCATTCCAGATCAGTAGGGGAACCTGTGCTCCAAAAAAGAGTGTGAGTAGCGGCGGAATCTAAGCACTTTTTAACGAGAAAGAAAATGGGGAAGAGTACTGTGATGGAAAATAGTCTGCACATAAAACATTTATTGAAACACAAAAATTTCCTAGAAGTTACGGTACTACTTCACACAAGTTAAAAAAGTTCATGTCCACAGCTTGTAGGTGTGCTGTTCACTATAGTTAGCCACAAACACTGTTCCAGTCCAGCAAACCATAAACACATAACACTGTTGCTGGCTATATAGCCCTTCTACAGTTACTTATCCCTAAGAAGTTTACCTTGTATCCAGATGGCCTCTAGCTCTCCTACAGTTAAAATTTTTAAGACCTGATGGAACCCACTTGAACCCACAAAATTAGTTTGCACTCATGTAGACATCCTCTTGGTTCACCAGCTATACAGTGCATACAGAAAGTATTTACAGCTCTTCACTTTTTCCACATTTTATGTTACAGCCTTATTCCAAAATGGATTAAATTGATTCTTTTCCACAAAATTCTACAAACAATACCCCATAATGATGACGTGAAAGAAGTTTGTTTAAAATCTTTGCAAATTTTTTTTTTTTTTTAAATGAAACAAATCCCATGTACATGGGTATCACAGCCTTTGCTCCATACTTTGTTGAAGTACCTTTTGGCACCAATTACAGCCTCAAGTCTTTTTGAGTATGATGCTATAAGCTTGGCACACCTATTTTTGGGCAGTTTCCCCTATTCTTCTTTGCAGGACCTCTCAAACTCCATCAGGTTGGATGGGGAGTGTCGTGCACAGACATTTTCAGATCTCTCCAGAGATGTTCCATCGGGTTCAAGTCTGGGCTCTGGCTGGGCCACTCAAGGACATTCACAGAGTTGTCCCTTAGCCACTCCTTTGTTATCTTGGCTGTGTGCTTAGGGTCGCTGTCCTGTTGGAAAATGAACCTTCGCCACAGTCTGAGGTCCAGAGCACTCTGGAGCAGGTTTTCATTAAGGCTGTCTTTATACATTGCTGCATTCATCTTTCCCTCAATCCTGACTAGTCTCCCAGTTCCTTCCGCTGAAAAACATCCCCACAGCATGATACTGCCACCATCATGCTTCACTGTAGGGATGGTATTGGCCAGGTAATGAGAGGTGCCTGATTTCCTGCAGACATGATGTTTGCCATTCAGGCCAAAGAGTTCAATCTTTATTTCATCAGACCAGAGAATTTTGTTTCTCATGGTCTGAGAATCCTTTAGGTGCCTTTTACTGAGGAGTGGCTTCCGTCTGGCTGCTCTAAAATACAGACCTGATTGGTGGAATTCTGCAGCGATGGTTGTTCTTCTGGAAGGTTTTCCTCTCTCCAATGAGAAACGCTGGAGCTCTGTCAGAATGACCATCGGGTTCTTGGTCACCTCCCTAACTAAGGCCCTTCTCCCCGACCACTCAGTTTGGCTGGGCGGCCCGCTCTAGGAAGAGTCCTGGTGATTCCAAACTTCTTATATTTATGGATGGTGGAGGCCACTGTCCTCATTGGGATCTTCAATGCTGCAGATATTTTTCTGTACCCTTCCCCAGATCTGTTCCTCCATACAATCCTGTCTCGGAGGTCTACAGACAATTCCTTGGACTTCAAGGCTTGGTTTGTGCTCTGACATGCGCTGCTGTTAACTGTGGGACCTTCTATAGACAGGTGTGTGCCTTTCCAAATCATGTCTAATCAACTGAATTTTACCACAGGTGGACTCCGATCAAGTTCTAGAAACATCTCAACGATGATCAGTGGAAACAGAATGCTCCTGAGCTCAATTTTGAGGGTAAAGGCAAAGGCTGTGAATACTTCTGTACATGGGATTTTTCCGTTTTTTTTTTATTTTTAATAAATTTGCAAAGATTTCGAACAAACTTCTTTCACATTGTCATTATGGGGTATTGTTTGTAGAATTTTGAGGAAAAGAATTATTTTAATCCATTTTGGAATAAGGCTGTAACATAACAAAATGTGGAAAAAGTGAAGCGCCGTAAATACTTTCCAGATGCACTGTTACATGGAAGTCGTCTTGACTGAGGATCTTTGACAGTGGCTGTGTAAAATTTGGTGTCACAATCTGGGGTCAGGCTCGGAGATCAGTAGCTGTAGTGGTAGAGAGGCTTTCGCCAACCAGCTGGATAAGTACAGAAGCGGATGACAGGGGCTCACCTTAGGTGACGAGTCTAAGCACTAACCAGTTTTTTCCAGAGCCCCTGATGGTAGAGATGAGTTTTGCTGCATGTTAGTACCAGGTCATGGCCCTCAGGCTCACCCCACCAGAAGGTGAGCTAGCTGAATCACAAGCATAGACAGTAAACGAGTCAAAGGTTGCAGATTGGAATCACGCAGAAGCATAGTCAAAGAGCAAGCCAAAGGTCAGTAACAGGTGGTAGCGAAGATATGAAAGGGAGCAGGACCGACAAGAGCGAGATATTGGCCTGGAGTAAGCAAAATAATTTGGTAAACAGGAAGTGCAAAGGCATGGTTAAAATAGGAAGTTCATGGGAGGAACAAAGAGTTCAAAGTTCAAGAGAAACAAGGTTCAAGGCAGGATCATTCTAGGAACTGTCCAGGCTGCTGTGCCGCATCTTTCTCGCTGTGCTATTACCTGCTCTGTTCTGTGTACATGACTTCGATGCTGCCCCGTTGGCTACTTATCCCGGAATTTACTGCTGCTGAATTGGCTTTGCTGTACTTCACATCTGTTAAACGCAGCATCTGCTGGTTCTGAACTGTCTTTTCCTAACGGAGGTCAATGTAAATGCAAAAAAAAACTGCTCAACATCTCATAGCAGCTCAGTAGAAATCGATTTCCCTGAAAACAGCTGTATTATGCCCTGTACACACGAGCGGACTTTTCGACCGGACTGGTCCAACGGAACCAAATCCGGCGGACAATTCGACCGCGTGTGGGCTTCATCGGACCTTCAGCGGACTGTTTCTGTCGAAAATCTGACGGACTTTAGATTTGGAACATGTTTCAAATCTTTACGTCGGAACTCCGCCGGACTCAGTTCCTATCGAAAAATCTGCTCGTCTGTATGCTAGTCCGACGGACGAAAATCGACGCTAGGGCAACTATTGGCTACTGGCTGTGAACTTCCTTATTTTAGTCCGGTCGTACGTCATCACGTACGAATCCGTCGGACTTTGGTGTGATCGCGTGTAGGCAAGTCCGTTTGTTCCAAAGTCCGTTGAAAGTCCGTCGGAAAGACTGTCGTACCTTTGTTGCCGAAAAGTCCGCCCGTGTGTACAGGGCATTAGGCTAAATTGAAGGAGGTAAAAAAAACCTGTTGGTGATCCTAGAGGCAAAGATGTCCGTTGGGCTGTGTAATAGGATATTGACCTGTCTAGGAGGATGTGTCTAGAATATTGGTATGTCATTAGACACACCAATATTCTTTTGCATACCCTCATGAGCACTTCTGCCATTCAGATCACTGATGGGTTTTTTGACCTCCTCCAATTCAACAAGTACTGTATAACACCCGCCTGAGAGCCCCCCAGGAACCTAGGATGGGGGCCTCGGAGGCATTTAGCCTCAATTTCACCCTTTGTGGAGACAGGGGATTTCTCAACCTGCACCCGCAGATGGTTGCTTGTCTTACCCTATAGGGTGGCCGCAGCCTCACCAGATGTAAGTTATTTCGGTTTTCTCTTTCTACCTAAATTGGTCATCTTTTTTGAGTTAACAACTATGTTACACATACATACTGCACCATTAAGGCTTTCCTGCCTTTATTTTTCCGGCTGGCACACTGAACCATCCTATGGATCTTTATTTTGCCTTTGTGGGTCATTCTGTGGGTCTTTATTTTGCCTTTGTGGGTTATCCTATGGTTTTTTATTTTGCCTTTGTGGGCCATTTTATGGGTCTTTAGTTTGCCTCTGTGGGCCAACCTTTGGGTTTTTATTTTGCTTTTGTAGGCTATTCTATGGGTCTTTATTTTGCCTTTGTGGGCCATCCTTTGGGTCTTTATTTTGCCTTTGTGGGCCTTTCCATGAGTCTTTATTTTGCCTTTGTGGGCCATCCTATGGGCCTTTATGGGCCATCTTATGGGCCTTTATTTTGCCTTTGTGGGTTATCCTATGTTTTTTTTCTTTGCCTTTGTGGGCCATTTTATGGGTCTTTAGTTTGCCTCTTTGGGCCAACCTTTGGGTTTTTATTTTGCTTTTGTAGTCTATTCTATGGGTCTTTATTTTGCCTTTGTGGGCCATCCTTTGGGTCTTTATTTTGCCTTTGTGGGCCTTTCCATGAGTCTTTATTTTGCCTTTGTGGGCCATCCTATGGGCCTTTATGGGCCATCTTATGGGCCTTTATTTTGCCTTTGTGGGTTATCCTATGGTTTTTTACTTTGCCTTTGTGGGCCATTTTATGGGTCTTTAGTTTGCCTCTGTGGGCCAACCTTTGGGTTTTTATTTTGCTTTTGTAGGCTATTCTTTGGGTCTTTATTTTGCCTTTGTGGGCCATCCTTTGGGTCTTTATTTTGCCTTTGTGGGCCTTTGCATGAGACTTTATTTTGCCTTTGTGGGCCATCCTATGGGCCTTTATGGGCCATTTTATGGGCCTTTATTTTGCCTTTGTGGGGCATCCTCTGGGTCTATATTTTGCTTTTTTGGGCCATTCTATGGGTCTATATTTTGCTTTTGTGGGCCATCCTATGAGTCTTTATCTTGTCTATGTGAGCCATCCTATGGGTCTTTGTTTTGCCTTTGTGGGCCATTCTATGAATCTTTATTTTGCCTTTGTGGGACATCCTATGGGTCTATACTTTGCCTTTGTGGGCCATTCTATGAATCTTTATTTTGCCTTTGTGGGCCACCCTATGGGTCTATACTTTGCCTTTGTGGGCCATTCTATGAATCTTTATTTTGCCTTTGTGGTTTGACCCATCGGACCCCTGAGGACCTTCACCCCTTAAAACTGGCATCTGTCCAGAGCCTGACCCTATTACGAGGCCTTATGTACCGATTTAGCAATATACAGTAACTGTTCCCTGTGGCTGTCTATCCTGCTGGCCCTGTCACCTCATAGCTCAATGTCATATTTGGACGTGTCCCGTGCACATCATGTGTATTACACGCGTCTGTTATCCTTCATCCCACCGTAATGACTCCACCTGCCAATAAGTGCGGATTTCTTGTCAGCCGGCTATAAGTAATTACCTTCTGCTAGAAAAATAATCTACTTCCTGAACCACGGGCCAAAATGGCTGTGCAGACGGCAAGCATTTATCTTCTAAATGGGGCGCCGAAGGATTTTCACATCAGAGAGAGAGAGGAAATCAGACCTGGAAGGATCCTCACTGAACATGTAATTCCACCCCGGGGTAAGTTTCCAGAAATAAGAACGGTATTTACAGAATATAACCTTCAGCGGTCTAATTGTTCTGGTGCCTCTGGGAGATTCCCCGGCTTTTCTTTCATATGTCTGTAAACAAAGCCTACTCTCATCCTTCAGGTTTTCTTCTACCTGCAAACACGCTCGCCCACCAACTGTTATTCCATGTGATGTATAAACCATGTTTTTTGATGTTTGTTTATGTGGTTGCTGAGGGTTTCAGAGGCTTCTTTCATCTTTCATGGGCCATTTTTTGTTCTAGTCCCTCATTAGATTAATCAATTTATGTTTTCGTTTTTTTAAAAAAAGAAAAAATCAGAGAACACAAAAATGTCAAATAAAAGCAGCGGTACACAGATTGTCAAATATACAAAAAAATTGGAAAAAAAGTACAAAAAACACTAAATGAAACAAACTACTCTAAACACACCCCAAACACACACCCTCTGAATTATACAATTTTAGTGATGATTTTTCCCCCTCCTACTGACACAACCTTGGGCCACTTTTTTCAAACTGGCATCAATGTTTGGGCACTATTCCTCCCACTGATACCAATGATGGGGAACTATTCCCCCCCACTGACACCAATGATGGGGCACTATTCCTCCCACTGATACCAATGATGGGGCACTATTCCCCCCCACTGACACCAATGATGGGACACTATTCCTCCCACTGACACCAATGATGGAGCACTATTCCCCCCCACTGACACCAATGATGGGGCACTATTCCCCCCCACTGACACCAATGATGGGACACTATTCCTCCCACTGACACCAATGATGGAGCACTATTCCTCCCACTGATACCAATGATGGAGCACTATTCCTCCCACTGACACCAATGATGGGGCACTATTCCACCCGCTGACACCAATGATGGAGCACTATTCCTCCTACTGACACCAATGATGGGGCACTATTCCTCCTACTGACACCAATGATGGGACACTATTCCTCCCACTGATACCAATAATGGGGAACTATTCCTCCCACTGACACCATTAATGGGGCACTATTCCTCCCACTGACACCATTAATGGGGAACTATTCCTCCCACTGACACCAATGATGGGGCACTATTCCTCCCACTGATACCAATAATGGGGAACTATACCTCCCACTGACTTCAATGATGGGGCTCTATTCCTCCCACTGATACCAATAATGGGGAACTATTCCTCCCACTGATACCAATAATGGGGAACTATTCCTCCCACTGACACCAATGATGGGGCTCTACCCCCCCCCCCCCCCCACTGACACCAATGATGGAGCACTATTTCTCCCACTGATACCAATAATGGGGAACTATTCTTCCCACTGACACCAATAATGGGGAACTATTCCTCCCACTGACACCAATGATGGGGCACTATTCCTCGTAATGACACTGATAGGGCACTATTCCCTATACTGACACCAATCATAGGGCAGTATTCCAAATAACACTGATGGGGCACTTTTCCTTCCACTGACACCAACAATAGGGCATAATTTCTCCCACTGACACCTACAGTAGGACATTAATCCTCCCACTGACACCGCTTATATACACAATTCCTCCCACTGACGTCAATGTGGTAGCATTAATCCTCCCACTGACACTGATGAGACGCTATTCCTTCCACTGACAACACTGATACTACAATGTTCCTCCCACTGACACCAATGATGGGGCACTATTCCTCCCACTGACACCAATGATGTGAAACTATTCCTTCCACTGACACCAATGATGTGAAACTATTCCTTCCACTGACACCATTGATAAAGCACAATATATCTCACTCACACCAATGCAGGGGTGCTATCCCTTCCACAGACACTGATGGGGTGCAATTCCTTTCACTGACAACAACGACGGGACAATGTTCTTCCCTCTGACACCAAAGATGGGGCATTAATCCTCCCATTGACACCAATAATAGTGACATTATTCCTTCCACTGACACCAATGATGGGGAACTATTCCTCCCACTTACATCAACGGTGGGCACCATTCCTCCCACTGACACCAATGATGGAGCACAATTTTTATCACTGACACCAACGCAGGAGCAACATTCCTTCCACTGCTACTGATGGAGTACAATTCCTTTCACTGACAACCACGGGACAATGTTCTTCCCACTGACCCCAACGATGGGGCATTAGTCCTTCCACTGATACCAATGATGGGGAACTATTCCTTCCACTGATACCAATGATGGGGAACTATTCCTTCCACTGATACCAATGATGGGGAACTATTCCTTCCACTGATACCAATGATGGGGAACTATTCCTTCCACTGATACCAATGATGGGGAACTATTCCTTCCACTGATACCAATGATGGGGAACTATTCCTTCCACTGATACCAATGATGGGACACTATTCCTCCTCACACTGACCATAGGCGCCAGGTTAATTTTTGCTTCCACTGATGACCAAGTCAAGGTTGGGGACCCCAGCTGTGAGCACACCATTCCACATACAGAAACCCCAGACATGGGATGAGAGTTATTTCCTATTTTTGTGTGACTTTGCTGATCCCCGGTGCTCTGCAGACAATGGACGGGGATGAAGAACCATCATGTCACAGACACATCTTACCGGGAGAAGCCCCCCCCATGCTTAACCCTCCGCAGGGAGGAAACATAAAGATTTCATTTAGAAAATCTCTGAATTTCTGCAGAGCAGATAATGAATCGGATTCACATTTTCTTCTGATGATTGGAGATCCGCCATCACCCCCGACATCGGCCCACATTCAGCCTTCCCGTCCTCTCTTGGTTGGCATCCTTCACGTAGCTTTCACCATTGATTGATATGAATGGGCCATTTCTAAAGTGCTAGAAGGTGATATAGACGACCCCAGGCAGGGGTTGATGCCAGGAGGCCAGCGCTGGGAGTTTTAGCCCCAAGAACAAGTGTGCATCCTAAAGCTCCTCTAACATTATCATTAACACTAAAGTCCCCTGACGGTTAAAGCCGAAGTTTGATCTGCTTATATTGTACCTTCCCTGGCTACTCCTTTCCCTCTCATCAACATTTTTAAATAAAACCTTATTATAATTCCTTATTTTAGATTGAATGTTGGGTCTCTGTGCTGTTCTATGCAATGCAGGCAGATCAGCGCTGGTGGGAGGAGCCATCACTTCCTGAAAACATCCCAGCACTCCGCCTCAGTACTCCTCTCAAGAGCCCTCAGGCCTTATGCAAGCAGTGGGCTGGCTCTTGGGAGGAGTTATGCAAATGACTTGACCAACCACACCTCCCAACTTTTAAACTTTAGAATGAGGATCACTTGAGGTGAGACACGACCTGCAGCGTTTCCCCATTCACAAGTGACAGCATGGAGAAGTGAGCCGCACCGGCGGAAAAAAAGCCCTGCTGGTGCCTGTGCCAGGAAAGTCAATGGTGCCAAGTGCCGGAACTTGTTTTGGGGAGTTTGTGTTCAGCTAGGAGGAGGAATTTGGGGGGGGATTTGAAGGGGTTGTCCTAGGAGGGGGAATGGGGAGAGGGGGGGTTGTGCTAGGAGGGGGAATGGGGGGGTTGTCCTAGGAGGGGAAATGGGTTTGTGCTAGGAGGGGGGATGGGGAGGGGGGTTGTGCTAGGAGGGGGAATGAGGAGGGGGCGGAATTGTGCTAGGAGGTGGAATGGGGAAGTGGGGGGTTGTCCTAGGAGGGGGAATGGGGAAGGGGCGGAGTTGTAATAGGAGGGGGAATGGGGAGGGGGGGTTGTGCTAGGAGGGGGCGGAATTGTCCTAGGAGGGGGAATGTGGAGGTGGGGGGTTGTCCTAGGAGGGGGCGGAATTGTCCTAGGAGGGGGAATGGGGAGGTGGGGGGGTTGTCCTAGGAGGGGGAATGGGGAGGTGGGGGGTTGTCCTAGGAGGGGGAATGGGGAGGGGGGGTTGTCCTATGAGGGGGAATGAGGAGGGGGCGGAGTTGTAATAGGAGGGGGAATGGGGAGAGGGGGGATTGCGCTAGGAGGGGAATGGGTTTGTGCTAGGAGGGGGGATGGGGGGGTTGTGCTAGGAGAGAGAATGGGGAGGGGGGTTGTGCTAGGAGGGGGAATGGGGAGGGGGAATGGGGGGGTTGTCCTAGGAGGGGAAATGGGTTTGTGCTAGGAGGGGGAATGGGGAGGGGGGGTTGTGCTAGAAGGGGAAATGGGGAGGGGGGTTGTGCTAGGAGGGGGAATGGGTTGTTCTAGGAAGGGGAATGGGGAGGGGGGTTGTTCTAGGAAGGGGAATGGGGAGGGGGGTTGTGCTAGGAGGGGGAATGGGGAGGGGGGTTGTGCTAGGAGGGGGAATGGGGGGGTTGTCCTAGGAGGGGGAATGGGGAGGGGGTTGTGCTAGGAGGGGGAATGGGGAGGGGGGTTGTGCTGGAAGGGGGAATGGGCAGGGGGAATGGGTTTGTGCTAGGAGGGGGAAATAGGGGGGTTGTGCTAGGAGGGGGAATGGGGAGGGGGAATGGGTTTGTGCTAGGAGGGGGGATGGGGGGTTGTGCTAGGAGAGAGAATGGGGAGGGGGGTTGTGCTAGGAGGGGGAATGGGGAGGATTTGAGGGGGTTGTGCTAGAAAAAGGGGGGGGGGTTGAGCGGGGTTTGGGGGTTTGTGCTTGGAGTGGGGATTTGGGAACAGGGGGGTTTGTGCTAGGAGGGGTAATGGGGGGGATTTGAAGGGGTTGTGCAGTGAGGTAACACATGCGATATCGCACTTTTTTCTGTACTGCACATAAATGTGCTGCCTATTGCAGTCACACTTGGTGCCATTATTTATACGCATTTAGCAAATGTGTGAACATTCACGCCCATTAAAAAAATGTGACTGGTGTGAACAAGCAAAAAAAAAACCGCGTGCTCGGATGCACCTCCTGGTGTGGACAAGCTCTTAGACTGGTGTGGTCCAGGATTGCTGACCTAAATGTTGACCTGTAAAGGTGATTAAAGCCTCTCCTATGGACACACATGCAATTTAAAGGCTTGACATGTTTGGTATTTATATACTCGATGTAACCTCATCTTTTATATCCACTTAACGTCCAGCGACATACCCGCACCTCGCTGGACTCCGGTGGTTATAGCAACCAGCCGGCACATCCGCTGGCTGGATGGACAGCCAAGCAAAGACGGGATTGGCTTTGCTTGGCTTGTTCATGATGGTAACCCGGAAGCGATGACATCACTTCCGGTTTACCCGGATGTCAGCGGCGCCATTTTTTTTATATCAAAAGTATCTAAAAACACAGATCTTGGTGCTTTGAATGCTTTCAAGGGCAGAAGGATTTGGGATCTTATAGACCCCCGATCCCTCCATAAAGAGTACCTGTCACTGACTATTACTGTCACAGGGGATGGTTACATTCCTTGTGACAGCAATAAAAGTGATTAAAAAAAAAACAACAACAATTAACAGTGTAAAAAAAAAAAAAAGTAAAAGTAAAGTGCTCCTGCCCCCCCCCCCCCCCCCATACTAGCGCGCAAAGGCGAACGTGCACATCGGTTCCACACACACACAAACAGCGATCGTCCCACACCTGTGAGGTATCACCACAATTGTCGGATCATGGGCAGTAAGACCCCTTTTACACTGGGGCGGTAGGGGGCGTCGGCGGTAAAGATTTTTAGCGCTGTTTTACCGCGGTATTCGGCCGCTAGTGGTGTGGTTTTAACCCCCCGCTGGCGGCCGAAAAAGGGTTAAAACTACTCGTACAGCGCGGCTATAGCCGCGGTATTGCCGCGGTATAGCCGCGCTGTCCCATTGATTTCAATGGGCAGGAGCGGTTTAGGAGCGGTGAATACACCGCTCCTTCACCGCTCCAAAGATGCGGCTCGTAGGAGATTTTTTCTTCTCCTGCTAGCGCACCTCTTCAGTGTGAAAGCCCTCGGGCTTTCACACTGAACAAACAGCGGAGGCTGTTTAGGGGCGGTTTGCAGGCGGTATTTTTAGCGCAATAACACCTGCAAACCGCCCCAGTGTGAAAGGGGCCTAATTCTAGCACCAGACTTCCTCTGTACATCTCAAGTGGTCACCTGTGAGGGCTTTTAAAGCGTCGCCTATGGATAGTAAATATTACGTCGTCTGTTGCCATTGCACAGGAGTGAGCAATTTTTAAGCGTGACATGTTTAGTATCCATTTACTCAGTGTAACATCATCTTTTATATTTTACAAAAAAAAAATGGGTTTCGTATTGTGTTTTTTTTGCATTAAAATTCAAAAAAAATTATTTTTTTTCAACATGTAATTGCTGCACATATACTGAGTGACATAAGAAAATTGCAACACCCACCAATTTATTCTCTAGGGTCTCTTCTTTAAAAAAAATATATATATATAATGTTTATGGGGTTCTAACTAATTTTCTAGCAAAAAATACAGTTTTTTTTACATGTAAGTGCTTTCTGTGAGGGCTGGAGGTGAAGATTTAAGTCTGGTTGTTTATGATCATTTATGATTTTTGTGTTGTTTTTATAGTATGCTGGTTATTATCTGGGGTGGTGTTAGAGGAAGTGGTGTATCATTTATTTTCATGTATTTGGTAATTTTCCTGTTATTTTATTCTGTGTTATTTATTCTATGTTGCATTTAAATTGTATGGATGTTTTATTTGTAGTGTAGTTTTAATTTTGTTATTTGGTGTTATTGGCTGTTATTGGTAATTTTGTTCTTTTTGCATCATGCTCAGTCTATTGTGATCTTGTGCTGTCTTTGTTAAGTTTGTCTGTGTCGTAACAATTTCCCTTCGGATTAATAAAGTATTCTGCATTCTGTAAACAAAAAGTGCCAGAAAAGGCTTAAAGCAGAGCTTAGGCCGAAATATGACTTTTAAGATAAAAATACCCCTAGAATACTCATGCCACGTGCAATGTAACAAAGGTATGCTGTAAATTATGCCAAGTTTTCTATTTGAACTGCATCGTTTTCTTACTTTGTGAACTTTCTGCACAGCGCGGCCATCTCCAGCGTGGGCATCTGAAGCCACAGTGTCCTTCTTCCTGGATTCCGTGCATGCTGGCTACCCAGCATGCACCTGCCAATCTTGTGCATGTGCAGTGCGGTCCAATCTTGGTCAGCTTGCCATGCCAAGCTGACCAAGATTTTCCATAGACACCAATGTTAAATGTTACTGGAGCGGCGCCATGCCAAGCTGACCAAGAATTTCCAAAGAAGCCAATGTTAAATGTTACAGGAGCCGTGCCATGCCAAGCTGACCAAGAATTTGTTTTTCTTTTTTTTTTGTCTTTTTTTTTTAAATTAATTTAACACACACATTAAAAGACAAAACAACAAAAGGCAAGGTGGTTGGTAACCATGGCTTAGGGGAACTGGAAGCAAGGTATCTGGAGTGTGCAAAGTAAAAGGGTTGGGTGGTACATTCTTTGTATACAGATCCACATCTTTAGCAGTAAACAGAAGCAAAACAATATCTTATGAAGGGGTTGCCAAGGATCCAACAGTATCTCTGGACTCTGTTCAAATATCCCATACTTTGAAGAAATTTTATGGAACCGCTTGATTGACTATATTCTTCCAATAATCAAATGTGGGGGGCTGGGTAGATTTCCATGTAAGGAGTATAGACTTACGTGTGTATAACAATAAGAGTCCTATCAAAGTTCTCATAGATCTAGAGGTAGCTAGTAGGTGAACGAGACCTAAGATGCAAACATCAATTGATAGAGGTATTGCAATTGTGGTGACTGTGCAAATACATCGGGCAATTGCTGTCCAGAATAAACTATAGACGCCAATGTTAAATGTTACGGGAGCCATGCTATTGCTAAGCTGACCAAGAATTTCCATAGACGCCAATGTTACGGGAGCCGTGCCAGTCCAAGCTGACCAAGAATTTCCATAGCCGCCAATGTTAAATGTTACGTGATCCAAGCCATGCCAAGCTGACCAAGAATTTCCATAGACACCAATGTGAAATGTTACGGGAGCCGTGCCATGCCAAGATGACCAAGAATTTCCATAGACGCCAATGTGAAATGTTACGGGATCCAAACCATGTCAACAGATTTTCCATAGATGCCAATGTTAAATGTTACGGGAGCCGTGCCATGCCAAGCTGAACAAGATCTCCCAGGGGCCAATGCAAAACCGGAAATGACATCCATGGCCGCAGCTGCTAAAGGAGGAAGTCAAATTAGATATAGGCTTAAATCAGGTAAGTGAACAGAAAAAATAAAAATTCATTGTCAATTAATTTTAAGGATGCACATTAGTGCTGCATGGTGAGGAGGAAAATATGTGGGTGGAACTTACCAAAAAATTGGGTATTATTTCGTGTCTGTGTGCACCAAAATGTGAATGTATTTTGCACAGAAAATCTGTGTTTGATAAACAGTAGCACAAGAAAAAAAAATGCAGCTGCCACCATTTTATTCTACAGGGTCCCTTCTTTCAGGTGTTTGCTGGGAGGGTTTTTTTCGGCAATCTTCAGGCCTAAAATGTGCATTTTAATGGCTCCGGGGTTGCAAGTGATGTGATACAAAGAGGTGGATCTCAGGAGTCGCCCGTGTTAGGCTTGGCACGTCTGTGCGGTCCCGGTGGCGGGCGGGCGGTGGGTTTGTCTGGGGGGGTCATCCTCTGCTTTGGTCACCGCCTGGGTTCCTCTTCTCACTTGAGGATGAGATGACGGCGCTCGGCCATGTAGCCGTCTCCTCGCCGCTCTCACCATGCTGAACACGCAGCGGCCGCCGCGTCGTCTCTGAATATTACTTGTCAGTCATCCTCATCCTACCAGCGAGTCCTCATTACAGATACAAATTAAAGGAGCGCGGTGCGCTAACTGCAAATCAATGTCGATCCCATTTCATTTTCCTGATGAAAATAACAAATCCATCTCATACAAACAGACGCACACAGCTCACCCCCCCTCCCCCGCCCTGCTCACCGCAAATCTATCCGACACGGAACAAGATGGATGGCAGTTGGAGCGATTAACGTTCGAGGAGAGACACGGATAAAGTGCTTATCGAACGCTTCATTATGACAGGGGAAGGGATTAAAGGAAACCTGGTCCTGAAACAAAAACAGGGCCTGCGTATCCTGAAAAATGCCACTTGCCTGGCTTTCTGCACTTTCTGACCTGGAATAAGCATGCAGCCAGTGAAGTCAGGGTGAAGTTTCTAGGTCTTCTTCTAGATCAGTGACTTATTAAAGCCTTTGGGTCTGCCTGGCAGCCAGGCCGTTAGCATTATCAGGAGGAGAGATCAGACATGGCATGGCCTTCAGTACAGTAAGGGCTCATTCAACACTCGATGGGGAGTGTAATGCCTTCTGAAGAGTGATCCACATTCTGTCGCTTTTCAGATGGTACTTGACACACAGTGAGGAGGCATTCTAGCGCATCCTCAATGCCTGATTTAACCCTATAATGCTGCACTATGGTGCTGCAATCAAGTACATTGATATCAGTGAGAGGAATAGTGCCCCATCATTGGTATCAATGGAGGAATAGTGCCCCATCATTGGTATCAATGGGGGAATAGTGCCCCATCATTGGTATTAGTGGGAGGAATAGTGTCCCATCATTGGTATCAGTGGGAGGAATAGTTTCCCATCATTGGTATCAGTGGGAGGAATAGTGCCCCATCATTGGTATCAGTTGGAGGAATAGTGTCCCATCATTGGTGTCAGTGGGAGGAATAGTGCCCCATCATTGGTGTCAGTGGGAGGAATAGTGTCCCATCATTGGTGTCAGTGGGAGGAATAATGCCCTATCATTGGTATCAGTTGGAGGAATAGTGCCCCATTATTAGTATCAGTTGGGGGAGTTATGCCCCACTGCTGGTATCAGTGTTATGAATAGTGCTTCAAATCAGTGGGAGGAATAGTACCCCAAGGGTCAGATAAAGATTGGCAAACAGGAGCCACAGTTTGGAGACCACTGTTGTAGACCGTTGTGCTCCTCCAACCTGATGGTAACACTTTGGTGAAGATTCTTTTCTGTTCCACCATGACTGTGCCCCGCCCCTGTGTACAAAGTCAGCTCCATGAAGACATGGTGTGACCAGTGTGGTGTGGAGGAACTCCAGTGTCCTGCCCAGAGCCCTGACATCAACCCTAACAAACACATTTGGGATGAACTGGAGCCTTGATTGTCAACCAGGTCTTCTCATCCAGTATCAGTACCAGACCTCACAAATGGGCACACATTCCCAACAAAGACCCTATTAATAGCAACCCTATATTAATGGGGGGGGCAACTCCAAATTAATGGGTATGGGGGGGTTACTCCATATTAATGGGAATCAGTCATAGGGGGCAACTTTATATTAATGGGCATGGGGGCAACTTTAAAAATGGCCATGGGGGGAAAAGTCATTATTAATGGTCATAGGGGCAACTCCATATTAATGGTCATGGGTGGGCATGGGGAGGTGGAGTAACTTAATATTAATGGTCATAGGGGGCAACCCTATATTAATGGCCATGGGGTGCAACTCCAAATAATGGGTATGGAGTGTATCTCAATATTAATGGTCATAGTGGGCAGCTCTATATTAATGGGCATGGATCATAGAGGGCAACGCTATTTTAATGGGCATAGGTCATAGGGGTACAACTCTATATTAATGGCAATGGGGGCAACTTAAAAAAAAAATGAGCATGGGGGGTAACTCAATATTAATGGTCATAGGGGGCAACTTCATATTAATGGTTATGGGTGGGCAACTTCAAATTAATGGGCATGGTGAGGAGGAGGAGTAACTTAATCTTAATGGTCATAGGGGGGCATCCCTATATTAATGCCCATGGGGTGCAACTCCAAATAATGCGTATGGGAGGGGGGGTAGCTCAATATTAATGGTCATAGTGGGCAAAGCTATAATAATGGGTACGGGTCATAGGGGGCAACTCTATATTAATGGGCATGGGTCATAGGGGGCAACTCTATATTAATTGGCATGGGCCATAGGGGGCAACTCCATTTTAATGGGCATGGGTCATAGGGGTGCATCTCAATATTAATGGCCATGGGGGCAACTTAAAAAAATGGGCATGGGGAGGGGTTACTCAATATTAATGGTCATAGTGGGCAACCCTATATTAATGGCCATGGGGTGCAACTCCAAATAATGCGTACGGGAGGGGGGGGTAGCTCAATATTAATGGTCATAGTGGGCAACGCTATAATAATGGGCATAAGTCATAGGGGGCAACTCTATAATAATGGGCATGGGTCATAGGGGGCAACTCTATATTAATGGGCATGGACCATAGGGGGCAATTCCATTTTAATGGGCATGGGCCATAGGGGTGCAACTCAATATTAATGGCCATGGGCGCAAATTTAAAAAAATGGGCATGGGGAGGGGTAACTCAATATTAATGGTCATAGGGGGCAACTCCATATTAATGGTCATGGGGGGGGGGGGGGCAACTTCAAATTAATGGGCATGGGGAGGAGGAGTGACTCAATATTAATGGTCATAGGGGTGCAACTCCAAATAATGGGTATTGGGGGAGTAGCTCAATATTAATGGTCATAGTGGGCAAATCTATATTAATGGGCATGGGTCATAGGGGGCAACTCCATATTAATGGGTATGGGTCACGGGGTGCAACACTATTAATGGCCATAGGGGGCTACTTAAAAAATGTGAATGGGGGGTCGGAGGGTAACTCAATATCAATAGTCATAGGGGGCAACTCCATATTAATGGTCATGCTGCTTCCAATGCGCATTGTGAGAAGCTCACAGTGTGTAGTGAAATCAGGGTAAGCCGTTTCAGTCCAGGAGAGGAAGAGTCTGAGGGGAAGGCTGAGGTTCAGCGTTAATGATATAATCCCGGGGCCCCTCGCTAGGACAAGTTAGTTAATATTCTAATGACAATCTAAACTGCTCACCTGAGGAACATTGAGGCTGGTGCAGCAACCTGAGGTTATATTTAATTCCGTCCTAATTAAAGGTGCCTTCTTAATTAAAGCCAGCAGCGGCTAATGATAACGATGTGACATAATGGGGTTCGGATTGCTGTCAGCGCAGACAGACACTTCTATAATAATGCTTCCCAGTTCACCGGGTAATTAGTTGTCGTCTTTATTGCCGGTGTGTCGGTGGAAGTAAGTACGAAGCACCGAAGTGCAATTTCCAGGTACGCGCCGAGCGAGCCGAGCCAATGAGCGCTGATCATCTTTTATGTCTTTATTATTCTAATTAAATTCCGTCTGATCGGGAACATTGTGTCTGACAAGTTTATGGAGCTGACATTACACCGATTGGTTCCTCGACCGCCGGAGAATAGGGATGAGGATAACTGGGAGTTTGTGGTTTGCCGCAAAATTTTGAAAATTCCACCAAAATGACACCATTTGGGAGATTAATTGAAGGTGGTATTTTTACCACTTGTCTACCGGGGCCAGTTTTAATATTTTTTTCCGCACACATGTTAAAACCTGAAATGTTTGCTAGAAATTAAAAAAAAAATTTCTGAAAGAAAAAACCCTGGCGATTAAAATGGTGGTAGCTGCAATTTTTTTATGTTGTATGATACTTGTGCAGCTATTTATTAAACGCTTATTTTCAGGAAAATAAACACTAAAATGAATTTTGGTGCAAACGAACACCATATTATGCCGCATTTTATGGTAAAAATATTAAAGATGAGTCACGTGAATAGACACTAAACATGTCAAGATTTCAAATTCTGCACACTTGTGAAATGGCAACAAACTGTGGTACCTAAAAGTATCCAAAGCCTTTATAGGTTATCAGTTTAGTGTTAATTGTGAGCTCTGGTGCTGGAATTATTGCTCTCACTGTGACGCTTGTGGTGATACCTCACGTGTGTGGTGCGATCACCGTTAACATATGTGTGCAGCCAGGGAAACACAGCGCTGTGACCGGAAATTATGATATCCGCAACGTTTCTGGTTTCATTCATCCTCTGTGAGGTTGCTTCCTGGTTTCTTGCGTAGGCTAAAATGATGTCGTATATCCCAGGAGTCTTCAGGAGGGGAGGAGGGGCTTTCTCAGCTAAGCACACCCTCCTGCCTGCATGCCTGAGCTAAGAACAGATGGATTCCAGGAAGTACATGCTCCATGAATCGTCTGCCCTTACTCAAGATGGCCGTTTCTAAACATGCTAAGCTAGGGGGATGTTTTTCAAAGAGATTTCTCAGCAAAATAAACCATGGAGACATGGATGGATGGGGAGTTTGCTATGAATATTAAAAATTAAATTGTGTTTTCCTTTTAGTTCTGCTTTAACCCTTGCTGTGTACTGATTAATGACTGGTGGCCTCGGACCCAAACCTTGCTATGCCAGGATCATTGCCCATGGACCTGTACTCACCCCTCTGGGTGGATGCGTACTGCCCTCTAATTGTAATCCCTAGGGGTCAACCCTTACCCAACTCTCTGTTGAAACCCTCAATAAAGAAACGCTTGCACCATGAGTCCTTAAACCACCCCCTTTCTCTCTCATTGAGTGTTCTATACCAACCACACCTCTGTCACAAACTGGTGGCAGCAGTGGGATCAAAATTCGAATGGTGATGAATGAAAACAGCACCCCCTAACTCTGGACCTAACCGGGGGGGTGAGTGTAGGATCTGGACTGTGGCAAGTTTACAAGAGAAGGCTCAGGAACTAGGCCTTACCCACAAGGGGCCTTTCCAAAGATTAGCTGGTCACAGCCACAGAGGAAGCCGTACTTTAAGGGACCGGCAGCTTGGACTTTCTGCCGACTGAGAATTTAAGCCCTAGGTTTGACAGGCCAAGCCTTAGGAACCTTGGATCACTTGGTATGAGAGGAGATGGCCATCCTCAGCCCTGAAACCACTTTGCATGACAAACTGGAGGCTATTCGGAGGACTCATGAGAGAGAAATCTTGGGGCCCCCAGAGGATGAGATTCCCTTCCCAGTCTATAAAGCCTTGGGCCTGACCCACCAAGAGTCAACTTGGGACTTTAATCACTTTCGAGAAGCTGCAGGGGATGTGGAAGGATTCCTCTAAGATATTGAACACTTATGTCAATTGCTGGAGGTGCCCCAGTCCAGACTGGGTGTGTCACCCGGTAGGCCTGCTGAAAGAGGGTGCAGGCTACCGCAAACCAGACAATGGATCTCCGATGGACTACAGTAGGGTCAAACAGACTGTGCTAAACACTACGCAGTGACTTCGGAAAACTACAGGATTCAATTTCAGGTTCTACCCTGTTACTTATGAGCCTCCCTTCAAAATGTATGCTCACAAAATATTACGGGCTTGCTGACTCTGGCTGAAGGTAAAGCAGGCCCTCACCATTAAACAAGTCATCCAGACCTTTCCAAAAGAACGGTTTTATGCTAAATGCCTTGCGGAGGCATAAGAGTGAGTGAAGGAAAGGAACCCTGCCACCTTCAATTGGTCTGCTGCACTGGCGGGCGAAGTTCTTACCATCAAACCACTCTAGAAGAAGCTGGTAACTGAGATGACTAAGGCAAAGAACCCTGAGCATCATCCAGTAACTCCATGTTACCTTTCTGGTGGCCCATTGCCCCAGTTTCTGGCCCAAACCTGCATTCTCCTGCTGGCCTTGACCATTTGGACTGCCTGTGGGCCATCAGGTTAAAAGGACTAAAAAGACATAAAGTCTTTCCAAGGTGGGGGGCGGGTTTATAGCTCAATTGCAGAGCATTTGTATGCAGGTCAAGAGGTCCTTGGTTCAAATCCGGGTGCCCCCTTAACATTTTGCACACGGTTGTGATAAAAAGCAAAGCTCGAAGCCAGAAAATATATTTTAAATGATATTAAACAGGTTAAAAAACAAAACATCAAAGTCTTAAAGACGCAGTGGGTATAGCAGAGCATTCAACTGCAGGTTAATAGGTCCTCGGCCCAGATTTGTTAAAAATGCTATAAAAAATTCTGTAAATCGCAGGGGAGTATAGCTCAGTGGCAGAGCATTTGGCTGCAGATCGAGAAGTCATCGGTCCAAATCTAGGTGCCCCCCTCAGTGTTCCGTCCGCAGTTGTGCTGTAAAGGAAAGATGAAAGGAAAAAATTCTAAAATGTCGGTAGTTATGGGATACCAATCTTTGACCTTGTCAGAAGCTGAATCTCAAACCGAAGTCTGAAGCAATGAAGGCCTCTTGGCACGATCGCTCATCTTGATCCTAATTACTGCCCAACCTCGTGGCACCATATTTATTACTGGCTAACTTGAGCTTCTGCTTTTTATCTGCTATCCTTTATCTGATTTTTTAGCATCATTTGATTTCTCAAGTACTGACCTTGGTTGGTCTGGACCGTCTCTACCTACAGTGAGGGAAAAAAGTATTTTAATCCCTGCTGATTCTGTACGTTTGCCCACTGACAAGAAAATGATCAGTCTATAATTTTAATGGTCGGTTTATTATAACAGTGAGAGACAGAATAACAACAAAAATATCCAGAAAAAAAACGCATTTCAAAAAAGTTATAAATTGATTTGCATTTTATTGAGTAAAATAAGTATTTGTTCCCCTATCAATCAGCAAGATTTCTGGCTCCCAGGTGTCTTTTATACAGGTAACGAGCTCCTAATCTCAGCTTGTTACCTGTATAAAAGACACCTGTCCACAGAACTAATCAATCAATCAGATTCCAATCTCTCCACCATGGCCAAGACCAAAGAGCTGTCCAAGGATGTCAGGAACAAGATTGTAGACCTACACAAGGCTGGAATGGACTACAAGACCATCGCCATTCAGCTTGGTGGGAGGGTGACAACAGTTGGTGCAACTATTCGGAAATGGAAGAAACACAAAATAACTGTCAATCGCCCTCAATCTGGGGCTCCATTCAAGATCTCACCTTGTGGAGTTTCAATAATCATTAGAACGATGAGGAATCGGCCAAGAACTACACGGTAGAATCTTGTCAATGATCTCAAGGCAGCTGGTACCATGGTCACCAAGTAATCAATTGGTAACACACTAGGCCACGAAGGACTGAAATCCTGCAGAAAGTACATGTACAGACCGTCTGAAGTTTAATGATCATCTGAATGATTCAGAGGAGAACTGGGTGAAAGTGTTGTGGTCAGATGAGACCACATCAAGCTCTTTGGCATCAACTCAACTCGCCATATTTGGAGGAGGAATGCTGCCTATGACCCCAAGAACACCATCCCCACCGTCAAACATGGAGGTGGAAACATTATGCTTTGGGGGTGTTTTTCTGCTAATAGGACAGGACAACTTCACCGCATCAAAGGGCTGATGGACGGGGTCATGTATCCTCAAATCTTGGGTGAGAACCTCCTTGCCTCAGCCAGGGCATTGAAAATGGGTTGTGGATGGGTATTCCAGCATGACAATGACACAAAACACATGGCCAAGGCAACAAAGGAGTGGCTCAAGAAGAAGCACATTAAGGTCCTGGAGTGGCCTAGCCAGTCTCCAGACCCTAATCCTATAGAAAATATGTAGAGGGATCTGAAGGTTCGAGTTACCAAACGTCAGCCTGGAAAACTTAGAGATGTGTGCAAACCTGGTGGCCAACTACAAGAAACATCTGACCTCTGTGATTATTAACAAGGGTTTTGCCACCAAGTACTAAGTCATGTTTTGTGAAGGGGCCAAATACTTATTTCACTCATTAAAATGCAAATCAATTTCTAACTTTTTTGAAATGCGTTTTTCAGGATATTTTTGTTGTTATTCTGTCTCTCACTGTTAAAATAAACCGACCATTAAAATGAAAGACTGACCATTTTTTTTGCCAGTGGGGCAAACGTACAAAATCAGCAGGGGGTCAAATACTTTTTTCCCTCACTTGTAGATGGCTAATAGTCAATTGCATTTCAATGATATCAGCCATCACAAAGGTTAAATCACAGAAGAGTTTACCCAGACCAAGCCTCTCTTTAAATTCAAAAAAAGGTTTAATCATAGAGATCCTAGATGAATATTTGGGAGCATGCGCTAATCTTTGCGTAGAAGAACCTGCCAGAACTTTAGTTTAGAATAAACCTAATGGGCTTTGCCCATAGATCAGGGGTGTCAAAATATATTTAACTGCGGTCCGCATTAGCATTATGGTTGTCCTCAAAGGGCCGGTTGTATCTGTTTTTTTCTCAGAGAATAGGTGCGGGAACTCAACCACCCCCCCACCAAACCGCATTGAATTGTGGGTGAGGCCAAATTGCATTTTTCACAACAGTGGGAGGATCCTAAAGGGGCAATAAATACCAGAAGTGCATTATGTGAGTAGTTTACTACTTACAGAGTCCGGAGTTCAGGGGTGCGCTACATACAGAGTGCAGAGTTCGGGGGTGCGCTATGTACAGGGTGCAGAGTTCAGGGCTGAGCTATGTACAGAGTGCAGAGTTCAGGGGTGCACTGTGTACAGGGTGCAGACTTCAGGGTTGAGCTATGTACAGAGCACAGAGTTCGGGAGTGCGCTATGTACTGGGTGCAGAGTTCAGGGCTGAGCTTTTTACAGAGCGCAGAGTTCAGGGGTGCGTTACACACCGAGTGCAGAGTTTAGGGGCGCTACATACAGAGTGCAGAGCTAGGGTGTGCTGCATACAGAATGCAGAGTTCAGGGGTGTGCTACGTACAGAGTGCAGGGTTCAGGGGTGCGTTACGTACAGATTGTAGGGTTCAGGGGTGTGCTACATACAGAGTGCAGGGTTCAGGGGTGCACTATGTACAGAGTGCAGGGTTCAGGGGTGCGCTACATACAGAGTGCAGGGTTCAGGGGTGCACTACGTACAGAGTGCAGGGTTCGGGAGTGTGCTATGTACAGGGTGCAGAGTTCAGGGGTGCGTTACACACCAAGTGCAGAGTTTAGGGGCGCTACATACAGAGTGCAGAGCTCGGGTGTGCTGCATACAGAATGCAGAGTTCAGGGGTGTGCTACGTACAGAGTGCAGGGTTCAGGGGTGCGCTACGTACAGTGCAGGGTTCAGGGGTGCGCTATGTACAGAGTGCAGAATTCAAGGGTGCACTATGTACTGCGTACAGGGGCGTGTTGTGTACAGAGTGCAGTGTTGTGGAGAGTGATACATACAGAGTGCAGGGTTCAGGGGTGCGCTACGTACAGAGTGCAGGGTTCAGGGGTGCGTTACGTACAAAGTGCAGGGTTCAGGGGTGCTCTATGTACAGAATGCAGAGTTCAGGGGTACGCTTTGTACAGAGTGCAGAATTCAAGGGTGCACTATGTACTGCATACAGGGGCGTGCTGTGTACAGAGTATATTGTTGAGAAGAGTCATACATACAGAGTGCAGGGTTTAGGGGTATGCTATGCACAGAGTTCAGGGTTTAGCTTTCTTTCACAGGTGGTCCACATCTCACTTCCACCCCTCCCCCTGGGGGTGAGGGCCAAATGAAATGGCCTTGTGTTTGACACATGTGCCATAGATGGTCTTTAGAAGTGAAGAACGCTGCATCGGCCATCCTTCGTCTGAATCTTTACCATAGTTTGATCTCTCAGGCACTGACCTTGGTCTGTCTGGACTGTCTCCACAGATGCATGTTTTGGAGCATCCTCTAACCCTTGCGTAAAAGAACCTGGCAGAACTTCAGTTCAGAACAAACCTAATGGGCTTTCCCTATAGATGGTCTTTAGAGGTGAAGAACGTTGCAGCAGCCACCCTGTAGCCAGTGGCCAACCCTTCCATGACCTGGGTGTTCGTCCTCACCTGTTTTAATCGCTTAAATGCACATTCCATGTAAAGGATCACACATTCCCTTCCCCACATCCCACCAACCTCCAACACTCAATTTCCAGAGCTGCACGAGCGAGATTGAAGTTGCAACCTACTGTTTCTCTCAGAGAAATGCAAATATGCAAATAGCCCTGAGAGGATGTAAAGTTTTCAAAGCTGGAAGTGGAAGCTAAAGCTCCATTAACACAATACGAGACGGCAGCCAGGAAATCGAGAACGCCACTGCCCAGGAATACAAATTAACTTAAAAGACGAGCGAGGAGACTAAGAGGCCCCCGTGATGGATATTGCTGAACAGCGGCCACGACAAGACCAGAGATTCCACTGAAAAGCTACTTTGCATCTGTTTAAAGTAACACAAAATGAGCTGAAAGGCCGTAAAAGGCAATAAATGGGGAAATGCAGATAACTCGGGCGTTCGGATGTTATCGGCGAGGCTGCGGGAGACATGACGAAGCAGCGAGACAATTTAACGCGCAGGCCGTGTCCTCTGGTTCTTTTTGAATGCAAAAATTACTTTTCCGTTAATTGAATTTTTTTTTTTTTTCTTAGCTGAGCAGAGACACTAGGAGGGACTTTTATAGAATCTGAGAGCAAACACAGCCCAGTGTGAGTCTGTACTTGTATTAGCTGGGCTTAGAGGCTCCCGGCTTCTGCTCACGGCTGATTAGCCAGAAATACGATTAAAATTTCAAGGAACGGAGGAAGCCGGCTTTAATTAATACTTTGTATCGTTTTACTCCCGAGGATTCTTTTATTTTCGATGTGTTAAATTATTCGCGTTTAATGTTAAAATTCAATTTGGACGGGGGAGATGTGCTGACCTGGGCGATGGTGCGGCTTTTATTATATAATGAAGTTCTGTTCTGTATGCGGAATTCATTAATACACAGAATGACGGTTTAATCCCGGGTTTTAATTTAATTTCTTTTCTTCTTGTTGGTCATTCTAATAACTTAGAATTCAGCCGGTACAGAATTTAATAACAAGGTTAGGTGGGGGGGGTGCAATGATCGGCCTCTAATTACTCAGTTAGGCGGTTCGGGAGGAAACCGAAGTCTAATTTGTCTCTGTGATGTCGTTATTGGTGAAATGCCACGTCGCTGAACTTGGACCGATGGCTTATTTATTATTTAGGCCTAGAAGGTCATATTTATTCGAAGAATACAGCAGAGATGTTCTCGGTACAATTTCAAAAAGGACTAAATGTCTGTAATGTGAATCCATCGTCGATCACGTTGTCCGGCGATGCCGATGACGCATTATTCACAAGATCTGCCGCCACGATGACCCGCTGCCTGATTGTGTAAAAAAAAAAAAAAGGTCTAAATGTCTGCTTCCCCATGGAAAATAATGCTCTGAAATTAAAACTCAACTTTTATAAAAAATAAAAAAGTCCAACAAAACAAAAAAGGGATGAGTTTTGGCTTCAGGTCAAACAGCCCGTTTGCATTCTGGCAAAGCACCAAACTGGCCAAATTGTCCCAGTTCTCCCAGTTTAAATTCTCAGCTGCTGCTTGTAAAAAAAAGGTTCCAGGATCTGTTAGTTAGCACTGGACAATTTGTTTACAAACCAGCTGAGGATCCTCGTCGGTGATGTCATTGACCAAATATGGTCAAGACCATATTTGGCCACTTAACTCACCCAGCAGTCTTGGGCAATTTGTTTATAAATCAGCAGGAGACCCTGGGTGATGGTATTGACCAAATATGATCATAAATATATTTGGCCAACGACCTTACCCAGCAACCATGGATGATTTGTTTACAAACCAGCTGGGGATCCTGGGTGATGTCATTTACCAAATATGGTCAAGACCATACTTGTTCAATGACCTCACCCAGCAGCCCCGGAGTATTTGAAAACCAGCTGGGGATTCTGGGTGATGTTATTGACCAGGTACGGTAATGACCATATTTGGTCAATGACCTCACCCAGCACCTCACCCAGCAGCCTTTGTTTACAAACCAGCTGGGGATCCTCGGTGATATCATTGACCAAATATGGTCTAGACCATATTTGGCCAATGACCTCACCCAGCAGCCCTGGAGGATTTGATTGAAAACCAGCTGGAGATTCTGGGTGGTGTTGTTGACCAGATACGGTAATGACCATATTTGGCCAATGAACTCACCCAGCAGCCTTGGACAATTTGTTTATAAACCAGCATGGGACCCTGACCATATCGAGACCATATTTGGTCAGAGACTTCACCCAGCAGCCCTGGACAATTTGTTTACAAACCAGCTGGGGATCCTCGGTGACATAATTGACCACATATATTCAAGAGCATATTTCGTCAAAGACCTCACCCAGCAGCCTTGGATGGTTTGCTTACAAGCAGGCGCCAGCTGGAGATCTGTCATTTCTAAAACAAGAGTGTGGAAGGTAATATCATTGGGAGACTTATTGGAATCTGGAAGGCCACATATACAATATCTCACAAAAGTGAGTACACCCCTCACATTTTTGTAAATATTTTCTTCTAACTTTTCATGTGACAACACTGAAGAAATGACACTTTGCTACAATGTAAAGTAGTGAGTGTACAGCTTGTATAACAGTGTAAATTTGCTGTCCCCTCAAAATAACTCAACACACAGCCATTAATGTCTAAACCGCTGGCAACAAAAATCAGTACACCCCTAAGTGAAAATGTCCAAAGTTAGCCCAAAGTTTCAATAATTTGTGTGGCCGCCATTATTTCCCAGCACTGCCTTAACCCTCTTGGGCATGGAGTTCACCAGAGCTTCACAGGTTGTCACTGGAGTCCTCTTCCCCTTCTCCATGATGACATCACAGAGCCAGTGGATGTTAGAGACCTTGCGGTCCTTCCCCTCCTGTTTGAGGATGTCCCACAGATGATCAATAGGGTTTAGATATGGAGACATGCTTGGCCAGTCCATCACCTTTACCCTCAGCTTCTTTAGCAAGGCAGTTGGTGTTTGGGGGTGTGTTTGGGGTTGTTATCATGTTGGAATACTGCCCTGCGGCCCAGTCTCTGAAGGGAGGGGATCATGCTCTACTTCAGTATGTCACAGTACATGTTGGCATTCATGGTTCCCTCAATGATTTGTAGCTCCCCAGTGACGGCAGCACTCATGCAGCCCCAGACCATGACACTCCACCACCATGCTTGACTGTAGACAAGACACACTTGTCTTTGTCCTCCTCATCTGGTTGTCTCCACACACGCTTGTCACCATCTGAACCAAATAAGTTTATCTTGGTCTCATCAGACCACAGAACATGGTTCCAGTAATCCATGTCCTTAGTCTGCTTGTCTTCAGCAAACCGTTTGCAGGCTTTCTTGTGCATCATCTTTAGAAGAGGCTTCCTTCTGGGATGACAGCCATGCAGACCAATTTGATGCAGTGTGCGGTGTATGGTCTGAGCACTGACAGGCTGACCCCCCACCCCTTCAACCTCTGCAGCAATGCTGGCAGCACTCATACGTCTATTTCCCAAAGACAACCTCTGGATATGACGCTGAGCACGTGACCTCAACTTCTTTGGTGGACCATGGCGAGGCCTGTTCTGAGTGGAACCTGTCCTGTTATACCGCTGTATGGTCTTGGCCACCGTGATGCAGCTCAGTTTCAGGGTCTTGTCAATCTTCTTATAGCCTAGGCCATCTTTATGTAGAGCAACAATTCTTTTTTTCAGATCATCAGAGAGTTCTTTGCCATGAGGTGCCATGTTGAACTTCCAGTGACCAGTATTAGAGAGTGAGAGCGATAACACCAAATTTAACACACCTGCTCCCTATTCACACCTGAGACCATGTAACACTAAGGAGTCACATGACTCCGGGGAGGGAAAATGGCTAACTGGGCCCAATTTGGACGTTTTCACTTAGGGGTGTACTCACTTTTGTTGCCAGCGGTTTAGACATTAATGGCTGTGTGTTGAGTTATTTTGAGGGGACAGCAAATTTGCACTGTTATACAAGCTGTACACTCACTACTTTACATTGTAAAATAAATAAAAAAATGTAGCACATAGTGGACAAACCAAAATGACAGAAATTGGTAATAAATAATAATAAAGTCCAAGACAACACAAGTCCTTCAACCAAATGTAGTGGACTAAACTAGTGAATAAAAGTCAATAAGCCAAAGGGCAAATGTATGAAAAGTGGGTTTCCAACAGTGTATAAACGTGAAAATGGTCACTGGAGAAGATGGTTATTCCAAATGCTGGCAGGAAACTTGATTAATCCGTAAATGAAGACCACATCAAATCAGAAACGGCATCAGATAAGGAAATGATAGGTGTAAACTCTTACCAGATCCCAAGGACTCCCCTGTCAGAGACATGGAGTCATGAAGGCAGTGTGCCACCCAGGGCATAAGGAAAGATATCCGGACCGTCAGGAATTCTGAGTTGGGCTCAACTGGAACTCCGGAAGTCGTCAGATAAATGGTCCCGGTAGAAGCACGGATGGAAATCTGGCAGATGAGATGTACCGCCTATGGTGGAAGCTGAGCATTCACTCCAATCCAACTGATATGTAGAAAGAAAAATAAGGCTTCCCCATAGTGCAGATAAAAAAGGTGTCTTTATTGCTAAAAAAAAAAAAAAAAAACCCAATGCATTAAAAAGAAGTGATCACTATAAAAATGAAGGGCAACATGGATGATGGTGTGGTTAGGGCTACTTTTTTTCTGAAGTCGGATCAAAGTCAGATCCCGTATTAACTGATCCGACTTTGGCATGCGACTTGTGAATAAAGGCATGGGTTCCCTTCATGAGCATACCGGGGAACCCCCACGCCAAAAAAAATGGCGCGGGGTCCCCCCCAAAATCCATACCAGACCCTTATCCGAGCACCAGCCTGGCCAGTCAGGAAAGGGGGTGGGGATGAGCGAGCGCCCCCCCCCCCCCCTCCTGAGCTGTACCAGGCCGCATGCCCTCAACATGGGGGCAAGGTGCTTTGGGGCAGGCACCAAAAGTATTGGGACGCCTGCCTTTACACGCACATGAACTTTAATGGCATCCCAGTCTTAGTCCGTAGGGTTCAATATTGAGTTGGCCCCGCCCTTTGCTGCTATAACAGCTTCAACTCTTCTGGGAAGGCTGTCCACAAGGTTTAGGAGTGTGTCTATGGGAATGTTTGACCATTCTTCCAGAAGAGCATTTGTGAGGTCAGGCACTGATGTTGGACGAGAAGGCCTGGCTCGCAGTCTCCGCTCTTAATTCATCCCAAAGGTGTTCTATCGGCCTTGTTTACATTGGCAGACTGCCGTTCTGTCTGCCTCGGGAATGATCGGGGGGTCCTGGCGGACAACAGGGTTTGTCGGACCTGCTTGTTGGCTCCCGCGGTGCACGCGCGTGCGTGCCCCAGACCAGGAAGAGCAAAATCACGTACCTGTACGTGATTTTTTCCAGGAGAGCTGCCGCCCCACAGGATATGTACGTTGGGCGGTCGGCAAGGGATTAAACTCTTTCACAACCTCACCTTATTAGCAGAGTTTGGCTGTTCCTCACCCAGTTTTTAGCCTCCCACACAGCTGTTTCAGTTAATGACTGTGTTTCAACCTACATATGAAATTGATGATCATTAGCACCTGCTTGGTTTAATTGGTTAATCGTACACCTGACTCTGATCCTACAAAATCCCTGACTTTGTGTCAAGAATTAATACATACTTTATAGCATTTCTTCACACCTGCCTATAACTTTTGCACAGTTCTGTATGTGACTGGCGATTGTGTGATTGATTAGATGTTATTAGTGATGATACCTAGGGGTTGATTTACTAAAGGCAAATATACTGTGCACTTTGCAAAGTGCATTTGCTTCAGAGCTTAATAAATGAGGTAAGGCTTCACTTTGCAAAAGAGTACCCAATCACGTGCAAGGAAAATGGAAAAAAAAATGCATTTTTACTTGCACATGATTGGATGACGGAAGTCAGCAGAGCTTCTGGTCATTTACCAAGCTCTGGAGCAACTGCGCTTGCAGAGTGCACCGTCTATTTACCTTTAGTAAATCAACCCCTATGATCCATATTATTGGGTTTGAATTAAACGCTTAAAGAGGAACTGCAGGCTGCTCACATAATTTGTAATAAAAGCATCTTAGCCATTCTGAAGCTTCCCTCCAACCACTTTGCATCATATTGTATATATACTGTGAATCTGTGCTTGCCTAATGTGCTGAAGGAATCCCCCTCCACTGAGTCTGGCTGCAGCCATTTTAACTGTGGGCAGCTGAAGCTGTTGCCTGTTCACTTCCTGGATTTACACAGACACACCTCCAGCTCGGCAGCTCTCATTGGCCCTCTTATGACTCTTCCCCCCTTCCTTCCTGGCAAACTCTTACGAGAGAGAGAGAGAGCTGTGCGTGATGTCATAATCCTAGGATAATGACCAGACAGGAAACAGGAAGTGGGCTGTATAAGGGATTTACTGGCAGAAAAAAAAAATGTTTTACGATCCAAAGGTAAAACAACAACAAGGGCAGAAGATTTAATAGATGGAAAGATGAAAAATTGACTGAAGGTTCCACTTTAAGAACCGCCCCACGTACATATACTGTAGCAGGGCAGCCCTTTAGCGTGAAATCCCGTACCCGTACGTCGTTTCCTCCATCCGTTTTGGGGCACACCGCCGGAGCTGCACTCCCGCTGCGATCGTTCTCTGGAGAGAAAGAACGGTGGTCTGCCTATGTAAACAAAGCAGATCGTTGTTCTGTCAGTGAGGGAGAGAGAGATCTGTGATTTCCTGCTAATCAGGAGATGTGTCTCCTCCTCCAGTCAGTCCATCCCCCACACAGTAAGAAAGCATTCCTAGGGAACACAGTGAACCCTTTCATCGCCCCTGATGTTAACCCCTTCCCTGCCAGTGTCATTTATACAGTGAGAGTGCATTTTTTTTTTTTAACACTGATCACTGTGTTGGTGTCACTGGTCCCCAAAAAGTGTCAGATTTGTCCGCCGCAATGTCGCAGTCCCGCTAAAAAAAATCGCTGCTCACCGCCATTACTAGTAAAAACAATAAAAAAAATAATAAAAAGTCCATAAATCGATCCCATAGTTTTGTAGATGCGGTAACTTTTGCCCAAACCAATCAATATACGCTTATTGGGATTTTTTTTTTTTTTTTTACCAAAAATATGTAGCAGAATACGTACTGGCCTAAACAGATGAAGAAATTACATTTTTCTATTTTCTTTATTGGATATGTTTTTTTAGCAGAAAGTAAAAAAAAATAGTTTTTTGTTTTATTTATGTTTTAATATATTTTACAGAATACATTTTTTTTTAAATGTTGTTTTATTGTCGTTTTTTTTTTTTTTTTTTTTTTTTTTTATAAAAACCGCAGAGGTGATCAAATACCACCAAAAGAAAGCTCTATTTTGTGTGGGGAAAAAAAAGGACATCAACTTTATTTGTGTGCAGCGTCGCACGACCGCGCAATTGTCAGTTAGCCCAGGTTCATACTGACTGCGGGAATAAAATCGCTGAACTCGCACAATTTCATTCCCGCATGTCAGTCCCAACTTTCGGGGGGGGGGCGATTTCAGAGACATCTGTGCGGGTTGCTGCACAGATGTCAATCGCACCCCCAAATCGCCAAAAGTAGTACAGAAAATACTCTTGGTAATTGGTGCGAAATGCTGGTGCCATTGCAGGCAATTGCCGCCCATTTGGCATGCGATTTGACATCGCATTGCCAAATAGCATCAATGTGAACCGGTACTTAAAGTTAACGCAGTGCCGTATCGCCAAAAAAAAAAAATGGCCTGGTCAGGAAGGGGGTAAATCCTTCCGGGGCTGAAGTGGTTTAAAGGTATGAACATTTTGATACAAAAAGATTTACAAACTGATAAAAAAAATTGATACTGAAAAAATATTTAGCTATACAAATCTTTTTTTTTTTTTTGTGCGATTAAATATATTATGAATGAGCAGTTTTGGAGTTTTCATTCCCCCAAAATGTAGACAAATACCTGAAATTGGCCATTTTCACAAACTGAATTGAGGTCAGCGGGGGAGGAGAAATGATGGCGGTTTTTAAAAAGGTACAATAAGCTTTAAATTGAGGATTACAGCTGTTCCTTCCGAGTGTTATAGCGGCTAAAAGTGCCCCTCGTAAGCCTGATTATTCTACGATTTTTTTTTTTTTTTTTTTACAGAAAGAAAACGCAGACAAAATAAAATTTTTAACCACTTGCCGACCAGCCGCCGCAATTGTACTGCGACAGGTTGGCTCGGCTGCGCAAATCGCTGTAGGTGTATGTCGGGCTCGTGCGCGGCGATCTGTGGGTGCGCCCTATTGCATACCTCCCAACTGTCCCTGATTTCGAGGGACTGTCCCTGATTTGGAGCAATGTCCCTCCTTCCCTCATTCCTCCTGATTTGTCCCTCATTTTGGTCTGATATATTGATGTATATAAAATGCATTTTTTATCTATCCAAAAAGTGTTTTCCAGCACTAAACCTTTCATCCAATTTCTAAATTGCTGCATTTGTAAATTCCAAAAGCCAATATAAAGGAATAGAAGTGGTAAAAATAAGCACTTGTGGGTTTAACCAATCTTATTTTTTTTTGTACAATTCTCCTTTAAGAAGGTGTGGCAGAGGGTGTGTCCTATGCCTGCATACTTTTTTAAGGAGGTGTGGCAGAGGGTGTGTCCTATACCTGCATACTTTTTTAAGGAGCTGTGGCAGAGGGTGTGTCCTATACCTGCATACTTTTTTAAGAAGGTGTGGCAGAGGGTGTGTCCTATGCCTGCATACTTTTTTAAGGAGGTGTGGCAGAGGGTGTGTCCTATGCCTGCATACTTTTTTGTAAGGAGGTGTGGCAGAGGGTGTGTCCTATGCCTGCATACTTTTTTAAGGAGGTGTGGCAGAGGGTGTGTCCTATGCCTGCATACTTTTTTAAGGAGGTGTGGCAGAGGGTGTGTCCTATACCTGCATACTTTTTTAAGGAGGTGTGGCAGAGGGTGTGTCCTATGCCTGCATACTTTTTTAAGGAGGTGTGGCAGGGGGGTGTGTCCTATGCCTGCATACTTTTTTGTAAGGAGGTGTGGCAGAGGGTGTGTCCTATGCCTGCATACTTTTTTAAGGAGGTGTGGCAGAGGGTGTGTCCTATGCCTGCATACTTTTCTAAGGAGGTGTGGCCTAGGTTGTGTCCTATGCCTGCATACTTTAAGGAGGTGTGGCAGAGGGTGTGTCCTATCCCTGCATACTTTTCTAAGGAGGTGTGGCAGAGGGTGTGTCCTATGCCTGCATACTTTTTTAAGGAGGTGTGGCAGAGGGTGTGTCCTATGCCTGCATACTTTTCTAAGGAGGTGTGGCAGAGGGTGTGTCCTATGCCTGCATACTTTTCTAAGGAGGTGTGGCAGAGGGTGTGTCCTATTCCTGCATACTTTTTTAAGGAGGTGTGGCAGAGGGTGTGTCCTATCCCTGCAGAGGTGTGGCAGAGGGTGTGTCCTATGCCTGCATACTTTTTTAAGGACGTGTGGCAGAGGGTGTGTCCTATGCCTGCATACTTTTTTAAGGAGGTGTGGCAGAGGGTGTGTCCTATGCCTGCATACTTTTTTAAGGACGTGTGGCAGAGGGTGTGTCCTATGCCTGCATACTTTTTTAAGGACGTGTGGCAGAGGGTGTGTCCTATCCCTGCATACTTTTTAAGGAGGTGTGGCAGAGGGTGTGTCCTATGACTGCATACTTTTTTAAGGAGGTGTGGCAGAGGGTGTGTCCTATGCCTGCATACTTTAAGGACACGTGGCAGAGGGTGTGTCCTATCCCTGCATACTTTTTTAAGGAGGTGTGGCAGAGGGTGTGTCCTATGCCTGCATACTTTTTTAAGGAGGTGTGGCAGAGGGTGTGTCCTATGCCTGCATACTTTTTTAAGGAGGTGTGGCAGAGGGTGTGTCCTATGCCTGCATACTTTTTTAAGGAGGTGTGGCAGGGGGTGTGTCCTATGCCTGCTTACTTTTGCTGATAGGTGTCCCTCATTCCCATCTCAAAAAGTTGGGAGGTATGTAATTGGGCAGCGGGGGGGAGCCAATCGGCGGATCCAGCAGACTCAATGTCCGCCGGCCGCCCGCGGTCGTTCCCCGCAGAGACAGAAGGGGGATCTGCCATAGTAAACAAGGCGAATCTCCGTTCTGACAGGGGAGATCACACAGATCCTGTGTTTCTGCTAAACAGGAAGATCTGTGTGTTGTTCCAGGCAGCCCATCCCCCATACAGTTAGAACACATTTAACCCCTTTGATTGCCCCTGATGTTAACCCCTTCCCTGCCAGTGTCATTAATACAATGTCAGTGCATATCTTTTAGCACAGATCACTGTAATAGTTACATAGTCACATGTAGCACCCTCTACCAGAAGGTAGGTGCTAGTAAAGGTTGTTTTACTAGGTTTGTTCAGCACAGGCAAATTTAGGCAGGTCTATTCTGTGCGCTAGGCCTGTCTACTCTGTTTTGATTCTGGGGGCTGGGAGTGGTTAGAGTAGCAGTGGTTGTGACCACCTGTGCTCCAGTTCTGAGGCGCCTCCCCTGCTTCCAGGGAGAAAGTTCTGGAAGAGGAAGCTGGGCCTAGAGCTGGAGTGGCAGGCAGCACATGTGGGAGCCCAGACCAATCCCCAACTGGTGTTGGCAGGGGGGTGGGCCTCCTATATAAGTTGAGGTCACATGCTGCTGGGGGTGGAGTAGTCGACTGGGTGACATGAGGAATGGAGTGCTAGACAGCCGCAGGAGCCCACCCCCATTTGGGGGGGTGTGGGATCGCAGGTGGAGGCCCGGGGAGAACTGTGAGGGAACATTGCCTCTACACGGTCATTGGCAACGTCTCTGTCACCACACGGTCGGTGGCAGGGAACTCCTGGAGCAGAGGGGGCAGGAGAAGCTGTCGGAACGCATGGTCCAGGCAAGTTCCTCATCAAGGGTTTAGAGCTGGAAGGTCGGTGAGTGTCACCACAGTGGATGGCAGGAGGTGCCAGGGATTCTGTGAGGGAACTTTGCTTCTACACGGTCACTAGCGGAGTCTTCATCATGCACATGGTGGATGGTGAAGAGTCCTGGATCAGAGAAGAGACTGTGGGGAGTTGTGTGTCAAATCAGTGTGGCCGGCTGGCACGTGGTTTGCGAGTTGGACTGGCTGGGAGCAAGTAGTCCATTTCCTAGAAGATAGACCTTAACCTAGTAGGCCTCCTGGGGGAGGTTCTGCAGGCCTCAGGCCTAGTAGCAGTAAGTCACCAGAGCCAGTAGAGGGGCTTATTCAGAGTGAGTTCTTCATACCCATTAGAAGAGGATGTGTTATACCTCAAATGTCATTACAAGTTGTGCAGGAGGAGACCAGTTGTTCAAGAGGATGCAAGTTTTTGGCAGGAGGTGAAGAGAACTAAGACCATTGCTTTTACACGGTCAAAAGTGATGTTTCCATCCCTCACACAGTGACCGATGGAGAACTCTTAGGAACAGTAGTCTGCATGGAGCTGCAGGAGAAGATTTCTACTTAGTCAAGTGTGCAACTTCTTCAGGCTTCAGGCTCTAACTATGATCAAAGTATACTGAAATCTGGAAATATGATGGCAATGATTAATTCTATGGGCATCCCATATCCCAATCCCCATCCAAGTTGTACCCCCCCCCCAATAAAACAACAAAAACAAAGCTTGCAAAAGACTGTTCATTGTCTCTGAAAGGATGCATGAAGTCTGGCAGTCGGGTGATTTGGCAGATTGTTTGTCAGTAGTGATAACACCATGGCTACATACATAGTAGGTGAGGTCGAAAAAAGACACAAGTCCATCAAGTCCAACCTATGTGTGTGATTATATATCAGTATTACATTGTATATCCCTGTATGTTGCGGTCGTTCAGGTGATTATCTAATAGTTTCTTGAAGCTATCAATGCTCCCCGCTGAGACCACCGCCTGTGGAAGGGAATTCCACATACTTGCCGCTCTTACAGTAAAGAACCCTCTATGTAGTTTAACCACTTCCTGCCCGCCCTATAGCGGATTGACGTCCGGGAAGTGGTTCCGTTATCCTGACTGGGCATCATATGACGTCCAGCAGGATAACATGCCGCCGCGCGCCCCCGGGGGCGCGCATCGCGGCGATCGGTGGAGCGGTGTGTCAGCCTGACACAACTCTCCACCGATCTTGGTAAAGAGCCTCCGGCGGAGGCTCTTTACCACGTGATCAGCCGTGTCCAATCACGGCTGATCACGCTGTCAATGGGAAGAGCCGGTGATCGGCTTTTCCTCACTCGCGTCTCACAGACGCGAGTAGAGGAGAGCCGATCGGCGGTTCTCCTGACAGGGGGGTCTGCGCTGATTTTTTATCAGCGCAGCCCCCCTCAGATCACCACACTGGACCACCTGGCATCGCCACTAGGACCACCAGGATAGGGGCAACATGTGGATGGCCAGGTATGTACCCCATGGCCATCCACATGTGCCCAATGTGCCCAATCTGTGCCAATCAGTGCCCACAAATGGGCATTGATTGGCACCATTATGTTCCAGATCTGCCCAACAATGCCCCCAATGTTTTATCAGTGCCACCTGTCATTGCCCATCGGTGCCACCTGTCAGTGCCCATCTGTGCCCATCAGTGTCCACCTATCAGTGCCCATCAGTGCCACACATCAGTGCCACTCATATGTACCAATCAATGCCACCTACGAGTGCCCATCAGTGCCGTCTATGAGTGCCCATCGGTGCCACCTATGAGTGCCCATCAGTGCCGCATACCAGTGGCACCTATCAGTGCCCATCAGTGCCGCATATCAGTGCCGCATATCAGTGCCCATCAGTGCCACCTCATTAGTGCCACCTCATCGGTGCCCATCAGTGTTGCCGTATCAGTGCCCGTCAGTGAAGCCATATCAGTGCCCGTCACTGAAGGAGAAAATTTACTTATTTACAAAAAATTTTAACAGAAACATAGAAAAACTTGTTTTTTTTCGAAATTTTCGGTCTTTTTTTATTTGTTGCGCAAAAAATAAAAACCGCAGAGGTGATCAAATACCACCAAAAGACAGCTCTATTTGTGGGAACAAAATGATAAAAAATTTGTTTGAGTACAGTGTTGTATGACCGCGCAATTGTCATTCAAATTGCGACAGCGCTGAAAGCTGAAAATTGGCCTGGGCAGGAAGGTGTCTAAGTGCCCGGTATTGAAGTGGTTAAGGTTAAACCTCTTTTCTTCTAATTGTAATGAGTGGCCCCGAGTCTTGTTAAACTTCCTTCCGCGAAAAAGTTTTCTCCCTATTGTGGGGTCACCAGTACGGTATTTGTACATTGAAATCATATCCCCTCTCAAGCGTCTCTTCTCCAGAGAGAATAAGTTCAGAGCTCACAACCTTTCCTCATAACTAATATCCTCCAGACCCTTTATTAGCTTTGTTGCCCTTCTTTGTACTCGCTCCATTTCCAGTACATCCTTCCTGAGGACTGGTGCCCAATAATAATGTCACTGGTTCCCACAAAAGTGTCTAAAATGTCAGATGTCTGATCTGTCCGTCACAGTGTCGCAGTCCCACTAAAAATCGCACATTACTAGTAAAAAAAAAAATAATAAAAATGACATAAATCTATCCCCTATTTTGTAGACGCGATAACTTTTGCGCAAACCAATCAATATACGCTTATTACGATTTTTTTTTTTTTTTTTACCAAAAATATGTAGAAGAATACATATCGGCCTAAACTGATGAAGAAATTTAGATTTTTTAAATTTTTTTTTTTATTAATAATATAATAATAAAAAATATTGTTTGTTTTTTTTTCTAAATTGTTGGCCTTTTTTTATTTATAGCGCAAAAACAAAAAAACTCAGAGGTGACCAAATACCACCAAAAGAAATCTCTATTTGTGGGAATTGTCAGTTAAAGCGACGCAGTGCCGTATCGCAAAAAAAAAAAAATGGCCTGGTCAGGAAGCGGGTAAATCCTCCCGGGGCTGAAGTGGTGGTTAAAGAGAAAGTATTGCAAATAATGATCGAATCCACAAAAAAAAAAATATATAATATATAATAAAAATAAATAAAAAAAAATAAACTGTCCTAAATATACTATCAAAAGCCATCAATGAGCAGAATTAAAGTGGTTCTAAAGGCAGATAATTTTTTACCTTAAAGCGGAGTCCTGCTTAAAAAAAAAAAAAAAAAAATTAAAAGTCAGCTGCTACAAATACTGCAGCTGCTGACTTTTAATAATCAGACACTTACCTGTCCCGGGGTCCAGCAATGTGGGGGGGGATCGAAGCCTTCACAGCCGGGCACCCACTGCGCACGTGCGAGCCGCGCCGCGCACTGTGACCTGTCACGTGTCCCAGACGATCGCCTAGAGGGAGGGGGGAGAGGTGATCTCCCTTCCTGCGCCGAGGGAAGTGACGTCAGGAGCCCAGGTGCAGAAGGAGGCAGATTACAAGGGACCCCCTAGCAACAGGCATTAAAGAGGTGAGTAAAAAAAAAAATTCTCCAAATGTTTTTTTTTTTATTTATTTTTTTCATGCACATTAATAAATTTTTTTTTTTTTTTTGGGTGGAACTTCACTTTAAAGGTAAAAAACCTTCTGCATGCAGCCCCCAGCTCCTCTTATACTTACCTGAGCCTAATGTCGATCCAGTTATTGGCACGGGAGCAGCAACGCTCTTCGCTCTCTCTTTCCTCATTGGACAGAGAGGCAGCATTGGCTCCTGTTGCCATCAGTCACAGCCAGTGAGGAGAGAGTGGGGGGTGGGGCCGAGCCGCCTCGGGAGCTATGGGGGTACTAGACGGGGGGGGGGAGCCAGGAGCGCCAGCAGGGGACCCGAGAAGAGGAGGATTGGGGCTGCTCTGTGCAAAACCAACTGCACAGAGCAGACAAGTATAACATTTTTAATATTTTAAAATAAACAAGAAATCCAGGAACGTTTACAATCACTTTAGGTGTGTTTTACACTTTTTTTTTGCGTAGGAATCAATTTCCCCTTAATCATTTTGCTTCTTCCTAGTATTTGTGTTCTTTACCAGTGAAGGACGATACATTGTAACTCCTACTGAGTTTTAAGAATATTTTTTTTTATTATTATTATTATTATGTTATTAATTTTATTATAATATCTTATTAAATATTATAATCTAAAGTATTATATTATTTTATTAATACATTCTTTTTATTTCTATTTTTTTAATGGTTTATGATGGTTTGATCTCTATTTCGCAGATCACAGATGCCTGGATAATAGATCTGCCTTCACTTACAGGTATGTTCTCATGGCCGTCGCTCAGTGTTGTGATGCATGTTGGTAGTTCTAGCCTCGTGCACATAGGGAGAAGCTGGCAGCAAGAACCCCCGTAAATGTTGCCCTATGCTGTATGCATGTAAAAGTTTCTATAAAGTTTACAAAGTATACAAGCCTAAAGCACAATTTGTGAACTGCAAGTCGCTGGATGGCTGCATCCTTCATTGCTAGGATGCCGACTGCTCCCCGAGGAAGCGCCTTAGCATTGACTGTTGCTAGGGTGCAGGCGGCTATTGCCACCTGTTTCAAATGTCGCTTTATACGTTGGCATACCCCTCCTTAGACCCCGTCTGTCTTGGCAGTACAGGAGCATCTCATAAAATTTAGAATATCATCACAAAGTTAGTTTATCTCACTATTTCAATTCAAAAAGTGAAACTCCTATATTTTATATATATAGATGCGTTACACACACAGTGATATATTTCAAGCATTTCTTTCTTTTACTTTCGATGATTGTGGCTTACAGCCGGTGACCCTCCAAAATTCAATATCTCAGAAAATTAGAATATTACATAAGACTAATAAAAAGAAAAGGATTTTTAATACAGAAATGTTGGCTCAGTGGAAAGTCTGTCTATGTACAGTATAGGATGCACTCAATACTTGGTCCTTTTGCATGAATTACGGCATCAATGCGGCGTGGCATGGAGGAGATCAGCCTGGGGCACTGCTGAGGTGTTATTAGACATGTGCACAGCCAAAAAATTCGTTCATTTTCGTTTTCGTTTCATTAGTTTATTATTTTTTTTTCATTTTTCGGGTCATTCGTTATGATCGCGATTCGTACATTCGTAAATTCGAACATTTTTACATTTGTACATTCGTAAATTAGAAAATTCGGAAATTTGTAAATTCGAAGTTTGAAAATCCAAAAATCTGAAATAGTAACTAACTATTAAATTATAGGTATTGTAATTTCCTTTCAAATTTGACTGTCAGTGAACGTAACAAATACGAATTTATCCGAAGTTACGAATTATCCAAAACAAATGCTGCATCTAAACAAATGGAACGGAACAAATTAATAATAAATAATAATAATAAAACGTTGTTATTATTATTATTGTTATTTATTATTATTAATTCATTGCGTTCCATTCCGTTTTTTCGGATCATTCATAGCTTCGGATAAATTTGTATTTGTTACTTTCACTAACAGCCAAATTTGAAAGGAAATTACAATACCTATAATTTAAAAGTTACTAGTAATTACTAATAGTTAAGTTATTATTAGTTAACTATTATTTCAGATTTCCGAATTTTCGAATTTACAAATTTACGAATTCACTAATTTACTAATGTACGAATGTACGAATGTCCAATTTTATCGAATTTACAAATATTCGGAAAAAATTCATTAAACGGGTTTTCGTTAATTCGGATATTCCCGAATTAATGAATTTGTCGAAATTCGTTAAAAAACGAATTCGGAACGAAACGAATTGCACATGCCTAGGTGTTATGGAAGCCCAGGTTGCTTTGATAGCGGCCTTCAGCTCGTCTACATTGTTGGGTCTGGTGCCTCTCATCTTCCTCTTGACAATACCTCACAGATTCTCTATGGGGCAGTGGTCATCAACCCTGTCCTCAGGGCCCACTAACAGGCCAGGTTTTATGTATTACCTTGGGGGGAGATGCAGACTAGAATACTGCAATCACTGAGCAGCAAATGAGATCACCTGTCATGTATTTCAGTTATCTTGCAAACCTGGCCTGTTAGTGGGTCCCGAGGACAGGGGTTGATGACCACTGCTCTATGGGGTTTAGGTCAGGTGAGTTTTCTGGCCAATCAAGCACAGTGATTCCATGATCATGTGACCAGGTGTTGGTGGTTTTGGCAATGTGGGAGGTGCCAAGTCCTGCTGGAAAATGGAATCGGCATCTCCATAAATCTGGTCAGCAGAGGGAAGCATGAAGAGCTCTAGAATTTCCCGGTAGAGGGCTGCACTGACTTTGGAGTTGATAAAACACAGAGGACCAACACCGGAAGATGACATGGGCGACCCCGACCCTTCCGGAGGGTGGACCGTCTCCCCCCGGACTGTGGACCATTTTGCATTTCATTTGGAAGGTCCCAGAGTCTGGAGGAAGAGCGGAAAGGCCCAGAATCCAAGTTGCATGAGGTCCAGCGTGAAGTTTCCACAGTCAGAGACAATTTGGGGAGCCGTGTAGAAGAACTCAGTACATATCCCTTCTCCCCACTGATCATTATGTATGTATGTTTATCAGGGGATGTTACCTTGCTGAGACATATCCTATGAATAGATCTCAGCCTAAATAATCACCAGTTGACAACTGCCTGGCAATAGACTGCTAAACAACAATCAGATGAAACCATCAAAGTTCCTGTATTTCCTTCCCCCGAGATGCTATACTGAACATCCTGACTTAATAGTTTGGTAATCTAATATACCAGTCTTTTCAATTATTTTATCTTTTTTCCTCATATCTCTATTGTTTAATTCTCAACTTTCAATCTCTATTTCTCCTCTCCACTTGATCAAAATGGTCCTCAGTCAGTGATGATTTGGGGAGTCATGTCATCTACTGGTGTTGGTCCATTGTGTTTTATCAAGTCCAAAGTCAATGCAGCCATCTACCAGGAAACTCTAGAGCTCTTCATGCTTCCCTCTGCTTGACCAGCTTTATGGAGATGCTGATTTCATTTTCCAGCAGGACTTGGCTTCTGCCCAAAACCACCACTGCCAAAACCACCAACACCTGGTCACATGATCATGGAATCACTGTGCTTGATTGGCCATCAATCTCGCCTGACCTAAACCCCACAGAGAATCTGTAAGGTATTGTCAAGAGGAAGATGAGAGACACCAGACCCAACAATGCAGAAGAGCTGAAGGCCGCTATCAAAGCAACCTGGACTTCCATAACCCCTCAGCAGTGCCACAGGCTGATCTCCTCCATGCCACGCCGCATTGATGCTGTAATTCATGCAAAAGGAGCCCCGACCAAATATTGAGTGCATCCTATACTGTACATGGACAGACTTCTCACTGAGCCAACATCAATCCTTTTTTTTTATTGGTCTTATGTAATATTCTAATTTTCTGAGATACTGAATTTTGGGGTGTCACTGGCTGTAAGTGATAAGCACCAAAATTAAAAGAAAGAAATGCTTGAAATATATCAGTCAATAAATTACCTTTTTAATGATATTCTTATTTTATGAGATGCACCTGTATGGTCACCTGCTGACTTGGCAACATCCACTGGCAGCTTAACTCATTAAGACACAGTGTAAGAAAACAATGACTTTCATAAGCCCGGTCTCTGTGAATAACAAGCTGTCAGCTTGAGGAGAAAAAAAAAAAGACGGTTAAAGTGTCGCCTATGGTCAGTTGTGGGTACCGTAATTTGTCCCCATTCCAAGGACACACATGCAATTTAAAAGCTTGACATGTTTGGTATCTACTTGATGAAGCCCCATCTTTCAGAGTTGTCAGGGCTGGGCTCTCAGCAGCTCTCTTCTCTGTGCTCAGGCTGCTCAACTGTCGGATAATTGCCGGCACTCATTGATTCCACAGTGGCTCACCTGGTGATCATCTCCTGCTCGTCAGTCCCGCCTACAATCAGCCCCTTCTGGCTAATTAAACTGCCTTGTTCCACTCTTTTCTGCCTTCACCGTGGTCAACATATCTGGAGATTCTCTGCTGTGTTCTTCTGAAAGACTTCACCCAGCTGATATCCCTTATCCTGTTCTTCTGCCTCCGACTACGCTGATCTCTGGTTTCCTGATTACTGGCTTGTCTGACTACCCGCTTTGGCTTCCGATCCCTGGCTTATGTTTTGATTACGTTTTACTGATCTGTACCATTTTTACCTTTACATTAAAAGGTGTGAATTTTACTAGATTTTCTGTCTCAGTCTGATTCATGAAAATAGTTTATCAAAAAATTGGGTATTATGTTCTGTCTGCGCCAAAATTTATTTGAACGCATTTTTATAACTAGCACTGAACAGGAGGGGAAGACAGAGGGAAATACCAAAATCACTTCAATAAACAAGTTGCACTGGCCCCAAATCGCCACTAGATGGCAGCATACTATGAAAAAAAATGATAACGTCACACAGTTCAATGTAAGACATTAAAAGAAGAAAAAAAAACACATAAAAGTGGGGCAAACACAACTAGCGCCATCTGTTGCTCAGACACGGGTGAGTCTTCTACTCCACACATGTAAATGGCACACACCATAGAATAACGCCGACACGCTGCTCCAGTAATGCTGGTTTTAGGCATTTTTTGATCGATTCCTTTAACAACGCTAAAAAATAGGCATCTAAATGCTGGAATTTGCATGGACACATTGACTATCATATTTCTGTGTTCAGAGGAGTAAAAAAAAAAAAACACCAAATACCTCTGAAAGCGGCATTTTTGCGCCGTATGGCGTGAATTTAGAATCCTAGTTTGTTGTGTATGAGGGCCTCCTGGGGACGGGTTGCAAGCAGATCCAGATGACAATCTGAGACATCTGGAGATTGTGCGTCTGCCCGCTGGCCGCACTCCCCCCGCGAATCCTCCACCGCCTTCATCTGAGAGCCAGGAGATTATTTTTTTTAGTATAATTAAAACAGAAGAGAAAGTCTATTAGATTGGGTGACCTGAGCGCTCCGCCATTACATTCAGCGGCGAGGAAAGGCCAGCGAGCCGGAGCCTCTATCTGTCGCAGGTCATCGCTCTTGCATCTTCAGCCGTGACTTCCTACGACCCATATTAGAAAGGGTGAGAGCGGTCTGACCCGACGCACACACAGATTGTACAACAAGAGTTACCGCGTCACGTTTGGAGGGCCCAGCGCCGAGCCGCTGACACAGAGCGCCATCTGGGCATCTGCGCCGAGATCTGACCGGCGTTTATGGTAATTGGGCCGTGTGCGGTTAATGGAAGGCCTTACAAGAAGGCGCGTCTGGAACGGCATGCATTGGAAAGTTTATCAGGTTCTGTATGTGTTGGACGTTAGTAGTCCTCTGCGCTACTATGTAGTGAAAAAATATTATATAGGTGAATAAACTAAAGTGATATCAATTGCTGCTATACCTATTGTGGCCCCATGGAGGAGGAGGTCAGGGTGGAGAAGCCCCCCCCACTCTTTCTTGCAGCTGCTGCCGGAGATCCTGGTGGAGATGGGACACAGGCTCAGCTACCCCTCCTGGCACTGCTGGACAGGTGAGAGCTGAGAAGACTGGTGCTTCCTTTGGTGTGTGTGACACTGCCCAACCACCCGTCCCTCTGCCCTCCACCTGTGACACTGCCCCCCACCTGTCCCACTGCCTCCCACCTGTCCCACTGCCTCCCACCTGTCCTGCCGCCCCCACCTGTGACACTGCCTCCCACCTGTCCCGCTGCCCTCACCTTTCCCGCTGCCCCCACCTGTGACACTGCCCCCACCTGTCCCGCTGCCCCCCACCTGTGACACTGCCTCGACCCTGTCCCACTGCCCCTACCTGTCACACTGCCTCCCACCTGTCCCGCTGCCCCCCATCTGTCCCGCTGCCCCCACCTATGACACTGCCTCTCACCTGTCCTGCTGCCCACTACCTGTAACACTGCCTCCCACCTGTCCCGCTGCCCCCACCTGTGACACTGCCTCCCACCTGTCCCGCTGCCCCCACCTGTGACACTGCCTCGACCCTGTCCCACTGCCCCTACCTGTCCCCCACCTGTGACACTGCCTCCCACCTGTCCCGCTGCCCCCACCTGTGACACTGCATCCCACCTGTCCCGCTGCACCCACCTGTGACACTGCCTCCAACCTGTCTTGTTGCCCTCCCACCTGTAACACTGCCTCCCACCTGTCCCGCTGCCCCCACCTGTGACACTGCCTCCCACCTGTCCCGCTGCCCCCACCTGTGACATTGCCCCCCACCTGTCCCGCTGCCCCCACTTATGACACTGCCTCCCACCTGTACTGCTGCCCACTACCTGTACCACTGCCTCCCACCTGTCCCACTACCCCCACCTGTCCTGCTGCCCCACCTATGACACTGCCTCCCACCTGTCCCGCTGCCCCACCTGTGACACTGCCCCCCACCTGTCCCACTTCCCCCCACCTGTCCCGCTGCCCCCCACCTGTCACACTTCCCCCCACCTGTCCCGCTGCCCCCCACCTGTCCCACTCCCTCCCACCTGTCCCGCTGCCCCCCACCTGTGACACTGCCTCCCACCTGTCCCACTCCCTCCCACATGTCCCGCTGCCCCCCACCTGTCCCACTGCCTCCCACTTGTCCCACTGCCCCCACCTGACACTGCCCCCACCTGTCCCATTGCCCCCCACCTGTGACACTGCCTCCCACCTGTCCTGCAGCCCCCCACCTGTCCCACTCCCTCCCACCTGTCCCACTGCCCCCCACCTGTCCCACTGCCTCCCACCTGTCCCGCTGCCCCCACCTGTGACACTGCCTCCCACCTGTGACACTGCCTCCCACCTGTCCCACTGCCCCCACCTGTCCCGCTGCCCCCACCTGTGACACTGCCTCTCACCTGTCCCGCTGCCCCCACCTGTCCTGCTGCCCCCCCACCTGTGACACTGTCCCCCACCTGTGACACTGCCTCCAACCTGTCCCACTCCCTCCCACCTGTCCCGCTGCCCCCACCTGTCACACTGCCTCCCACCTGTCCCAATGCCCCCACCTGTGACACTGCCCCCCACCTGTCCCACTCCCTCCCACCTGTCCCGCTGCCCCCCACCTGTCCCGCTGCCCCCCTCCTGTCCAACTCTCTCCCACTTGTCCCACTGCCTCCCACCTGTCCCGCTGCCCCCTGTGACACCGCCTCCCACCTGTCCCGCTGCCCCCACCTGACACTGCCCCCACCTGTCCCGTTGCCCCCCACCTGTGACACTGCCTCCCACCTGTCCTGCAGCCCCCCACCTGTCCCACTCCCTCCCACCTGTCCCACTGCCCCCACCTGTCCCACTCCCTCCCACCTGTCCCACTCCCTCCCACCTGTGACACTGACCCCCACCTGTCCCACTACCCCCCACCTGTCCCACTCCCTCCCACCTGTCCCGCTGCCCCCACCTGTCCCGCTGCCCCCACCTGTGACACTGCCTCCCACCTGTCCCGCTGCCCCACCTGTGACACTGCCCCCCACCTGTCCCACTTCCCCCCACCTGTCCCGCTGCCCCCCACCTGTCCCGCTGCCCCCCCACCTGTCCCACTCCCTCCCACCTGTCCCGCTGCCCTCACCTCTCACACTGCCTCCCACCTGTCCTGATGCCCCCACCTGTGACACTGCCCCCCACCTGTCCCAATCCCTCACACCTGTCCCGCTGCCCCCCACCTGTGACACTGCCTCCCACCTGTCCCACTGCCCCCCACCTGTCCTACTCCCTCCCTCATGTCCCGCTGCCCCCAACTGTCCCACTCCCTCCCACTTGTCCCACTGCCTCCCACTTGTCCCGCTGCCCCCACCTGACACTGCCCCCACCTGTCCCATTGCCCCCCACCTGTGACACTGCCTCCCACCTGTCCTGCAGCCCCCCACCTGTCCCACTCCCTCCCACCTGTCCCACTGCCCCCCACCTGTCCCACTGCCTCCCACCTGTCCCGCTGCCCCCACCTGTGACACTGCCTCCCACCTGTCCCGCTGCCCCCACCTGTGACACTGCCTCCCACCTGTCCCACTGCCCCCACCTGTCCCACTGCCCCCCCACCTGTGACACTGCCCCCCACCTGTGACACTGCCTCCAACCTGTCCCACTCCCTCCCACCTGTCCCGCTGCCCCCACCTGTCACACTGCCTCCCACCTGTCCCAATGCCCCCACCTGTGACACTGCCCCCCACCTGTCCCACTCCTCCCACCTGTCCCGCTGCCCCCCACCTGTGACACTGCCCCCCACCTGTCCTGCTGCCCCCCTCCTGTCCAACTCCCTCCCACTGCCTCCCACCTGTCCCGCTGCCCCCTGTGACACCGCCTCCCACCTGTCCCGCTGCCCCCACCTGACACTGCCCCCACCTGTCCCGTTGCCCCCCACCTGTGACACTGCCTCCCACCTGTCCTGCAGCCCCCCACCTGTCCCACTCCCTCCCACCTGTCCCACTGCCCCCACCTGTCCCACTCCCTCCCACCTGTGACACTGACCCCCACCTGTCCCACTGCCCCCCACCTGTCCCACTCCCTCCCACCTGTCCCGCTGCCCCCACCTGTCCCGCTGCCCCCACCTGTGACACTGCCTCCCACCTGTCCCGCTGCCCCCACCTGTGACACTGCCCCCCACCTGTCCCACTCCCTCCCACTTGTCCCACTGCCCCCCACCTGTGACACTGCCTCCAACCTGTCCTGCTGCCTCTCACCTGTCCCGCTGCCTCCCACCTGTGACAGCCCATGATCAAATTCCAGTAAGGGGCGAGCGGTCCTTCCTCCCAGTACCTCCTCTTTCTACCATCAAGGATCCAGGCTCCTAGGGCTCCAGTTCCATATGCGGGGGTGAAATAGATAATATTCCTCCAATAGTGTAAAACATTTAAAATAAATCCATTGTTTTATGCATACATGCTTACATTAAAGCAAAATAAAAAGCACATGAAATTGTAAAAACAAGGGCCACGCCCTACGTGTTACGTCACGTCACATGACTTCCTCAGGGGGAGTATATGTGTGAACTTCACCTGGGATCCCCGTATACCAAACCTGGAAAAAGAATGACAACAGAATGAACAAAAGGCTTGAGGAGCTAGGGGAGGATGAACTGCACCATGAATAATGAGGTGCCTAATGAGGGGATTACCACCATTATGTATGGGCTATACAGAGAATCTATTGCTCTATACCAGGAGTATTGAATTAAAATTCATGGAGGACCCATCAGTAAAATTTTCTTCCAGCAGAGGCCCCATCCACATATTTTTCACATCATCCCCCACAGTGGTGTCTTTTGCCCCCTTCACATCACCATCTCCACAGCACTGCCCCTACACATCACCCCCCCCCCACAGTAGTTTCCTCTACCCTCTTTCATTACCCCCCCCTCAGCGGTGTCTTCTGTACTTCTTCACAGCTCTGCCCCCCCCCACAGTACTGTCCTCTCCCCACCCCTTCACATCACAGACTTCCACAGTTCTGTCCCCCACTTCACAAAATGGCCCCCCCCATGCAGCTCTGCCCCCAACTTCACCCCCCCTGCAGCTCTGCACCTTACAGCTCTGTCCCCCAATTCACATCACAGACCCCTCCCCACAGGTCTTTCCCCAATTCACATCACAGACCCCCACATCTCTGCCCCCCCATTTAACCCCCCCTGCAGCTCTGCCCCCCCCCCCAACAGCACTCTCCTCTCCGGACCCCTTCACATTACAGACTTCCACAGTTCTGTCCCCCGCTTCACACAACAGCCCCCCTGCAGCTCTGACCCCTGCAGCTCTGCCCCTCACTTCACCCCCCCTGCAGCACAACCCCTTACAGCTCTGCTGCCCACTTCACACCACAGACCCCCCCACCGGTCTTCCCCCAATTCACATTACAGACCCCCGCATCTCTGCCCCCTATTTCACACACCCCCTGCAGCTCTGCCCCCAATTCACATCACAGACCCCTGCAGCTCTGCCCCTCACTTCACCCCCCCTGCAGCACAACCCCTTACAGCTCTGCCCCCAATTCACATCACAGACCCCTGCAGCTCTGTCCCCCACTTCACACCCCCATTTAGCTTTGCCCCCACTTCACATGCCCCTGCAGCCCTGCCCCTTACTTCACACCACAGACCTCCCCACAGGTCCTCCCCCAATTAACATCACAGACCCCCACATCTCTGCCCCCCACTTCACACCACAGACCTCCCCACAAGTCTTCCCCCAATTCACATCACATATCCCTCCACTTCACACCCCTCTGCAGCTCTGCCCGCCACTTCATACCAGCGGGAGCTGCAGCTGGAATTAACTTTTCATATTAACAAGCTGATTGGTTGCTAGAACTGCCCTGCATCCTAGCAACCAATCACCAGCTGGTCAGCTTGAAAAGGGTATCCCTCCTCTGTTTACGTTGTATCTTTTTTGTCTCCTATGCGCCAGTTCTAGCCCCTGCATGGACAGTCTAGGTGTCTTTGACATTGCTCTATGTTTTAATACTATTTCTGCAATAAAAATTATTGCACCAGAAAAGGTTAAATCCAGCAGCTTCCACTTCTGCTCTCCGTCCTTAACTGTTCCGCCTCCAGCTCTCCGCTCTGCTTTGATAATGAGAGCGGCAGAGGCCGGGGGAAGAACTGGCTGCTAAATGGCAGAACCGTGATGGTCCAGATGGGACAGTGACCCAGTCCAGCCATTTAATGATACCTGCTCTATACCTACAGAATGGGAACAGATACTGAGAATTACACCCAACATAGAGGACAAGAGAAGTAGTACTGTGCAGCGTCCATACATACAGAATAAGAACAGATACCAAGAATTACACCCGACATACAGGACAAGAGAAGTGGTACTGTGCAGAGTCCATACATACAGAATAAGAACAGATACTGAGAATTACACCCGACATACAGGACAAGAGAAGTAGTACTGTGCAGAGTCCATACATACAGAATAAGAACAGATACCGAGAATTACACCCGACATACAGGACAAGAGAAGTGGTACTGTGCAGAGTCCATACATACAGAATAAGAACAGATACTGAGAATTACACCCGACATACAGGACAAGAGAAGTAGTACTGTGCAGAGTCAATACATACAGAATAAGAACTGATACTGTATATACTCGAGTATAAGCCGAGTTTTTCAGCACATTTTTTTGTGCTGAAAGTGCCCCCCTTGGCTTATACTCGAGTCAAGCATTTTTCTGCAGCAAAATATGTCATTTTCCAAACCGACTTTGGGGCCCCGTATCTCGGAGCCACTTGGCGATAGGAACCCCAAATTTGGTGTGCAAACCCAGTAGAACTGGATCAAAGTTGGTTTGGAAAATTTCATTCTCTGCTGCAGAAAAGTGCTTGAAATTTTCTGAACCGATTTTTGGGGCCCTGTATCTCGGGCCACTTGGTGCTAGGAACCCCATCTTTGAATATATTATGGTGCTAGTTCCACCGGGTTTGCACACTAAAGTTGGGGTTCCTAGCACTAAGTGGCCCCGAGATAAGGGGCCCCAAAGTCGGTCAACTGTGTCCATCTGTAGCAATGTCATTTCGGGACCCTTTGGGTCCAGAGACCCCAAATTTTGGCTGCAGCTAGGGGGCATCTAGGAACCCTTAACTACCGAGTTTGAAGCTTGGGGGACCTATGGCTGCAAATGGGCACAGTGAGGCTGCAAATGGGCACAGTGAGGCTGCAAATGGACATTGTTGACCCTCTTTTCCACTTACAGTAGCTGCGCATTTCTCACCCTAGGCTTATACTCGGGTCAATAAGTTTTTCCCAGTTTTTTGTGGTAAAATTAGGTGCCTCGGCTTATATTCAGGTCGGCTTATACTCGAGTATATACGGTACCGAGAATTACACCCGGTATACAGGACAAGAGAAGTCGTACTGTGACATTTGGTAAAATCCAGGACATGCCATTCTTTGTATTATCACACATACTCCGGTGATATCATTCGGTGTAATTAGAAGAGGTAATTGCAGAGTGATTCTTCTCAGCGCCATCCTGCAGTCCGGTCACAGGCGGCGGGTACACGGCGTGCTGATGGCGGTGGGCGGACAGGTAATTATAAAGGAGAAGTGAAAACAGCGGAACGCCATCCAGCTAAATACCAGGAGAGAAGGATTTCCTATTAATAGATGAAATAAAAAGCCGCACTGACCAAACCATCACACGCTGTGTGCCCCTTCCTCATGATACTGGGGGGGGGTAACACGTGGTTCCCAACACCGGCCCAGAAAGCACCCCAATAATAATTTCCCGGGACAGTGGCGCTCACATTATAAAGTTGCTACATTTTATTTTAGCCCTTTAACTGCTTCTGAGTCCAGGCCTTTTATGAAACTTTTTGTTTACATGTAACGGTATTTTTTTTGCTCTAAAATGACTTAGAACCCCCAAACATTGTATATTTTTTACCTACTTCAGCCCCGGAAGGATTTACGCCCTTAGAGACCAGGCCATTTTTAGCTATACGGCACTGCGTTACTTTAACTGACAATTGCACGGTCGTGCGACGCTGTACCCAAATAATTGACGTCCTTTTTTTCCCCCACAAATAGAGCTTTCTTTTGGTGGTATTTGATCACCTCTGCATTTTTTTATGCTATAAACAAAAAAAACCCGTCAATTTTGAAAAAAAAAATTTTTTTTTTTACTTTCTGCTATAATACATACATTCGGTGGCCTCCGTCGCTTACTGGAGCCGCCGGCAGCGGCGGAGGCGATCGCATCCGCTCCCCTCTGTGGTGTCTGTGGATCGCGTCCGCTCCCTTCTGAGGTCTTTTTTGCTGGCCCCCACCCGTCTCCATACCATTGCAGGACGGAATGAAACGTCAAAACCTCAATTCCGCCCATAGCTCTTAAAGGGGTTGTAAAGGTTCGTGTTTTTTTCACCCTAATGCATCCTATGCATTAAGGTAAAAAAAATTCTGTCACTGACCGGCCCCCCCAGCCCCCCGTTTTACTCAACTATACCCCGTAATTCCCACGCCGGAGAAACGCTCTTCGTCTCTGCCCGTTGTCTCGGTTCTTGATTGGATAGATTGGTAGCAGCGCAGCCATTGGCTCCCACTGCTGTCAATCAAATCCAATGATGCGGGGGGGCGGGGCCGAGTCCGGCATTTTGTGTCTATGGACGCAAATGCTGGACTCGGGAGTGTGCCCGCAAGGTAACTCCCCTGGGAGAGCGCTTCTGCTAGGGGGTTGGTTATACGATGCGGGGAGGAGCTACCAGCCCCGCCGGGGCGACCCCAGAAGATGATGTTCGAACTGCACAGTGGAGGCAAGTATGACACGTTTGTTATTTTTGAGAAAAAAAAAAAAAAACGAAGCTTTACAATCACTTTCAATGGACTTTTTTTTCTTTTCTCAAATGAAATTTTTTTTATTTTTTATTTTTTTATTGCATTTTAGTGTAAATTTGAGATGTGAGGTCTTTTTGATCCCAGATCTCACATTAAAAAGGGTCCTGTCATGCTTTTTTTTTATTACAAGGGATTTTTACATTCCCTGTAATAGGAATAAAAGTGACACAATTTATTTTTTTTTTTTTTAAAGAACAGTGTAAAAATAAAAAAGTAAAATAAATAAGAGAAAATGTTTTTTTTAAACGCGCTCTGTCCCGCCAAGCTGAAGCGAACTCATACGTGAGTAGCACCCGCATATGAAAACGGTGTTTAAAAAATGGTGTCACTTTTATTCCTATTACATAAACATCCCTTGTAATAGAAAAAGCATGACAGGTCCTCTTAAATATGAGATCTGGGGTCAAGAAGACCTCAGATCTCATATTTACATTAAAATGCAATAAAAAAAAAAAATGTCATTTAAAAAAAAAATGTCATTTAAAAAAAAAAAAAAGTCATTTAAAAAAAAAAAATTTTTTTTAAAAATGGCCCTTTAGGAGCTATGGGCGGAAATTATGTTTTGACGTCACTTCCGCCCTGCAGTGACATGGGGCCATCTTCTCCTCACTTGTCTCCATACCCAGGCAGGGGACAGATGCGGTCGCCTGCCGACAGCTCCGGTAAGCGGCGGAGGGCACCGGATCGCGGCGAGAGGGGGGCCCTCTCCTGCCGCCGATAATAGTGATCTTGCGGCGAATCTGCCACAGAGACCACTTTTATTATGTGGAGGACCACCGGCTGATGAAGAGGATACTGGGGTTATGGCAGCTATCTGCTGCCATAACAACGATATCCTCCTTCAAAGTGAGGACGTAAAACTGCGGTGGGCGATCCGGAAGTGGTTAAGCGTCGCATATGGAGATTTTTAAGGGTAAAAGTTTGTCGTCATTTCAACTTTGAAGTGGGACATGTTGGATATCAATTCACTCAGCGTAACATGATCTTTCACAACTTTAGCTATAACTTTACTATTGTCTTATTTTTTTGATTCAAAAAAGTGTATTTTTTTCCAAAAAAAGTGCGCTTGTAAGACCGCTGCGCAAATACGGTGTGACAAAAAGTATTGCAAGGACCACCATTTTATTCTCTAGGGTGTTAGAAAAATAAATAAATACAATGTTTGGTGGGTTCTAAGTAATTTTCTAGCAAAAAAAAAAATGATTTTAACAAGTTTGAAAAATAGGCCCAGTCCTTAAATGGTTAAGGGTAACCATCCTCACCTGTGATCTGTTTGCTTGTAATTAGTGTGTGTGTATAAAAGGTCAACGAGTCTCTGGACTCCTGACAGACCCTTACATCTTTCATCCAGTGCTGCACTGACGTTTCTGGATTCTGAGTCATGGGGAAAGCAAAAGAATTGTCAAAGGATCTGCTGGGAAAAGGTACTTGAACTGTATACAACAGGAAAGGGATATAAAAAGATATCCAAGGAACTGAGAATGCCAATCAGCAGTGTTCAAACTCTAATCAAGAAGTGGAAAATGAGGGGTTCTGTTGAAACCAAAACCATGGTCAGGTAGACCAACTAAAATTTCAGCCAGAACTGGCAGGAAAATTGTTTCGGGATGCAAAGAAAAACCCACAAATAACTTCAGGTGAAATACTGGACTCTCTGAAAACATGTGGTGTGGCTGTTTCAAGATGGACAATAAGGAGGCACTTGAAGAAAGATGGGCTGCATGGTCGAGTCGCCAGAAGAAAGCCATTACTACGCAAATGCCACAAAGTATCCCGCTTACAATACGCCAAACAGCACAGAGACAAGCCTCAAACCTTCTGGCACAAAGTCATTTGGAGCGATGAGACCAAAATGGAGCTTTTTGGCCACAACCATAAACACTACATTTGGAGAGGAGTCAACAAGGCCTATGATGAAAGGTCCACCATTCCTACTGTGAAACATGGAGGTGGATCGCTGATGTTTTGGGGGATGTGTGAGCTACAAAGGCACAGGAAATTTGATCAAAATTGATGGGCAAGATGAATGCAGAATGTTATCAAAAAATACTGGAGGAACTTTTGCATTCATCAGCCAGGAAGCTGCACATGGGACGTACTTGGACATTCCAACATGACAATGATCCAAAACACAAGGCCAAGTCCACCTGTCATTGGCTACAGCAAAATAAAGTGAAGGTTCTGGAGTGGGCATCTCAGTCTCCTGACCTCAATATCATTGAGCCACTCTGGGGAGATCTCAAACGTGCCGTTCATGCAAGACAGCCCAAGAATTTACAGGAACTGGAGGCTTTCTTGGCAAGAGGAATGGGCAGCTTTACCATCTGAGAAGATAAAAGAGCCTCATCCACAAATACCACAAAAGACTTCAAGCTGTCATTGATGTTAAAGGGGGCAATACAAGGTATTAAGAACTGGGGTATGTAAACTTTTGATCAGGGTCATTTGGGTAGTTTCTGTTGCGATTATGATTTAAAAAGAGTAAACACAGTTGATTGATAATAAATGGCTTCAGCCAATCACTAACCACGAGTGAAAGAAAAGTTTTTGTGTTATCATTCATATTCTCTGAAAAATGGCCAAGAAATCATAAATTCTGCCAGGGTATGTAAACTTATGAGCACAACTGTATATACAACTAGTGATTGTGTGATTGATTATACACCAACCAGCCTTAAGTTTACGACCCCCCACCTAATATTGAGTAGGTCCCCTTTTGCTGCCAAAACGGCCTTGACCCGTCTCGGCATAGACTCCAGTACACCTCTGAAGGTACGCCGTGGTATCTGGCGCTAAGCCATCAGTAGCAGATCCTATAAGTGGTGAGGTGGGGCCAAGGGCGTTGCTAGGTGGCAAAAAAACAGGGGCTTCAGCCCGAAGTCTGAGCCCAGCACCTGTGTGTGTGTGTGTGTGTGTGTGTGTGTGTGTGTGTGTGTGTGTGTGTGTGTGTGTGTGTGTGGGGGGGGTAGTACCTGACGCGTGTTGACCTACTTGACACTGACCTACCTGACATACACGGACCTACCTGACGCACACACTGACCTGCCTGACACACACACACTGACCTACCTAACACACACACAGACACACTGACCTACCTGACACACACTGACCTACACTGACCTACCTGACACACACTGACCTACCTGCCATACACTGACCTACCTGACACACACACACTGACCTACCTGACATACATTGACCTACACTGACCTACCTGACATACACTGACCTACCTGACACACACTGACCTACACGACATACACTGACCTACCTGCCATACACTGACCTACCTGACACACACACACACTGACCTAACTGACATACGTTGACCTACACTGACCTACCTGACATACATTGACCTACACGACATACACTGACCTACCTGGCACACACTGACCTACACGACATACACTGACCTACCTGACCAGACTTCAGGTGTCCTCCTGCAGCTCAGGGGCGTGCCCATCACACAGTAGAGTAGACTCCAGACAGCCAGAGCCATGATGAGGAGAGGAGAGCCGCTCGCCTGAGCGCCGAGTGGGGTCGGGCGGGTCGGGATCATCTGACAGTGGCGCATTGTAATTCCCGCCTTCTGGAGCCTGCAGCGCCTATGATGGACGTCACATCTCGCATTGGACCAGTGGGACCTCCATCGGCGCTGCAAGCTCCAGAAGGCGGGACCTGCTATTACACTCGGCCGCGCTCGGGATCAGATCGGTCCCTGCTCAGCGGCGGCACTCGGGGCTAATAATAGAACCGTGCCCACCCATGACCCGGGGCTTTTTGAGGACCCACTCGGGGCTTCAGCCATTGTCAGCCCCCCCTGCTGATGCCACTAGGTGGGGCCTTCGTGGATTGGACTTGTTTTTCCAGCACATACCACACATGCTAATTGGATTGAGATCTGGAGAATTTGAAGGCCAAGCCAACTCCTTGAACTCGTTGTGTTTCTCAAACCATTCTTGAACCATTTTTGCAGTGTGGCAGGGCGCATTATCTGGCTGAAAGAGGCCACTGCCATCAGGGAATATCGTTTCCACGAAGGGGTGTACCTGGTCACCAACAATGTTTAGGTAGATGCAGTGGCATAGTGTTTGTCAGCGCTGGTGCAAGGTAAACAATTTGAGCCCTCTAACCCGTGAACTTTTAGGCTCAATGCACACTAGCATCTCCAAAACCGCTAGAAAAAACACTGGATAAAAAAAAAAATATTCAAAAAATATTTTAGGAGTGCTAGCATTTATAAGGAGCCAGCTGGTTGTCAAGGAGCAGGCAGGCAAGCCGGCCGTCTCGTCCTTAACAACATATCACTTATTAGCTGTCAGCGGGGTTCCCAACTGACAGCTGAATGTAAACAAAACAATTGCCGGCAATGGAAACCTCAGAAAAAAAACAGTGTGGGGGTGAAGGGCCTGGTATGGGTTTTAAGGGGAACCCCATGCCAAAATTAAGAAAAAAAACGGTGTGGGCCCCCGCAAAATCCATACCAGACCCTTATCCGAGTATGCTAGGAAAGGGGGGGAGTGAGCACCCCACCTACTGAATCATACCAGACCACATGCCCTAAACATGGGGGGGTGCTTTGGGGAAGGGGGGGTGAGTGCCTCCCTTCTCCTGAATCATACCAGGCCACATGCCCTCAACATGGGGGGTCGCTTTGGGAAAAGAGGGGGAGCAAGTGCCCCCCTCCTGAATCATACCAGACCACATGCCCTGAACATGGGAGGGTGTGCTTTGGGGAAGGAGGGGGGAGCAAGCACCCCCTCTCCTGAATCATACCAGGCCACATGCCCTCAACATGGGGGGGTGCTTTGGGGAAGGAGGGGGGAGCGAGCACCCCCTCTCCTGAATCATACCAGGCCACATGCCCTAAACATGGGGGGGTGCTTTGGGGAAGGAGGGGGGAGCGAGCACCCCCTCTCCTGAATCATACCAGGCCACATGCCCTCAACATGGGGGGGTGCTTTGGGGAAGGAGGGGGGAGCGAGCACCCCCTCTCCTGAATCATACCAGACCACATGCCCTAAACATGGGGGGGTGCTTTGGGGAAGGAGGGGGGAGCGAGCACCCCCTCTCCTGAATCATACCAGACCACATGCCCTAAACATGGGGGGGTGCTTTGGGGAAGGAGGGGGGAGCGAGCACCCCCTCTCCTGAATCATACCAGGCCACATGCCCTCAACATGGGGGGGTGCTTTGGGGAAGGAGGGGGGAGCGAACACCCCCTCTCCTGAATCATACCAGGCCACATGCCCTCAACATGGGGGGGGGGTGCTTGGGGTAGGAGGGGTTCCCCCCAAAAGCACCTTGTCCCAATGTTGATGGGCCGTGAAAATGTCATAGTATTAACTTCTTTGCGCCAAACCTGGTGGGAGGAGCGCAAGGTATTAACCTCTCGGCGGTTGGGCCTTGGCACCAAGCGGCCGCATTATGCGTGCAATAGCGCCAACAGTGCTGTGCTCCCGTAACAGTAACTGGGCGGCTCATGGAAAGCTCTTGTTTGCAGCTTGCGATCGGAAGTTTTCCGATCATATGACAGCAAATCACAGTGGTCACATGACCGTAAGCCCCGCCTCACCTCCTGGCTTACTAAACTCCTTAACGGCTCTAAGGGGTTAAAAAGTACAAAGGTGTAATTATAGACACCTACATAGTTACATAGTTACATAGTAGGTGAGGTTGAAAAAACCTCTGTATGTTGCGGTCATTCAGGTGATTATCTAATAGTTTCTTGAAGCTATCAATGCTCCCCGCTGAGACCACTGCCTGTGAAAGGGAATTCCACATCCTTGCCGCTCTTACAGTAAAGAACCCTCTACGTAGTTTAAGGTTAAACCTCTTTTCTTCTAATTGTAATGAGTGGCGACGAGTCTTATTAAACTCTCTTCTGCGAAAAAGTTTTATCCCTATTGTGGGGTCACCAGTACAGTATTTGTAAATTGAAATCATATCCCTTCTCAAGCGTCTCTTCTCCAGAGAGAATAAGTTCAGTGCTCACAACCTTTCCTCATAACTAAGATCCTCCAGACCCTTTATTAGCTTTGTTGCCCTTCTTTGTACTCGCTCCATTTCCAGTACATCCTTCCTGAGGACTGGTGCCCAGAACTGGACAGCATACTCTAGGTGCGGCCGGACCAGAGTCTTGTAGAGCGGGAGAATTATCATTTTATCTCTGGAGTTGATCCCCTTTTTAATGCCAATATTCTGTTTGCTTTATTAGCAGCAGCTTGGCATTGCATGCCATTGCTGAGCCGATCATCTACTAGGACCCCCAGGTCCTTTTCCATCCTAGATTCCCCCAGAGGTTCTCCCCCCAGTCTATAGATTGCATTCATATTTTTGCCACCCAAATGCATTATTTTACATTTTTCTACATTGAACCTCATTTGCCATGTAGTCGCCCACCCCATTCATTTGTTCAGGTCTTTTTGCAAGGTCTCCACATCCTGCGGAGAAGTTATTGCCCTGCTTAGCTTAGTATCGTCTGCAAATACAGAGATTGAACTGTTTATCCCATCCTCCAGGTCGTTTATGAACAAATTAAATAGGATTGGTCCCAGCACAGAACCCTGGGGGACCCCACTACCCACCCCTGACCATTCTGAGTACTCCCCATTTATCACCACCCTCTGAACTCGACCTTGTAGCCAGTTTTCAATCCATGTACTCACCCTATGGTCCATGCCAACGGACCTTATTTTGTACAGTAAACGTTTATGGGGAACTGTATCAAATGCTTTTGTAAAATCCAGATACACCACGTCTACGGGCCTTCCTTTATCTAGATGGCAACTCACCTCCTCATAGAAGGTTAGTAGATTGGTTTGGCAAGAACGATTCTTCATGAATCCATGCTGATTACTGCTAATGATATCATTCTTATTACTAAAATCTTGTATATAGTTCCTTATCATCCCCTCCAAGAGTTTACATACTATTGATGTTAGGCTAACTGGTCTGTAATTCCCAGGGATGTTTTTTGGGCCCTTTTTAAATATTGGTGCTACATTGGCTTTTCTCCAATCAGCTGGTACCATTCCAGTCAGTAGACTGTCTGTAAAAATTTGGAACAACGGTCTGGCAATCACCTGACTGAGTTCCCTAAGTACCCTCGGATGCAAGCCATCTGGTCCCGGTGATTTATTAATGTTAAGTTTCTCAAGTCTAATTTTAATTCCGTCCTCTGTTAACCATGGAGGTGCTTCCTGTGTTGTGTCATGAGGATAAACACTGCAGTTTTGGTTACTGAAGCCCCCCGATTCACTCGTGAAGACTGAGGAGAAGAATAAATTCAATACCTTCGCCATCTCCCCATCCTTTGTAACCAGATGTCCTTCCTCATTCTTTATGGGGCCAATATGGTCTGTCCTCCCTTTTTTACTGTTTACATACTTAAAGAATTTCTTGGGATTTTTTTTGCTCTCCTCCGCTATGTGTCTTTCATGTTCTATCTTAGCTGTCCTAATTGCACCCTTACATTTCTTATTGCATTCTTTATAAAGTCTGAATGCTCCTTTGCTTTTATATGCATTTTTACATTGGAGTTAAGCCATCCAGGATTTTTGTTCGCTCTTTTAAACTTATTACCCAATGGGATACATTGGCTAATGCCCTTATTTAATATGCCTGGGCTTCCCTTGGTGGTAGCCAACCCAGGGCATTCAATTAATAATGGATATTTATACTGACACGCTCGCTTACCTGAGTCTGTCTGATCCCCTCAACCTGCCAAGAAAAGGGTCATTCTGCTCAGCCAGTCCTGTAATTTACACCAGTGGTCACCAAACTGCAGCCCTGGGGCCGGATGTGGCCCTTTGCTTGCCTCTATCCGGCCCTTGGGGCACTATTCCATCCACAACTGACACAAATAATGGGGCACCATTACTGCCACTGACATCAGTGGTGGGGCACTATTCCTCCCACTGACACCAATGATGGGGCACTATTCCTCCCACTGACACCAATGATGGGGCACTATTCCTCCCACTGATACCAGTGATGGGACACTATTCCTCCCACTGACACCAATGATTTGGCACTATTCCTCCCACTGACACCAATGATAGGGCACTAATCCTCCCACTGACACCAATGATGGGGCACTATTCCTCCCACTGACACCAATAATGGGGCACTATTCCTCCCACTGACACCAATGATGGGGCACTATTCCTCCTACTGACATCACTGATGGGGCACTATTCCTCCCTCTAAAACCAATGATGGGTCACTATTCCTCCCACTGATACTGACAATGGAGCACTATTGCTCCCACTAAAACCAATGATGGGGCACCTGATACTGGGGCATTTTCTTCTCCCACTGGCCCTAGTCCGGCCCCCCTAAACTCTGAAGGACTGTAAACTGGCCCTTTGTTTAGAAAGTTTGGAGACCCCTGATTTACACACACATCATATAGCTAGGAGGGTGACCGCACTGTCCAGAGTCTGCAGGGGATATAGAAAGCAGTAATAGCACCATGTGGATCCCCATCCACCCGCTGGATAAACTCTCTCTGGAAGTTTTAGCGAGTTTCTTTGTAAAGGTCACAGGAGAGGACGGCTCCTGAGTGATGGCGGCAGATCGTAGATTGGAGGGCGGCCAGGAAAGTCTCACCTGTCACACTGAGCTCATTTATAGAATCTCTGGGATTGTGTCCAGATCTCATCCGCAGAGTCCGCCAGCGGATCCCATACTATGACATAAAGACCGCATGTTCCTGCGCTGTGTCGCACATACGCACAGCCGGGAATTATATCAGTCATCAGGTCATAAGAGAATTAAAAATAAAAAAAATATAAATAAGTTCAGTGATAAAATATACACATTATATCTGATGACAGGTCCACTTTACCCCCTTCCTGCCCAGGCCAATTTTCAGCTTTCAGCGCTGTCACACTTTGACTTACAATTGTGCGGTCATACCACACTGTACACATATGACATTTTAATTTATTTTTTTTCACACACATAAAGCTTTCTTTTGATGTCATTTAATCACTGCTGGGTTTTTTATTTTTTGCTAAACAAACAAAAAAAAGACTGAAAATTTTATACCCGTTATAACATTTCACAAATAAATAATCTTTCTTTATAAATTTAGGCCCAAACTGTCTTCTGTTACATTTCTTTGGTGAAAATAACCCAAATCATATACATACATCATTTATTTTACAAATTATTTAATAATTTACAAAATTTACATTTATTACACGTAATAAAGTTTATATTATTTAGTCTGTAGGAAAGTTAAAGAGTCCACAAACTACGGGATATACAGTATATCACAAAAGTCAGTACACCCCTCACATTTTTGTAAATATTTTCTTCTATCTTTTCATGTGACAACACTGAAGAAATGACACTTTGCTACAATGTAAAGTAGTGAGTGTACAGCTTGTATAACAGTGTAAATTTGCTGTCCCCTCAAAATAACTCAACACACAGCCATTAATGTCTAAACCGCTGGCAACAAAAGTGAGTACACCCCTAAGTGAAAATGTCCAAATTGGGCCCAAAGTGTCAATATTTTGTGTGGCCACCATTATTTTCCAGCACTGCCTTAACCCTCTTGGGCATGGAGTTCACCAGAGCTTCACAGGTTGCCACTGGAGTCCTCTTCCACTCCTCCATGACGACATCACGGAGCTGGTGGATGTTAGAGACCTTGCGCTCCTCCACCTTCCGTTTGATGATGCCCCACAGATGATCAATAGGGTTTAGGTCTGGAGACATGCTTGGCCAGTCCATCACCTTTACCCTCAGCTTCTTTAGCAAGGCAGTGGTCATCTTGGAGGTGTGTTTGGGGTGGTTATCATGTTGGAATACTGCCCTGCGGCCCAGTCTCTGAAGGGAGGGGATCATGCTCTGCTTCAGTATGTCACAGTACATGTTGGCATTCATGGTTCCCTCAATGGACTGTAGCTCCCCAGTGCCGGCAGCACTCATGCAGCCCCAGACCATGACACTCCCACCACCATGCTTCACTGTAGACAAGACACACTTGTCTTTGTACTCCTCACCTGGTTGCCGCCACACACGCTTGTCACCATCTGAACCAAATAAGTTTATCTTGGTCTCATCAGACCACAGGACATGGTTCCAGTAATCCATGTCCTTAGTCTGCTTGTCTTCAGCAAACTGTTTGCGGGCTTTCTTGTGCATCGTCTTTAGAAGAGTCTTCCTTCTGGGATGACAGCCATGCAGACCAATTTGATGCAGTGTGCGGCGTATGGTCTGAGCACTGATAGGCTGACCCCCCACCCCTACAACCTCTGCAGCAATGCTGGCAGCACTCATACGTCTATTTCCCAAAGACAACCTCTGGATATGACGCTGAGCACGTGACCTCAACTTCTTTGGTGGACCATGGCGAGGTCTGTTCTGAGTGGAACCTGTCCTGTTATACCGCTGTATGGTCTTGGCCACCGTGCTGCAGCTCAGTTTTAGGGTCTTGGCAATCTTCTTATAGCCTAGGCCAGTGGTTCTCAACTCCAGTCCTCAGGACCCACCAACAGGTCAGGTTTGCAAGATAGCTGAAATACATCACAGGTGATATAATTTGCTGCTCAGGGATTGCAGTATTCTAGTCTGCAACTCCCCAAGGTAATACTTAAAATCTGGCCTGTTGGTGGGTCCTGAGGACTGGAGTTGAGAACCACTGGCCTAGGCCATCTTTATGTAGAGCAACAATTCTTTTTTTAGATCCTCAGAGAGTTCTTTGCCATGAGGTGCCACGTTGAACTTCCAGTGACCAGTATGAGAGAGTGAGAGCGATAACACCAAATTTAACACACCTGCTCCCCATTCACACATGAGACCTTGTAACACTAAAGAGTCACATGACACAGGGGAGGGACAATGGCTAATTGGACATTTTCACTTAGGGGTGTACTCACTTTTGTTGCCAGCGGTTTAGACATTAATGGCTGTGTGTTGAGTTATTTTGAGGGGACAGCAAATTTACACTGTTATACAAGCTGTACACTCACTACTTTACATTGTAGCAAAGTGTCATTTCTTCAGTGTTGTCACATGAAAAGATAGAAGAAAAGATTTACAAAAATTGTGAGGGGTGTACTCACTTTTGTGAGATACTGTAGATAGTCAATAGAGCTGCGCTGAACCCCAACAAATATTGTGATAAGTTGTACAGAATAAAAAATACAAACAAGGAAAAAGTGAGTCTCAAATAAGAATGACTATCCTCATATGATTGATAGTCAGTGGATCACTATAGTAACACCAATGTAAGCAGTGAACAGAATCCAAAATAAAATAAATTAAAGTGTCCTTCCATGAAGTTAGCATTCAACACCATGGATATAGTGCAACCTCCACCGCAAGAAATGCTCGCTTACCAGATGAAATGGACCTCCTGTTATGGAAGGTCTCGATCACTTGTGGCTGATGCCCAGCCATGGCCTATATCTGATGAGGAGGGTATCCTAATGGCAACTCCCACTGAGTATGTATATCATAAACCAAAGGCACAGCTGCACTAGTATCAGTGACTGATCCAGAACACTCCACAAAGCTCGTAGTAACGAATTCTTCCTTCAGAGTTTTGGACTCATATACATCCCCCCAAAAAAGAGATAATGCTCACCATAGTGTAAAACCATCAAGTTTATTAAAACAACTAAAAATGTTTTGCACTTACATCAAAGATGCTTGATAAAAGCATATATGGAGCAAGCCGGCAGGCTGCAGCAAAAGCGCCCACATGTAGCGCGGTCACGTCAGCACATTGCTCCTTCCGACGCGTTTCGCCAGCCGACGTCGTCCTGCGGCATACGTGAAAATTGCTCAATCCTGATGTTATGATGGCCTATCTCATTTGTTGAGGCCCACAAATGCTAGGACAGTTCAAATACCCCCCCCCCCCCCTAAATTAGCCCTTTTTGGAAAGTAGACAGTCCAAGGTATTTAGTAAGAGGCATGGTGACTTTTTTGAAGTTGTAATTTTTTGTCACAATTTTTCTGTAAAATGAAGACATTAAAATAATGTACATGCTGTCACCAGTGCAGTACAGCGTCATCATATAACTGGTGTGGCAGTGATCAGGGAAACTGGTGACAGTACGTAAAAAACAAAAGAAAAAAAAAAGTAATCATTTTTTTTCAACGTTTTAAATATTTTTTCCTTTTTATTACATTTGTTTTTTCTTTTTTTACCTTTTTTACTTTTTTTTTTTACCAGAACAATACAATGTCACCATAGTAACGCTGTACTATTCTGGTGAGGTGATTGGGTTTTTTTGTTTTATTTTTTACACACGATTGCTTATGAACTTTACAGTTATAAGTAACCATTTCTTTTCTGAATGAAAACTATTCATTTAGTGTTTACTAATGTGATTAGCTGTGATTGACCCTGTCTGTACTATGTGATCACTGCGACCAATCACAGAGCTCACCACAATAGTACACAATGAATGGAATGAATCAAAGCCTTTCATTGTGTACAACTGTCATGTGATCTGCTGTGATTGGCCACAGGCATCAGGTGGTACTGGCGGCGGGTGACAGATCGTACCAGGAAAATAGAGCTCCCACCCGGCCGCCATATTACAATAGGCCAGGTGGGAAGGTGTTAATCACCACTGGGATTTTATTTTTTGCTATACAAATGAAAAAACACAGGAAATTTAAATAAAAACAAATTTTTCTTAGCTTCTGTTATAAAATGTTGCAAATAATCTTTCTTCACGAATTCAGGTCAAAATTTATTCTGCTCCATTTCTTTGGTGAAAATAATCCAAATCAGTGTATATTATTTAGTCTGTAGGGAAGTTATAGAGTCCACACACTATGGGATATATATCTGAAAATTGATCAATCCTCATGTACTGACGGATTATTTCATTTCTTGAGGCACTTTTTGGAAAGTAGACAGTCCAAGGTATTCAGTAAGAGGCACGGTGAGCTTTGTTAAATTGTAATTTTTTGAAAATTATGAAATTAAATAAAATGTGTTTTTGCTACAAAGTTGTCATTTTAACAAGTTATTTCTCGCACACAGCACAGGCATACCAATAATTACACCCCAAAACACATCCTACTACTCCTCCTGAGCAGGGGCAGGCCCCATTGTTGCCTCCCCTATCCATGCACCCGGCCCCTTTCAGAACACCGGCGCATGGATTCCATTGCGGAGGGGCTGTTTTTTTTTAAGCACCGATTAGAGCCAGAGGCTCTATAAGGCTTCAATATAGGGTGGACTTGGGTTGCAGAGAATGCGCTCCCAACCCACCCAGCTGTGTTACAACAGCGAATCAATATTCGCTGTTGTAACTCTGATCCTCCTCTCGGCCAATCAGGAAGCAGGTTTTGAAACCGGTCACCCGATTGGCTGAAAGGACAGGCGATCCTATTGGACGCCTAGGAGGAGGAGGGGGAGGAGCTGGAAGCCACCATGGAGGAGAGGACACTAGGAGCTGAGTCCCTGCACCACGCTGCCTGCCGCCCGCCACAATGGGGTAAGTGCCGGACAGACGGGCAAATGGCGAGGGGGGTGGTTGCTGCTTGGGGGGGCGGGGGGGAATGGGTGGTTGTTTGTCGCCCCTCCCGCCAAAAAAACACCAGCCGCCACTGCTCCTGAGTATGGGGATACCACAAGACTTTTTCACAGCCTAAAGAAACAAGCTATACCTGTGCTCAGGTCCCACTAGCTTGTAGATGTATATAATCCATCATGTGCTAAAGGGGTGTGACCACATGTTAACACTAACAGTACTGGATGAGCCCTCTGCACACTGCTATACCCTTTCTAGCAAACTTTGCAATAAAAATAGGGATATTTATTTATTTTTCACATCCTAGCCCCATAGAGGGGCCCAAAATCCAAGGAGCACCTTTGGTCTTACAAGGGGCATAATTGACTCCTCAGATTTTCTGTTACCTGTCTTGGTGAGCAAGAAGCAAGACTCCATGGGACTTTTGAAGGGTCAAGCCAAAAAATAATAATAATTTGTTCAAATAATTATATAAAACTATTTACAACTTCATTCACATCTTGTATAGGTTATAAAAATGCAGAAGAGAAGAAGTAGAAAAAGTAGAGTAGAAAATATTTGTTAAAAAATGTATTGATATACGAGGGGAGGCCAATAAGTTCTTACCCCCACCAAGATCCAGATCCAGTGCTAGGGATCTGAAACTTAGTCCACTGACTCTTTCTTCTCTACATATCCATCTCCTATGGTTACGCACTTCTCACATCTGTGGAACAGACCTTTAATACCACCTGCGTAGAAGTATGCAGATTTGAAGGAAAACCAGCTATCAGCTTCAGTAATGACTGCCTCATCATTGTGGAAACGTCTTCCCCGAAAATGTTTCTTCAGATTTGGACAGTGGCAACCCATCTTCAGATTTGGACAGTGGCAGCCCGTCTTCAGATTTGGACAGTGGCAGCCCATCCATAGAGGGCGCACGGGCGCCGCCTCCCCTATCCATGCATCCGGCCCCCTTCTCTACATATCAGTGGCGCCATACCGTGGATTCCAATGTGGGGTGGGTGTTTTTTTGAAGCACCTGATTAGAGCCAGAGCCTTCAATAGACTTCAAAAAAGGGTAGCGAGATCACCACAGTCCTGCCACACGAGTGGGTTACTGCCAGACCGCCCGGGGGATCGGGTGCTGTTTGCCACCCCCCCAAAAGAAGAACCCACCAGCCGTCACTAGATTTGGAAACATGAAGAAGTCAGAAGGTGCCAGGTCAGGTGAGTAAGGTGGATGGGGTAGAGATTCATAGTCACAATCGCGAACAAAAGTGACAGTTGTGCACATTGCACTCATTGCTGTTTTTGGAAAGGTGTCAGTAACCTGGGAACCCAACGTGCAGCCACTTTTCTCATATGTAAGATGTTATGTAATATGTTGTAAACTGACCCCCTACTAATGTTCACCTCCCTAGCTAAGAAATTAATAGTCACTCAACTATCTTCAAGCACTAGCTGCTCAACTGTCGCCACCACACTTGGTTCTGTGGCAGTCGACGGACGACCTTCCCTTGGGTCATCCTGTATATTTGTGCGATCACACTTGAATTCTCTCTTCCATCGTTTGACAGTCTCATATGATGGACAATCCTCTCCATACACAGCTGACATCTCTTCATGGATTATTTGGGCAGATTTCCCTTGAAGGTGGAGGAACCTAATCATGGCTAGGTAGTCAACTTTGCTCGACATGACACCTACTCTTTTTCTCTTGGCTCTAACTATAATTCACCACGACTTACAAAAACAAAAATTGGCATGCATATTACTAAGATATCCACCTATAAACCTGAAAAATGTCAGATCCCTAGCACATCCAGATCATAGAGAGGTTAAGAACTTATTGGCCTCCCCTCGTACACTATGATGTTTTACATTGAACATAACAGCCACACTGTATAGTAAGAATCAGATACTGTTAAGTTGCTTCTCGACACGTTTCCTGAAACAAAGTTCACTTCATCAGGAGACAGAACACATTTCAGGCTGATAACCAGCATCTGCAAAGAGACCATGTTATTAAAGCAAAGGGTGCTGTCACCCCTGAGAAGGCTTCCATCGGTCTTCCTCCTGGGTTCACAGACTCCAAAGCCACGATGACGTCACTCCCGTGCATGCACGCGACAGCCCTCAGTTCCGGCATGGTGCGATGCATACTAGCACATTATGTTTTTATTTTTCAGGGCAAGTTTTTTTTATTAGTGCAGAGGTTTACTACCACTTTAATGACATGGTCTCTTTGCAGAGATTGGTTATCAGCCTGAAATTTGCTCTATTTCCTGATGAAGTTAGCTTTGTTTCATGAAACGCGTTGAGAAGCAACTTAACAGTATTTGATTCTTACCATACAGTACATTGTGGCTTGTATGTTCAATGTAAAACATCATAGTGTATACCAATACATTTTTAACAAATGTTTTCTACTCTCTGCATTTTTATACCCTATAGGGGATGTGAATAATAAAGTCGTAGAATGTTTTATAGATGTAGCACCCTGATGTTTAGGCAGGGTTGCTAGTAAATTTACCTGCCAGGTATAGTCACCTTGGCCAATTGATAGGAGATCAATTGATTCCACCCCAATTCTGGAATTGCTGCATTTCTCTCTTCTGTCACTAGATGGTCAGGTATCTGGTGGTATTAGATAAAACAAGGGCATTGCAAGGACAGTTTAGGAACATGGGGTATCTCAGCCAATGGGCAGGGATCTTCTTTGTTCCCTTGGCCTGCTGGGAAAGCCTATTTATTTGGGTGGAGTCAGGTGATCAGGGTTCTGTGCCACCTGGATGGCTGTCTGGGACTGGGTGGACGTATGTTGTGCTGCCCTGGACTGCTCGGTCAGAGCCTAAGGCCTATCCCGGGGACATCTGGCTGCTAGGCTGTCTGAGGGCCTATCCAGAAGCAGGAGAGCAGCGTAGGGTTGGGCCTGCAGCTTGCAGTCCAACCAGAAGTGACGGTTCTGCCGGCCAGAGAACCTGTCATGGTTGGAGGTAAAGGGAAAGCTGTCGCCACTAAAGGACCTTCCACCTTAATACCAGGGACCACAGTGAGTAGCTGAAGAAAGTACTAGAGCAGTATTCTCACCAACCCGGGGATGGTGAAGAATCTGGAAACTTCAGCAGGAGTCAAGCCAGGGACCCAGCCAGCGGAGGTGACGCTTGCAGAGTAGCCTTGTGTGTCAAGACAGGTACCGAGCAGGCCTGTGGTTTGATGCTTGAGGAGTATCTTGGATGCCAGGCTAGGGACCCAGCAGCGAAGTGGGGGGTGACGCTTGAGGAAGATATTGAGAGAGAAGGTTGGAAGAGCTCAGGAGATCCAGTGGCAGCGGATCAGCAAGTCTAGTGAGAGAGACTGGGAGCTCGGTTGAGTGAAGATCTACAATAGGAGATTGTAGAGGAAGTGAAAGAGTTCATTGTAACCTTTGTTAGAAACTGTTCAAGATTGTTGCCATAGGAGACAGCGTGTCTACACATGCAGATGTGGTGTCCGGCTGGGTGCCTTTCCCTGCATGGTCTTTCTACCTATAGAAGTCTCCGAGTCTGCTAAAGGGTGTCCTGGCCCTAAACCCTCTCGCTCACAGTTATTTTTTAGAGACAATAAATCTCTTTGCATTCAAGAAGTGTCTGAATCTACCATGCATTACACCCACCATGCCTCGTAATCCACTCTACAAAGGATGTCAGCTATCCCTAACTCTGGAGGTTCTCGTTAGACCAAAGTGGACCCGGGACTTGGCTACATATAATTATTTGAACAATTGTTATTATTTTTTGGATTGACCCTTGAAATGTCCCATGGGCGTTTGCTTCTTGCTTAGTAAGTTACTGAATTGGGGACGGGATCCTGCCCATATCTGTGCACTCAAAGCCCAGTTTTGATGATATGTGACGTTGAGCCTCCATGGTTTAAAGAACTGAAATCCAATGAATGAAAGGGATGGGCTAGGGACTGTCAGACTGGGGAGTAAAGTGCTAGATCAGGGGTCTCCAAACTTTCTAAAGAAAGGGCTAGTTTACTGTCCTTCAGACTTTAGGGGGGCTGGACTGTGCCAAGTGTGGCCGCAGTTTGGAGACCACTGTGCTAGATGATGTTGGATGTCCTCTAGCCAGCCATAGGCAGGCTCTCTCTGACTTACTGAAGCTTCTAATGCACATTGTGAGAAGCTCACAGTGTGAAGTGAAATCTGAGTAAACTATTTCAGTCCAGGAGAGAAGCCGGTACAACTGTGCAAGACTGAAGGGAAGGCCGGAGTCCAGCTTCGATGGCAGTTCACTAAAATGGCGCAGTTTATTCTGAGATCTGCGCTGCTTAAGGAGGAGGCGGCGGCAGCGACCACAATGCACTATTATCAGAGTTAAAAATTCCATCAATAATAAAATTATTAATGTGTCCTCCTGGGATTATAGAATGAATTGTTATACAGCGATTAACTTTCATTGGCTCCTGACAGATCAGCCACATCATTAGCATTTTAACGAGCGTTCGCATTTTAATTTTGTCTTTCCTTATCAGGCTCATCGTGAATTATTATGGTAATGAGCGGTCTCCTGTTATTGTACAAAATGCCGGTGAATATTCACAAGGGTCGCCGTCTACCTATTCCCCCCCACCCCCTGCCGGAGACAACGGCCTGGGTGGTGCGGTCCATAAACAGGGCTATGACCTTCTAATCTGTAGAACAACATGGAGGACAGGATGACCGGCGAACACCTGGGAGCACCAAGCTGCCCCGCATACCACAATGAGAAGGAAGATGTCCCCGCTTAATTAGACCTGATTAAGAGCTCGGCTTGGTTTCAGGAAACATTGTGGTTTGGCAGCGGCGAGACGCGTGCCCGTTATTAATCATCATTATTAAGTGGCTCCAGAATCATTTTATATTCCAGGGCACATCAATTACACCATAAAGGAAGACAAAGGAAGCCTTGATGACATCGTAAAGGACAGCGGAAAATTTGCAGCAGATGTTCCAAGAACAATGTGGGTCATAGAAAGATCGATGAGCGCGGCATATGGAGGAGAAGCTCTGTGTTGTAGACAAAAAGGGGAAAAAGGTTATTGTTGTATCTTGTAGAACATCCTGGATTAGTGCTAACCAACTTGCTTGCCACTGTAGAAACCCAAGAATGGGACTTCTCAAAGGACAGCTAGGTCAGTCTCCTAGTTCATTCTCCTAGTTCATTCTCCTACGGAACTAGGTGGGACATATAGTGACACAGCCCATATGTTCTGTTTCAAATGCCACATTATGCCATTGACATACCTCTACAGACCCAATCTGGTTGGACAGTATGGTCATTTGCACCATCTACACGCAATAAGAATGAGATTTCTCAAATGGTAGTAAGACCAGTTCCTTTTCCTCGGCAGTTTGTCTAGGCCCCACAGCTTCTGAGCTACTCCAAGTATACAGATCTGCGTTGTAGAGGAACGGGAGAAATGTTATTGTTGCATCTTGTTGAAAATCCTGGATTAGTGCTAACCAACTTGCTTGCCACTGTAGAAACTCAAGAATGGGACTTCTCAAAGGACAGCTAGGTCAGTTTCCTAGTTCATTCTTCTGGGCAGCTTTGTCTAGGCCCCACAGCTTCGGACCTACTCCATGGTGGTATCCATAGAGGCTCAACTCATTTGTTCTGTTCCAAATGATGCATTGTGCTTTGACATACCTCCAGAAACCCAATCTGGTTGGACAAGATGGTCATCTGCTGACTTGCCACTATTCACAGGCAGTTTAACTCAATTAGAATGGGACTTCTCAAAGGGCTGTTAGGTCAGTTCCTGTGATAGACCCAACAGGGACAGAGGCTTTTGGAGGGGACTAGGGGCAAGCCTCCTACCACTAATTATGGCCCATGAAGGAGACCAGAGATTTTGTCTGCTTCTTCCAGTCAGATCATGGTAAAGTTCAGCATCCCATGGAAAGCACAGATCATTCTTTAATAATGGACAACAACGTGATGAAATGTTGAGAACGAGGCTTGGATTAATTCTCTGAATAAAGACAATAAAGCTTCCCTTCTGAATTGGATGGGAAAAGTGTAATATTAATCTTGTACGGGTTAATGGTCAGAGGGAAAATGGTGGCCCTCCTGCAGACTGAGCTGGAGAAGCCCCTCCACTTGGAACAGAAATATTTGTCAACAATATCCCTCAAGAAACCTATGAAGATAAATGAATCCCACTTTTTCAGACTGCTGAAACATTGTGAGTTTTGTCTTGTCTGGTGGACAGATTACACAAGTTAACGCCAAACACCTGAAAACAGACTGTTGCTGGACTGTCTGGGATCCCTGATTATTCAATCCATTGTTGGGGTGGGCAGTGACCTGAGTCACCTAGGCTTGTCTGGGTTACTAATTGTTAAATAGAAGACTGTTTATGTTTATGTTGGCTGTTCCTTAGCCATGTTTTTTTTTTTATTCTTTATTTTAACCACTTCAATACCGGGCATATATACACCTTCCTGCCCAGACCAATTTTCAGCTTTTAGCGCTGTCGCACTTTGAATGACAATTGCGCGGTCATGCTACACTGTACCCAAACTCAATTTTTACCATTTTGTTCCCACAAATAGAGCTTTCTTTGGGTGGTATTTGATCACCTCTGGGATTTTTATTTTCTGCATTCACCTCCAGCAAGGCTAGTTTAAAAACACCTAAACATTCTCAAAAAGACATTTTCAAAATTGTGGGGATTTGGTCACAGCTATGATTAAGGCTACACGTCGAAACGCATAAGTCCTGTATTATTTTGTACTGTACCTGGATTATAAACTCATTCTCTGTGGAACATTGAGCTGATGACTTTCTTTTACCTGTAGAGCTGCTAGCCAGCAGTATCCGTGTCAGTGTTTAAGATCTTTGATTTCATAATCTGTTTTTTAGTGCAAACCAATAAATTAATTCACTTAGGTCTGGCGCTCCTTCCACTGGTGTATGATTTTTTTTTTCTGGTGACTCTTTAATATGACACCAAAGTTGAATCCAACAAATTTTTACTTAATAGAAGTGCAGTACGGAGAATGTTTTCCCAGTCTTAAGCAGTGTCAGAAGACAATGACTTTCCATATCTCTTCAAAGAATTACTACTGACTGAGGGAGCATGGAAGAAACAAGGTTGGTCTAGCTAAGACAGAACTAACTAGCTCTAAACAGGCAGGGATATACCATATCAACTATGTAAACAAGTTGCAGTGGCCGTAGGCAACCACTAGATGTCAATGTCAATGTCAATATGTCAATATATTACAGAATAAGAGTAACCTGATACAGTTCAATGCTAAAAAATAGAAATAGGTGGGACAGAACACTGTGCATCTGAGCACTGTGATACCTGCTCAGTGGGCCTCTCACGTTTTTGCAATGTGAGTCTCCGTGTTGTGCCCCCATACACAGGTTGCACCCCCTTGTCTATCATTCTCATCATAGCTGAATGTTTGGCATATTTCATGAAGGTAACTCCATAAAGGATTTGTTGGGACATTAGACATTGAATCTTTTATCACAATTTACCTTTCTGACATCGGAACACAGTTATCTAATTTCATGCCCACATTTACTCTATGTGTACCAGGGTGAAAGTGAGCCCGGTGAATGCGGACAGAAGTAAAGGAGTCACTTATAGTTGTCGCAACAGCTCTGAACCTGGCGGGTTAATTTGCTGTATGGAGCTCTCCATGGTGCTGAAGACTTTTCTGCAGATTCAAGACTAGGAAGGTTTAATGTAATTGTTTCAATCCTATAACAAATACATGCCACATACATGTCCCATGTCACCATCCCCTGTGTCTCTGTCCCATGTCACCATCCATCTAAGGTCTCTGTCCAATGTCACTATCCCTTGTGTCCCTGTCTCATATCACCATCCCTTGTGTCTCTGTCCAATGTCACCATCCCCTGTGTCTCTGTCCCATGTCACCATCTCATGTGTCTTTGTCCCATATCAACATCCCCAATGTCTCTGTCCCATGTCACCATCTCCTGTGTCTCTGTCCCATGTCACCATCCATCTAAGGTCTCTGTCCAATGTCACTATCCCTTGTGTTCCTGTCTCATATCACCATCCTTTGTGTCTCTGTCCCATGTCACCACCGCTTGTGTCTCTGTCCCATGTCACCACCGCTTGTGTCTCTGTCCCATGTCACCATCCCCTGTGTCTCTGTCCCATGTCACCATCCATCTAAGGTCTCTGTCCAATGTCACTATCCCTTGTGTTCCTGTCTCATATCACCATCCTTTGTGTCTCTGTCCCATGTCACCACCGCTTGTGTCTCTGTCCCATGTCACCATCTCATGTGTCTTTGTCCCATATCAACATCCCCTGTGTCTCTGTCCCATGTCACCACCGCTTGTGTCTCTGTCCCATGTCGCCATCCCCTGTGTCTCTGTCCCATGTCACCATCTCATGTGTCTTTGTCCCATATCAACATCCCCAATGTCTCTGTCCCATGTCACCATCTCCTGTGTCTCTGTCCCATGTCACCATCCCCTGTGTCTCTGTCCCATGTCACTATCTCCTGTGTCTCTGTCCCTTGTCACCATCCCCTGTGTCTCTGTCCCATGTCACTATCTCCTGTGTCTCTGTCCCTTGTCACCACCGCCTGTGTCTCTGTCCCATGTCACTATCTCCTGTGTCTCTGTCCCATGTCACCATCCCCAATGTCTCTGTCCAATGTAGCCATCCCCTGTGTTTCTATCCAATGTCACCATCCCCTGTGTCTCTGTCCCATGTCATCACCCCCTGTGTCTCTGTCCCATGTCACCATCTCTTGTGTCTTTGTCCCATGTCACCATCTTCTGTGTCTCTGTCCCATGTCACCACTGCCTGTGTCTCTTTCCCATGTCACCATCTCCTGTGTCTTTGTCCCATGTCACCATCCCCAACGTCTCTGTCCAATGTCACCATCCCCTGTGTCTCTGTTCCATGTCACCATCCCCTGTGTCTCTGTCCCATGTCACCATCCCCTGTGTCTTTGTCCCATGTCACCATCCCCTGTGTCTTTGTCCCATGTCACCATCCCCTGTGTCTCTGTCCCATGTCACCATCCCCTGTGTCTCTGTCCCATGTCACCATCCCCTGTGTCTCTGTCCCATGTCACCATCCCCTGTGTCTCTGTCCCATGTCACCATCCCCTGTTTCTCTGTCCCATGTCGCCATCCCCTGTTTCACTGTCCCATGTCGCCATCCCCTGTGTCTCTGTCCCATGTCGCCATCCCCTGTGTCTCTGTCCCATGTCACCATCCCCTGTGTCTCTGTCCCATGTCACCATCCCCTGTGTCTCTGTCCCATGTCACCATCCCCTGTGTCTCTGTCTCATGTCACTATCCCCTGTGTCTCTGTCCCATGTCACCACCCCTTGTTTCTCTGTCCCATGTCGCCACCCCCTGTGTCTCTGTCCCACGTCACCATCCCCTGTGTCTCTGTCCAATGTCACCATCTCCTGTGTCTCTGTCCCATGTCACCATCCCCTGTGTCTTTGTCCCATGTCACCATCCCCTGTGTCTCTGTCCCATGTCACCATCCCCTGTGTCTCTGTCCCATGTCACTATCCCCTGTGTCTCTGTCCCATGTCACCATCCCCTGTGTCTCTGTCCCATGTCACCATCCCCTGTGTCTCTGTCCCATGTCACCATCCCCTGTGTCTCTGTCCCATGTCACCATCCCCTGTGTCTCTGTCCCATGTCACCATCCCCTGTGTCTCTGTCCCATGTCACCATCCCCTGTGTCTCTGTCCCATGTCACCATCCCCTGTGTCTCTGTCCCATGTCACTATCCCCTGTGTCTCTGTCCCATGTCACCAGTCTTGTTTGTATCTGCAGCTCCTCGGTGGTTCAATATAGTCAGACGTCTTCTAAAAATATACTTAGGAACAGAAATAACAGCAGAGGAAAATGATGGGGAATAGGAGGGAAATGGAAACCTGTGAGTCAGATAAGCTACAATTTTTGCAAATGAACGAAAGAATTGTTAGAGTAAATCAAATACACAAAAAATCTTCCCCATCATGGACAGTGTGTATTTCACTGAAATCACCATGGACAACGTTCTCTACCAAGGACAGTGTACTTCACCTTACACGGGGTCCTCTTCACGGACAGTGTCCTCCTCCTCACTGATATCACCTCAGACAGTGTACTCCACGATGAACAGTGTCCTCCTCACTGATATCACCATGGATAGTGTACTCCTCCTCATTGATATCACCATGGATAGTGTGCTCCTCATTGATATCACCATGGATAGTGTGCTCCTCATTGATATCACCATGGATAGTGTGCTCATCACTAATATTACCATGGATAGTGTGCTCCTCACTGATATCACCATGGATAGTGTGCTCCTCACTGATATCACCATGGATAGTGTGCTCCTCACTGATATCACCATGGATAGTGTGCTCCTCACTGATATCATCATGGATCATGTGCTCCTCACTGATATCATCATGGACAGTGTATTCCTCACTTAAATCACCATGGACAGTGTACTCCACCATCAACAGTGTACTCCACCATGGACAGTGTGCTCCTCACTGATATCACCATGGAGAGTGTCCTCCTCACTGATATCACCTCAGACAGTGTGCTCCTCACCGATATCACCCAGAGACAGTGCACTCCACCATGAACAGTGTCCTCCTCACTGATATCGCCATGGACATTGTCCTCCTCACTGAAATCACCATGGACAACGTTCTCTACCAAGGACAGTGTACTTCACCTTACACGGGGTCCTCTTCACGGACAGTGTCCTCCTCCTCACTGATATCACCTCAGACAGTGTACTCCACGATGAACAGTGTCCTCCTCACTGATATCACCATGGACATTGTCCTCCTCACTGATATCACCATGGATAGTGTGCTCCTCATTGATATCACCATGGATAGTGTGCTCCTCACTGATATCACCATGGATAGTGTGCTCCTCACTGATATTACCATGGATAGTGTGCTCCTCCTCACTAATATCACCATGGATAGTGTGCTCCTCACTGATATCACCATGGATAGTGTGCTCCTCACTGATATCACCATGGATAGTGTGCTCCTCACTGATATCACCCAGGGACAGTGTATTCCACCATGAACAGTGTCCTCCTCACTGATACCACCATGGATAGTGTGCTCCTCACTGATATCACCATGGATAGTGTGCTCCTCACTGATATCACCATGGATAGTGTGCTCCTCACTGATATCACTGTGGATAGTGTGCTCCTCACTGATATCACCATGGATAGTGTACTCCTCCTCATTGATATCACCATGGATAGTGTGCTCCTCACTCCTATCACCATGGATAGTGTGCTCCTCACTGATATCACCCAGGGACAGTGTACTCCACCATGAACAGTGTCCTCCTCACTGATATCACCATGGATAGTGTGCTCCTCACTGATATTACCATGGATAGTGTGCTCCTCACTGATATCACCATGGATAGTGTGCTCCTCACTGATATTACCATGGATAGCGTGCTCCTCACTGATATCACCATGGATAGTGTGCTCCTCACTGATATCACCATGGATAGTGTGCTCCTCACTGATATCGCCATGGATAGTGTGCTCCTCACTAATATCACATTGGATAGTGTGCTCCTCACTGATATCACCATGGATAGTGTGCTCCTCACTGATATCACCATGGATAGTGTGCTGCTCACTGATATCATTATGGACAGTGTATTCCTCACTCATATCACCACACACAGTGTACTCCACCATGAACAGTGTACTCCGCCATGGACAGTGTGCTCCTCACTGATATCACCATGGATAGTGTCCTCCTCACTGACATGGCCCATCCCTGAGGAACACGTCCTGGCTGTGTCACTCCTCCCACTGGTGATATACTGGTTTTACTTCAACCAATGACAGGCCTCTATTGCCATGAACCACCTATTTATCAGTATAGCAGTAACAGAAACAGGCTCTCCTGCACAGGAATCGCTCTTCACCATATCGGTAATTACACTTTCACCATCACTGATCAAAGTTGTTTCTCAGAACTTCTTCCTGAGCTGAAAGCACATCCATGAAAAAAATAAATAAATTAAATTGTGACAAGAATAACAGCGTCTATCTGCACCCCCCATCCCCCCCGGAGCCCTCATACGTGGATAAATAGCTAAATCCTGGCGTATTGTTTGCAGCGGCACACGTATCTCCAGGGGGGGAGGGGAGGAGGTAAAGAAGCTTTATGTCAAGGAAGCAATTACATGGATGTCTGCCAAAGCATGTTAATAAAGAGCTCAATGTGCTCTGTATTAATCAAGGTCATGCACACACGTGTTCATGCTCTGACGGGTGACACATGTGCTGATTAGCGTGTGCAGCGGGGGAGGGGGGGTTTCAAAAATTGTGAAAATTATATTAAAATGTGAAAATTGCAGAATGCCAAAAGCTGATGAATCCAATGTATAATAATAATGATGATGATGATGTGGTAATTATCGCATCCAACACCGCGATCCATGCAAATGCATTTGTCACACTGTAATCAGATCACTGCACAGGGAAGAGTATTAAAAATGACTCTTTAGGTTTTTGCCTTCAGTATTCTGTTTCTTTTATTTACAAATTTTATTGAAATTAATGGATTGCCGCGTGTCAAGTTCCTCCACCCCAAACCTGCTCATCCATGTCTTTATGGACCTTGCTGTTGGGGCCGTCCCCAAACTGTTCCCACAAAGTTGGGAGCATGAAATTGTCTTGATATGCTGACACCTTAAAAGTTCCCTTCACTGGAACTAAGAGGCCAAGCCCAACCCCTGAAGAACAACCCCCACACCATAATCCCCCCTCCCCCAAATGATTTGGACCAGTGCACAAAGCAAGGTCCATAAAGACATGGATGAGCGAGTTTGGGGTGGAGGAACTTGACTGGCCTGCACAGAGTCCTGACCTCAACCCAATAGAACACTTTTGGGATGAATTAAAGAGGAGACTGTGAGCCAGGCCTTCTCGTCCAACATCAGTACCTGACCTCACAAATGCTCTTCTGGAAGAATGGTCAAACATTCCCATAGACACCCTCCTAAACCTTGTGGATGACCTTCCCAGAAGAGGTGAAGCTGTTATAGCTGTAAAGGGCCAACTCAATATGGAACCCTACGGACTAAGACTGGGATGCCATTAAAGTCCATGTTATGTAGGCCCTGCAAGGATTATTATTGTTCATTTTATATTTTTTTTTTTTGCACCATCGTATGTACAGTAAGTGCTTTAAAATCTAACAAACAGAATTTTCAATAAAAATTGCATTACTACACAAGTGTGAACAAAGCCTTATCTTACCCGTTTTATCAGTGCTTCTGTAACCACTTGGGGACTGGCGTGTTATTTCCTGCCCAGGCAACATTGTTTCAGTTTTTAGTGGCGTACAACACTGTATGCAAATTAATTTTATTTGATTTTTATTTTTTTTACTATCTCCTTCAATACCGGGCACTTTCACCCCCTTCCTGCCCAGGCCAATTTTCAGCTTTCAGCGCTCTCACACTTTAAATGACAACTGCGCGGTCATGCAACACTGTACATATATAACATTTTTATCATTTTTCTTTTTTTTGGACAGATAGAGCTTTCGTTTGGTGGGATTTAATAACCGCTGCTTTTTTTTTTTTTTTTGCTAAACAAAGGAAAAAAGACTGAAATGTTTTAAAAAAATATCAAAGTTTTTCTTAGTTTCTGTTATAAAATGTTGCAAATAAGTTTTCTTCTTAACTTGTGCACTGATGAGTCTGCACTGATATGCACTGATGAGTCTGCACTGATATGCACCGATGAGTCTGCACTGATATGCACCGATGAGTCTGCACTGATATGCACCGATGAGTCTGCACTGATATGCACCGATGAGTCTGCACTGATATGCACCGATGAGTCTGCACCGATATGCACCGATGAGTCTGCACCAATATGCACCGATGAGTCTGCACCGATATGCACCGATGAGTCTGCACCGATATGCACCGATGAGTCTGCACCGATATGCACCGATGAGTCTGTACTGATATGCACCGATGAGTCTGCACCGATATGCACCGATGAGTCTGCACCAATATGCACCGATGAGTCTGCACCGATATGCACCGATGAGTCTGTACTGATATGCACCGATGAGTCTGCACCGATATGCACCGATGAGTCTGCACTGATATGCACCGATGAGTCTGCACCGATATGCACCGATGAGTCTGCACCGATATGCACCGATGAGTCTGCACCGATATGCACCGATGAGTCTGCACCGATATGCACCGATGAGTCTGCACCGATATGCACCGATGAGTCTGTACTGATATGCACCGATGAGTCTGCACCGATATGCACCGATGAGTCTGCACCGATGAGTCTGCACCGATATGCACCGATGAGTCTGCACCGATATGCACCGATGAGTCTGTACTGATATGCACCGATGAGTCTGCACTGATATGCACCGATGAGTCTGCACCGATATGCACCGATGAGTCTGCACCGATATGCACCGATGAGTCTGTACTGATATGCACCGATGAGTCTGCACCGATATGCACCGATGAGTCTGTACTGATATGCACCGATGAGTCTGCACTGATATGCACCGATGAGTCTGCACTGATATGCACTGATGAGGCTGAATTGATGGGCACTGATAGAGAGGAATTGATCCCATCCATAGAGGAGAATTGAGGTTTTGATTGGGTCCACCGAGGGGGTGGACCCAATTGGAATGTTCATGTGAAAGGGGACCAAGTCATAAAATGTGTATTTATATCACTGAATAGATTTGATAAAAGAGAATAGTAGTGATAGATTAGAACTTGTATACAGTGTATCAGGTATTTATTTTTGTTCTTTAACCATTTCAATGCCGGGCACTTTTACCTGCCCAGGCCAATTTTCAGCTTTCAGGGCTGTCACACTTTGAATGACAATTGCGTGATCATGCAACATTGTACCCAAATGACATTTTTATCTTTTTTTTTTTAGACAGATAGAGCTTTCTTTAGGTGGTATTTAATTGCCTCTGGGTTTTTTTTTTTTTTTTTTGCTAAACAAAACGAAAGAAGACCAAACATTTTGCAAATAAGTAATTCTTTTTTTTCTGCGCTGATGAGGCTGCACTGATGAGCACTGATGAGGCTGCACCAATGAGGCAGCACTGATAGCCTGCACTGATGAGGCAGCACTGATGGGCACTGATGAGGCTGCACTGATGGGAACTGATGAGGCTGCACTGATGGGAACTGATGAGGCTGCACTGATGGGCACTGATGAAGCTGCACTGATGATTCTGCGCTGATGGGCACTGTTGAGGCTGCACCGATGAGGCGGCACTGCTAGCCTACACTGATGGGCACTGATGAAGCTGAATTGATGGACACTGATGAGGCAGCACTGATGGGCACTGATGAGGCTGCACTGATGGGCACTGATGAGGCTGCACTGATGGAAAGTGATGAGGCTGCACTGATGGGAACTGATGAGGCAGCGCTGATGATTCTGCGGCGATGGGCACTAATGAGGCTGCACTAATGAGGTGGCACTGATGGCCTGCACTGATGGGCACTGATGAAGCTGAACTGATGGACACTGATGAGGCAGCACTGCTGGGCACTGATTAGGCTGCACTGATAGGCACTGATGAGGCAGCACTGATGAGTCTGCACGGATGGGCACTGATGAGGCAGCACTGATGATTCTGCACTAATGTGCACTGATAAGCTGAACTGATGGGCACTGCTGAGGCTGTACTGGTGGGCACTAATAGGTGGGTCTGATAAGCACTGATATGCTGCACTGATCTGCACTAAGGGGCACTGATTGTTTACAATAAAAATCAGTGCAGCCCCATCAGTGCCAATGTACTCACAGCCTTGCCACTTTTCGGCTCTCCTTTCCTCACACAGACACTGCGTGAGGAAAGGACTGCCAATAACCGGCAAGTCTGTTTACATGTGATCAGCTGTAATTGGACACAGCTGATCACATGGTAAAGGGCCGCTGTGATTGGCCATTTACCTCGATCTGTGATTAGCTGTGTCCAACGGCCACAGCTTTCACAGAGCACGCCCAATGCATTCCCCCAGGGGGGCGCGCAGGAGGTGGAATTCTGGGAGGACATCCATGGATGCCCTCCCAGAACTGTAAGACTGCGTTGTAGCCGTCTTTTGGCTGTGGTTCAGTTGGGAAGTTAAAGTGGAACTACAAGGCATCTGAGCACCACAAACCAAAAACACAATCTCATTCATTTTTAACAATTAAAGCAGACTCCTCCATCCATCCATGTCTCCATGTGTTATTTTCAAGGGCGGCCCATCCATTAAGGGCACATGGGCGCCGCCCCCCCGTCCATCATCGCCTCCCCCTATCCATGTGTCCGGCTCTAATAGGCTTCAAAATAGGATGAGCTCGGGGTGCAGGGAATATGCTCACAGCCCACCCAGGTTACAACAGCGAATGAATATTCGCTATTGTAACAACGATCCTCCTCCCAGCCAATCAGGAAGCAGGTTTTGACACCCGTCGCCTGATTGGCTGAAAGGACAGGCGATCCTATTGGATGCCTAGGAGGAGGGGAGGAGCCACACGCTGGAAGCCGCTGATGGAGAAGAGGACACAGGAGCCGCTGCACGCTATCCGCCTAGATGGGGTAAGTGCCGGAGCAAACAGTGGGGGGGGGGGGGTGCCGTCGGGCGCTCCAGGGTGGTTGTTTGCCGCTCCTCCCCCCTCCCAATAAAAAACCCCCACCAGCTGCCACTGGTTATTTTGCTGGGAAATCATTTTGAAAAAACACCCCCCTAGCATTTCTGGCTATGACCATCTTGATCAAGGGCAAATTATTCATGTAGCATTTACTTCCTGGAATCCACCTGCCCTTACCTTAGGCATGCAGGCAGGAGTATGTGTTTAGTTGATAGACTGAAGACTCCTGGGATGTATGACAACATTTGCCTAGGCCAGAAACCAAGAAGTAACTTGGAAGAAGAAGAAATGTAAAAAAAAAATGAAAACAAGTAAATATGATATACCTTCCTACCCTTTTACTAATGTTACCAGCATGAGAGTGAAGTTCCACTTTAATTTTATTTTAGTATAAAACGTATCAAATAAAAGCGGCAGATCCTTCTTTTTGGAAAGCGGACACCCCAAGAGGGAACTTCATTTTACCGCCACAGTTTTTTGAAAAATGAAGAAACGTGTTGGTATTGAGGTGATTAAAAAAAAGTTTTGTGGAGAGGAAATTTCACTAGAATGGAATGCAGTGGGGCCAGGGACAGTCAGGCTTGGGAGAAGGAAAGAGCTAGATGACGCTGGACATCCTCCAGCCAGGAAATGGAGCGGGGCTCTATCTGACTTGCTGCAGCTTCTAATACAAACTATGAGAAGCTCACAGTGTGCGGTGAAATCAGAGGAAGGAGAGGAGCCGGTACAATAACTTCTCCGCAGGATGTGGAAACCTTGCAAAAAGACCTGAACAAATTAATGGGGTGGGCGACTACATGGCAAATGAGGTTCAATGTAGAAAAATGTAAAATAATGCATTTGGGTGGCAAAAATATGAATGCAATCTATACACTGGGGGGAGAACCTCTGGGGGAATCTAGGATGGAAAAGGACCTGGGGGTCCTAGTAGATGATAGGCTCAGTAATGCCAAGCTGCTGCTAACAAAGCAAACAGAATATTGGCATTAAAAAGGGGATCAACTCCAGAGATAAAACAATAATTCTCCCGCTCTACAAGACTCTGGTCCGGCCGCACCTGGAGTATGCTGTCCAGTTCTGGGCACCAGTCCTCAGGAAGGATGTACTGGAAATGGAGCGAGTACAAAGAAGGGCAACAAAGCTAATAAAGGGTCTGGAGGATCTTAGTTATGAGGAAAGGTTGCGAGCTCTGAACTTATTCTCTCTGGAGAAGAGACGCTTGATAGGGGATGTGATTTCAATATACAAATACCGTACTGGTGACCCCACAATAGGGATAAAACTTTTTTGTGGAAGAGAGTTTAACAAGACACGTGTCCAGTCCAGGAACAGGAGGAGGAGGATTTCTTGGACCAAAAATTGGTTGCTTTATTAATGGTGACCAATTATGTCATATGCCTTTGCTGCGGGGGCTCCAGGAGAATAATCCGGATGATTTTTGGGATTATCTCCGGATGACGGGCCCCTGCTTTCACCAACTCTTATCATTGCTGATCCCCTATATTAAGAAGCAGGACACGTGCATGAGGCTTTTATTTTATCTTTTGGTTGAATAATAATGATTTGATTTGGTGTATTTTCTATATTTTTGGATGCATAGAATACACTTTTTGGTTAAGTTCTATTGGCAGATAGCATGTCTAATTTTATTTGTTTTCTTTTTTTAATGCACAATAAAAACAATTGTGGAGAATAATACTTGGCTTTGTGTTTTACTTCAAATGACAGTTTGGGAGTCGGCAGTTACATTTTCAAAAATAAAATGTAAAATTAACAAGAGACACCAACATAGTTGTATCTCTGATCTTAAAAACTCTGGGATAATAATGGTGTTGTGGTAACTTGACCAAAACAAAAAACAAAACAAGCATAATAATATTATTCTTGATATCACAAGAAAAAAAAAAGCCTTTGAAAATTCATTTGCAATAACTCCATCAGTATCACCAGCAAAGCAGCTTCATTATTATCCCATTAAAGAAGAAGAGAATTGTGCGCTGCATTTCCAGATTTCATAATTTGCCGCGTCACGAATGTTAATTCTCCATTACGAACGCTAGTTTACAAGACCGACCGCTTCCGGCTCGTTCCTTGCTTCCGAGCATGCGTGTTTGTACTTTGGACTTTTTTTCCGACGCACTTGATCGGAAAATCCATCAACAGACATTTGTCCGTGGAAAATTTATAAACCTTCCATCCAACATTTTGTCCGCGGAAAATCCGACAATTGTCCGATGGAGCGTACACATGGTCGGATTTTCCGCCAACAGTCTGTCGTCATCACACAATTGCCGTTGGAAAATCTGATCGTGTGTACGAGGCTTAAGAGTGGCAAGGATGTGGAATTCCCTTCCACAGGCGGTGGTCTCAGCGGGGAGCATTGATAGTTTCAAGAAACTATTAAATAATCACCTGAATGACCTCAACATACAGGGATATACAATGTAATACTGACACATAATCACACACATAGGTTGGACTTGATGGACTTTTGTCTTTTTTCAACCTCACCTACTATGTAACTATGTAACTATTGGGCCAGACTGAAGGGAAGGAATCTCTGTTCAGATGAATCAAATCTGTGAAATGGAAGAATCGCTGGCTATCCACTTATCAAGGAACCAGCTATCAGACACTGATGATGCTGGGACTTGTAGTTCCCCAGCCGTGACCTTGGCCTGGGTTATATGAATTTCATGGATGACGATGTTTGTGGCCCCCAGACTGGTAACGTCACATGGCGGTGTATCAGAGGGGCCCGGGTGCAGGGAGACAACGGGGGCGCTGACACTCCACCATTAGGTGTGATGGATAATTCATCCCGGTCAGGGCCGGGCAGACCATTGTTGGGTGATGGGCTGACTGTGAACCTCCATTCAGCCTCTATTCAGCCTCCCTCCACCGCTGACCTCATTCTCAGCATTGTTAGAGGAGCGCAGGTCAGCTCTCTTGATACTTGGGGGGGGGGGGCGGGGGGCGGTAAATCCCTCAGCCGTCTTCAGGAATTGATGGCAAATGCTCTGCGATGTCACATCTCCTCCTCTCTGGGATTACAGAGACCCAAAGTGAACAAACACCTCATTCTACGAAGGCCAGTGGGGGGCAGCGTCCCATTGGGCGGAGGGGTTGGGGGGGGGGGCTAGTGCCAACAAAAGACGTGGGACATCAATGGGGTCAGATCAGCTTCTTATAAACACAAGGCCCAATGTATTCCTAATGACTCAATGGGGGTTATTTATGAAAGGCAAATCCAGTCGCTGTAAATCTGAGGGGTAGATCTGAAATTAGGGGAAGCTCTGATGATTTTATCATCCAATCATATGCAAATTAAAATGCTGTTTTTTATTTTCCTCGCATGTCCCCCTCAGATCTACAGTGACTGCACTTCTAAGTGTACTTGTAGTGCAAAGTGGATTTTCCTTTAGTAAATAACCCCCAATGTATTTCCAATGACACAATGTATTCCCAATAACACAATGTATTCCCAATGACACAATGTATTCCCAATGACACGATGTATTCCCAATAACACAATGTATTCCCAATAACACAATGTATTCCCAATAACACAATGTATTCCCAATGACACAATGTATTCCCAATAACACAATGTATTCCCAATGACACAATGTATTCCCAATAACACAATGTATTCCCAATGACACGATGTATTCCCAATGACACGATGTATTCCCAATGACACGATGTATTCCCAATGACACAATGTATTCCCAATGACACAATGTATTCCCAATGACACGATGTATTCCCAATGACACAATGTATTCCCAATGACACGATGTATTCCCAATGACACGATGTATTCCCAATGACACAATGTATTCCCAATGACACGATGTATTCCTAATGACACAATGTATTCCCAATGACACAATGTATTCCCAATGACACAATATATTCCTAATGACACGATGTATTCCTAATGACACAATGTATTCCCAATGACACGATGTATTCCCAATGACACGATGTATTCCCAATGACACGATGTATTCCCAATGACACGATGTATTCCCAATGACACGATGTATTCCCAATGACACAATGTATTCCCAATGACACGATGTATTCCCAATGACACAATGTATTCCCAATGACACAATGTATTCCCAATGACACAATGTATTCCTAATGACACAATGTATTCCCAATGACACAATGTATTCCCAATGACACGATGTATTCCCAATGACACGATGTATTCCCAATGACACGATGTATTCCTAATGACACAATGTATTCCCAATGACACAATGTATTCCCAATGACACGATGTATTCCTAATGACACAATGTATTCCTAATGACACAATGTATTCCTAATGACACGATGTATTCCCAATGACACGATGTATTCCCAATGACACAATGTATTCCTAATGACACAATGTATTCCCAATGACACGATGTATTCCCAATGACACAATGTATTCCCAATGACACAATGTATTCCTAATGACACAATGTATTCCCAATGACACAATGTATTCCCAATGACACAATGTATTCCCAATGACACGATGTATTCCCAATGACACGATGTATTCCTAATGACACAATGTATTCCCAATGACACAATGTATTCCCAATGACACGATGTATTCCTAATGACACAATGTATTCCTAATGACACAATGTATTCCTAATGACACAATGTATTCCCAATAACACAATGTATTCCCAATGACACGATGTATTCCCAATGACACGATGTATTCCCAATGACACGATGTATTCCTAATGACACAATGTATTCCCAATGACATAATGTATTCCCAATGACACGATGTATTCCTAATGACACAATGTATTCCTAATGACACAATGTATTCCCAATGACACGATGTATTCCCAATAACACAATGTATTCCTAATGACACGATGTATTCCCAATGACACAATGTATTCCCAATAACACAATGTATTCCCAATAACACAATGTATTCCCAGGAGCAACAAGTAGCAAAGACTAAAAAAAAAAAAAAAAAACAATTGTTACTTTTTATGGTTAAAGAAAGCAATTGTTGTACTTTAGAGAAAAGAGCGTCAAATCAGTGCATGAATGGAGGAGATGGATTGGACGGGGGAGGGGGCTCATGGGTGCAATGCCAGGCTTGGATACCAGAGCATGCAGAGAAGGGCAACTAAATCTGGTCGGTAGATACAATTTTTTTTCCCTGTGTAATTCGACCTCGGGCACCCAGACGGGAACAATAAGGCGCCACAGTGGGAGGGGCTTAAAACCTGCACCTACACGGTAACATATGCCTCGGTTCTTGTACCCAAAGGCCTCTTGCACATACTGTAGGTGTAGTGGGCCGTGTATGACAAAAATACGGGCATATTTCTGTGCCTGGGAAGCCCAGGTGCTGCATACAGCTGCCCATAGACATGAGTGGTGGTGCACAATGATGGTACCAGTATATAGTGGATGCATATATTCTGCCCGCTGCTGACAGGACAGTGCATCAAGGGGATGCAGGGGAGTGCCCAGACTATGCGACTCCAAGATCATCAACAGTGCCCATCAGTGCAGCCCCAACAGTGCCAATCAGTGCCACCTTATCAGTGCCTTCTCAATCAGTGCAGTTTTTCAGTGCCCATCAGTGCTGTCTAGTGTTCATCAATGCAGCCTCAACAGAGCCCATCAGTGCAGCCTCATCAGTGCCAATCAGTACAGCTTCATCAGCGCACATCAGTGCAGCCCCATCAGCGCACATCAGTGCAGCCCCATCAGCGCACATTAGTGCAGCCTCATCAGTGAACCTCAGTGCAGCCCCATCAGCGCACATCAGTGCAGCCTCATCAGTGCCAATCAGTGCAGCTCCATCAATACACATCAGTGCAGCCTCATCAGCGCACATCAGTACAGCTCCATCAGCACACATCAGTGTAGCCTCATCAGTGCCAATCAGTGCAGCTCCATCAGTGCACATCAGTGTAGCCTCATCAGTGCCAATCAGTGCAGCTCCATCAGTGCACATCAGTGCAGCCTCATCAGCACACATCAGCGCAGCTCCATCAGCACACATCAGTGCAGTCTCATCAGTGCACATCAGTGCAGCTCCATCAGTACACATCAGTGCAGCCTCATCAGTACACATCAGTGCAGCAGCATCAGCACCCATCAGTGAAGAAAAAAAATAATTACTTTTTTTGCAAAATGTTTGGTCTTTTTTTTGTTTGTTTAGCAAAAAACAAACCCACTGGCAATTAAACACCATCTAAAGAAAGCTCTATCCGTCTCAAAAAAAAAAAGATAAAAATGTCATATGGGTACAGTGTTACATGACCGCGCAATTGTCATTCAAAGTGTGACAGCACTGAAAGCTGAAAATTGGCCTGGGCAGGAAGGGGGTAAAAGTGCCCAGTATTTAAATGGTTAAAGAACAAAAGCAAATACCTGATATACAAGTTCTAATCTATCAATACTTTTCTCTTTTATCAAATCTAATTCAGTGATATAAAAAACACAATTTATGAGTTGGTCCCCTTTCACACGAACGTTCCAATTGGGTCCACCCCCTCGGTGGACCCAATCAGAACCTCAGTTCTCCTCTATGGAGCGGCGACTTGTGTCCATTGACATCCGCCGACCTCCAATCAGATCCTGCAAAAACAAACAGAAGGGGGATCCATTCCCCTCTATCTGATCAGATCAGATGGCAGTCGTGTGTAAACGGACAGCCCGACCATTTACATCTGACCGCCCATAGAGGAGAGCGGGCTGCGTCCGTGTCTGCGTCTGCTCTGCATAAAACGGAGCGGACACGGAGCTGTCATCCGCCCACTCAGTGGGGATCAGAGGACGGATCCCCCGCTGAGCATGCGGATCGCAGCCAAAGTCCGCCCCGTGTGAAAGGACCTTTTATTGAGGTTCTTTGGATTGGTTCACAGGGTAAAGTTTCCGCTTGAATCCCCCCCCCCATCAACATGCTAATAACATTTTTAACCGCTTGCCGACCAGCCGCTGCAGTTGTACTGCGGCAACATGGCTCAGCTGCGCGAATCGCCGTCATGTTATGTCGGCAGCATAGACGGCAACTAGGGGGCGCGTGCGCACGCCCCCTGCTCGCCCACGGAGCCGATGCGAGTGCCCGGCGGTCGCGATCACCGCCGGGCTCCCGCGATCACTCTGGGCGCACAGAGAACCGGGATCTGTGTGTGTAAACACACAGCTTTCGGTTCTCTGAGGGGAGAACAGACAGATCGTCTGTTCATACAGAGTATGAACAGCGATCTGTCATCTCCCCTGCACAGTCCCACCCCCCCCCCCCTCAGTTAGAACACACAGTAGGACACACTTAACCCCTTCATTGCCCCCTAGTGGTTAACCCCCTTCACTGCCAGTGACATTTCTACAGTAATCAATGCATTTTTCGCTGTAAAAATGCCAATGGTCCCAAAAATGTGTCAAAATTGTCCGACGTGTCCGCCATAATGTCGCAGCCCCGATAAAAATCGCAGATCGCCGCCAATACTAGTAAAAAAAATTAATAATAAAAAAGCCATAAAACTATCCCCTATTTTGTAGAGGCTATAACTTTTGCGCAAACCAATCAATATACGCTTATTGCGATTTTTTTTTACCAAAAATATGTAGAAGAATACGTATCGGCCTAAACTGAGGAAAAAAAAATATTTTTTTATATATTTTTGGGGGATATTTATTATAGCAAAAAGAAAAAAAATTATGCGTCTTTTTCAAAATTGTTGCTCTTTTTTTGTTTATAACGCAAAAAATAAAAACTGCAGAGGTGATTAAATACCACCAAAAGAAAGCTCTATTTGTAGGAAAAAAAGGACGTCAATTTTGTTTGGGAGCAACGTCGCATGACCGCGCAATTGTCAGTTAAAGCGACGCAGTGCCAAATCGCAAAAAGTGCTCTGGTCAGGAAGGGGGTAAAATCTTCCAGGGCTGAAGCGGTTAGATAAAACTTTTCTGTTCTCATTACATACCTTATTTTAGTCCTAGTGATGTCATCACTGGGTCTCTGTTAGAGCTGCACAATTAATCGTTAAAAAATCGTGATCTCGATTCAACCCCCCTGACAATCGCTATTTCAGAGTTTGCCGATTCTTTCATATAACAAGTGGAGAGACTTATCTGCTCACTCAGCTGTCAAAAGAAACCATCTCGGCAGTCTGCCAAGTTTTTAACATGAAACATTGTAACTAACTCTTCCTTCTTAGATCAAAGGGATAAACTTCTGTGTGTAAAAGAAAACATCCGGGCAGTCTGCCAAGTTTTTAACATGAAACATTGTAACTAACTCTTCCTTCTTAGATCAAAGGGATAAACTTCTGTGTGTAAAAGAAAACATCCGGGCAGTCTGCCAAGTTTTTAACATGAAACATTGTAACTAACACTTCCTTCTTAGATCAAAGGGATAAACTTCTGTGTAAAGAAAAAATCCAGGCAGTCTGCCAAGTTTTTAACAATGTGTAAATGCAGGAAGTTTAACCACTTAAAGTCTAAATCTTTTTTGGACACTTGTTAAGTTAATATCAATATTTTTTTGCTAGAAAATTACTTGGAACCCCCAAACATTATATATATTTTAGCAGAGACCCTAGGGAATAAAATGGCAATTGCTGCAATATTTTATGTCATACTGTATTCGCCCAGCTGTCTTTCAAACACATTTTTTGGGGAAAAAAGTAAAGTTAGCCCAATTTTTTTTGTTTTATTGTGAAAGATGATGTTATGCTGCGAGAATCGTGAGAGAATCGGGATCTATCTTCTAAGCAAAAAAATCGTGATTCTCATTTGAGCCAGAATCGTGCAGCTCTAGTCTCTGTACTTCTCTATGCAATGCAGTGGAAGGAACTGAAATGCAACGAATGAAAAGAGCGGGCCAGGGCCAGTCAGGCTGGGGAGGAAAGGGCTAGATGATGTTAGACGTGACAACATTTATCCTCCAGCAAGATCTTGAATAATATTGTAGCCAAAATCTCGATAGAAGCTGAAGAGGATGATCTTACAACACGCTGCAGAGGCCTCTAATGAGATTTGGGCTCCTCGGTATTCCCCGGGATCTTGTCCGCAGGAGGGCAGCATCATTCCCTGCACTACTGAAATCGGGGAAGGGCGAGTATTTTAATATTTTTTTTCCTTTTTGTTGCTCTTTTATTCAGCATTTACAGTGGCTGTAAATCCTTCAATATACCCAGTGAAGTGACTGGCCTCAGGTGATATACATGTAGCAAGGTCAAGAGCCTCCTTTAGTCTAATGAGAACCTTTAGAGCCAAGAACTGCTGACACCCTTCTGTATATGGTGGGTTGCAAGGCTTCCGGTCTCTCTCACTAGACTAGATGATTCAGTAAATCCCTGGAGCTCCTCCAATATTCACTGTAGTATCTTCCTCAAGCCTCAGCCCCACCTCTCTGCTAGGTCCCTGGCTTGGCACTCAAGAATCTTCTCAAGTGTCACCTCCACTGGTTGGGTCCCGGGCTTGATACCCACTAAAGTTTCCCGATTCTTTATTGTCCTCAGTTGGTGAGAAGACTGCTCCCGTACTTGCTTCAGCTACTCACTGTGGTCCTTGGTAAAAAGGTGGATGGTCCCTTAGTGGCGACAGCTTCCCCTCTACCTCCGACCACGACAGGTTCTCCGACCTGCAGAAACGTCACTTCTGGTTGGACTGCAAGCCGCAATCCCAACCCTACGCTGATCTCTTGCTTCTGGATAGGCCCTCAGAAGCCTAGCATCCAGATGTCCCTGGGATAAGCCCAATCTCTGGCCTAGCAGCCCGGGGCAATACGACACACGTCCACCCAGACAGCCAGCCGGGTGGTACAGAACCCCGATCACCTGACTCCATCCAATTATATAGGTTCTCCCAGCAGGCCAAGGGATTCAAGAAAACCCCTGCCTATCGGCGGAGATACCCCATATACTCCTAATCTGTCCTTGCTTTGCCCTTGTCTTATCTAATTCCACCAGGTACCCAGCCACCAGGGGGCAGAAGAGAGAAGTGCAGCAATTCCAGACTTAGGGTGAACTCAATTGATCCTCAACAATTAGCCCAGGTAGCTATACCTGGCAGGTAAATTTATGAGCAACCCTGTCTAAACACCAGGGTGCTAGACACAGAGATGAAACAAATGCTCCTACATAAGTTGTACCTGTTTATCTGCAGTCTTCTCTTCTCTACAGCCGTTCAAAGTGCTGAATTTTAAAGCTTGTCTGAGAGTTCAGAAAAAAAGGGGGGCAAAGAGTTGAAGTTGCACAATGCAGAGCTTAGTGAGGAGAGCTCTGAGCTGATCAGTGGCAGTCGCTCATGCAGGGCACCCCCCCCGTATCCATGCGTCCAGCCCCCTAATCTACATTCGGGGCACCGGACGCATGGATTTCAATGAGGCATTTTTTTTTCTTATGGAAGCACATGATTGGAGCCTGAGGCTCTAATTGGCTTCAAAAAAGGGTGGGCTTGGGGCGCAGAGCACTGCCCCCGAGCCCACCCAGTTGTGTGACATTAGCGAACTATGATTCGCTATTGTCTTCCTGTTTTTCCTCCTGGCCAATCCCGGCCAATCAGTGGGTCCTAAGACCCTATTGGCTGGGAGTCCTAAGACCCCATTGGCCGGATTCCAGGACTCCTGATTGGCCGGGTGTAGACTTCCGAGGCTCGGCGAGAGAGACGCAGGGATGAAGGTACGTGTGGGGCTGACGGGCGAGCGAGCAAAGCAGCGCTCGACAGGGTGGGTAGCGGCGATTGATTAAGCAACAGGGTGGGGGGGGGATTTGAACACCTGCCACCACTGGAGCTGATTTAAGGAAAAAGACACCCTCCCCCCTCCACACAGCAGACAGGAACAGAGCTGAGGCTGTCAATCACAGTCCGTGTGCTGGAGGTCCCTCCCCTGTCACCTTTTTTTCTCTTGGTGTCTGGAAAACTTGTCAGAAATGATTCATGCAGGTAGACGAATGAGGCAGCAGACAGAAATGACACTTAGTGCTCTGGATGTAGACAAGTACACACTATGGAGGGTTATGTTTTGTTCATATTTCATGTCTGAGGTTTACAACCACTTTAAGGAAGGGACGGGAGGGGGGCTCATTGAAAAGAAATCCTTGCCTAAAGGGCAAGGTTCGCTTTAAAGTGACAGCTCATTACAATCCACAATAAAAAGGTGACATTGCTTGATGCGGCGTGATGACGTCACTCGCTCCATGGAACGCAGCCAAGCAGGAACGTCCTGCACAGAAGACATTTTCATCTGATAAAGTGTAATTGGAGACATAATTCACTTTCCTCCAGGGTGAGATGGAAAAGATCCTTTGCTTCCCTTCGCGGATCAGAAAATTACACAGCCCGACTGGGGGGGGGGGGGGATTGTTAAGGTGAACGTTTTTGTATTATTACACATAATGCCAGTGACGTCACCACCTCCTACAAACCGTTCTACAGTGCTTGTATGCACACTGAACAAAGAGGGTCATTCATTTACTTAGCAATCAATTAGAGAATATATTGAAATAAATCTTAGAATAGCAATCGGATTTAATTACTTTAATTACCTCTAATAATCATATCACAGCGCTTTGTATGTGAAAACAATGCCCTGAAAAGCAAATGGAAAGCACACCGGCATTGTAATGTAACTTCAATCACATTTTATCAAAAGACAATGAATAATATAGCTTGTAAACCATCCGGAAAGAGACCTGCTGAAACATTTAGAACAGCCATCTCAGCTAGGGTTCCTCCAGAGGTTTCTAGGGGTTCCTTGATCTATGGCTGACTGACCTCTCATCTGGTGGTGCCGCAATAATTCTGGGTCCAACGCTACTTCACTGACCAGCACTGTAAGATTGACCCCCAATATAAGGAGCATTCTTCCCACTGACCACCAATGTAAGGGACATTCTTCTCACTGACCACCAATGTAAGGAACATTCTTCCCACTGATCACCAATGTAAGGAACATTCTTCTCACTGATCACCAATGTAAGGAACATTCTTCTCAATGATCACCAATGTAAGGAACATTCTTCCCACTGATCACCAATGTAAGGAACATTCTTCTCACTGATCACCAATGTAAGGAACATTCTTCTCACTGATCACCAATGTAAGGAGCATTCTTCCCACTGATCACCAATGTAAGGAACATTCTTCCCACTGATCACCAATGTAAGGAGCATTCTTCTCACTGATCACCAATGTAAGGAACATTCTTCCCACTGATCACCAATGTAAGGAACATTCTTCTCACTGATCACCAATGTAAGGAACATTCTTCTCACTGATCATAAATGTAAGGAACATTCTTCCCACTGACCATCACCAATGTAAGGAACATTCTTCTCACTGATCACCAATGTAAGGAACATTCTTCTCACTGATCACCAATGTAAGGAACATTCTTCTCACTGATCACCAATGTAAGGAACATTCTTCTCACTGATCATAAATGTAAGGAACATTCTTCCCACTGACCATCACCAATGTAAGGAACATTCTTCTCACTGATCACCAATGTAAGGAACATTCTTCTCACTGATCACCAATGTAAGGGACATTCTTCTCATTGATCACCAATGTAAGGAACATTCTTCTCACTGATCACCAATGTAAGGAACATTCTTCTCACTGATCACCAATGTAAGGAACATTCTTCCCACTGATCACCAATGTAAGGAACATTCTTCCCACTGATCACCAATGTAAGGAACATTCTTCCCACTGATCACCAATGTAAGGAACATTCTTCTCACTGATCACCAATGTAAGGAACATTCTTCCCACTGATCACCAATGTAAGGAACATTCTTCCCACTGATCACCAATGTAAGGAACATTCTTCTCACTGACCAACAATGTAAGGAACATTCTTCCCACTGATCACCAATGTAAGGGTCATTCTTCCCACTGATCACCAATGTAAGGAGAATTCTTATCACTGACCAGTGACCACCAATGTAAGGGACATTCTTCTCAATGACCTCCAATGTAAGGGACATTCTTCTCACTGATAACCAATGTAAGGAACATTCTTCCCACTGACCACCAATGTAAGGGACATTCTTCTCACTGATCACCAATGTAGGGAACATTCTTCTCACTGATCACCAATGTAAGGAACATTCTTCTCACTGATCACCAATGTAAGGAACATTCTTCTCACTGATCATAAATGTAAGGAACATTCTTCCCACTGACCATCACCAATGTAAGGAGCATTCTTCTTATTGATCACCAATGTAAGGAACATTCTTCTCACTGATCACCAATGTAAGGGACATTCTTCTCATTGATCACCAATGTAAGGAACATTCTTCTCACTGATCACCAATGTAAGGAACATTCTTCTCACTGATCACCAATGTAAGGAACATTCTTCCCACTGATCACCAATGTAAGGAACATTCTTCCCACTGATCACCAATGTAAGGAACATTCTTCTCACTAATCACCAATGTAAGGAACATTCTTCTCACTGATCACCAATGTAAGGAACATTCTTCCCACTGATCACCAATGTAAGGAACATTCTTCTCACTGATCACCAATGTAAGGAACATTCTTCCCACTGATCACCAATGTAAGGAACATTCTTCTCACTGACCAACAATGTAAGGAACATTCTTCCCACTGATCACCAATGTAAGGGTCATTCTTCCCACTGATCACCAATGTAAGGAGAATTCTTATCACTGACCAGTGACCACCAATGTAAGGGACATTCTTCTCAATGACCTCCAATGTAAGGGACATTCTTCTCACTGATAACCAATGTAAGGAACATTCTTCCCACTGACCACCAATGTAAGGGACATTCTTCTCACTGATCACCAATGTAGGGAACATTCTTCTCACTGATCACCAATGTAAGGAACATTCTTCTCACTGATCACCAATGTAAGGAACATTCTTCTCACTGATCACCAATGTAAGGAGCATTCATCTCAATGATCGCCGATGTAAGGAGCATTCTTCCCACTGAACTCCAATGTACAGGTGATACTCGAAAAATTAGAATATCGTGCAAAAGTTCATTTATTTCACTAATGCAACTTAAAAGGTGAAACTAATATATGAGATGGACTCATTACATGCAAAACATTCTTCCCACTGATCGCCAATGTAAGGAACATTTTTCCCACTGATCACCAATGTAAGGAGCATTCATCTCAATGATCACCGATGTAAGGAGCATTCTTCCCACTGATCACCAATGTAAGGAACATTCTTCTCACTGATCACCAATGTAAGGAGCATTCTTCTCAATGATCACCGATGTAAGGAGCATTCTTCCCACTGAACTCCAAGGTGATACTCCAAAAATTTGAATATTGTGCAAAAGTTCATTTATTTCACTAATGCAACTTAAAAGGTGAAACTAATATATGAGATGGAATCATTACATGCAAAGCAAGATAGTTCAAGCTGTGATTTGTCATAATTGTGAAGATTATGGCTTACAGCTCATGAAAACCCCAAATCCACAATCTCAGAAAATTAGAATATTACATGCAATCAATAAATCAAGGATTGTACATAGAACAATATCGGACCTCTGAAAAGTATAAGCATGCATATGTACTCAGTACTTGGTTTGGGCCCCTTTTGCAGCAATTACTGCCTCAATGCGGCGTGGCATGGAAGCTATCAGCCTGTGGCATTGCTGAGGTGTTACGGAAGACCAGGAGGCTTCAATAGCGGCCTTCAGCTCTTCTGCATTGTTCGGTCTCATGTCTCTCATCTTTCTCTTGGCAATGCCCCATAGATTCTCTATGGGGTTCAGGTCAGGCGAGTTTGCTGGCCAATCAAGCACAGTAATCCCACGGTCATTGAACCAGGTTTTGGTGCTTTTGGTAGTGTGGGCAGGTGCCAAGTCCTGCTGGAAAATGAAATCAGCATCCCCAAAGAGCTTGTTTGTGGAAGGAAGCATGAAGTGCTCCAAAATCTCCTGGGAGGTGGATGCGTTGACCCTGGACTTAATGAAGCACAGTGGACCAACACCAGCAGATGACATGGCTCCCCAAATCAACACAGACTGTGGAAACTTCACACTGGACTTCAAGCATCTTGCAGTGTGTGCCTCTCCATTCTTCCTTCATACTCTGGGTCCTTGGTTTCCAAATGAGTTGCAAAATTTGCTCTCATCGGAAAAGAGGACTTTGGACCACTGAGCAACAGACCAGGTCTGTTTTTCTTTAGCCCAGGTAAGACGCTTCTGACGTTGTTTGTTGTTCAGGAATGGCTGGACAAGAGGAATACCACATTTGAAGCCCATGTCCAGGATCCGTCTGTGTGTGGTGACTCTTGATGCACTGACTCCAGCCTCAGTCCACCCCTCAACACTTTTGAATGGCCTTTTCCTGACAATCCTCTCCAGGCTGCGGTCATCCCTTCTGCTTGTGCACCTTTTTCTTCCACACTTTTCCCTTCCACATAACTTTCTATTAATGTGCTTTGATACAGCACTTTGGGAACATCCAACTTCTTTTGCAATTACCTTTTGAGGATTTCCCTCCTTATGGAGGGTGTCAATGATGGTTTTCTGCACAACTGTCAGGTCAGCAGTCTTTGCCCTCATTGTGATTCCTACTGAACCAGACTGAGAGACCATTTAAAGGCTCAGAAACCCTTTGCAGGTGTTATGGTTAATTAGCTGATTAGAGTGGGACACTTTGAGCCTAGAATATTGCACCTTTTCACAATATTCAAATTTTCTGAGATTGTGGATTTGGGGTTTTCATGAGCTGTAAGCCATAATCATCACAATTATGACAAATCACGGCTTGAACTATCTTGCTTTGCATGTAATGAGTCTATCTCATATATTAGTTACACCTTTTAAGTTGCATTAGTGAAATAATTGAACTTTTGCACAATATTCTAATTTTTCAAGTATCACCAAAGTAAGGGTCATTCATCCCACTGACCTCCAATGTAAGGAGCATTCTTCCCACTGATCACCAATGTAAGGAGCATTCTTCCCACTGATCACCAATGTAAGGAGCATTCTTCTCACTGATCACCAATGTAAGGAACATTCTTCTCACTGATCACCAATGTAAGGAGCATGTAAAATCGATGTAAAATTTTATAAGAATTTCAGGAAATTTGATGAATTTTGTTTCGTTATTCTGAGCATTTGGTCAACTTAATTTATTCTGTAATTTGGGTATTCAGATACTGTATATCTGAATCTTCGAATAATGAAAAATTTGTCCGAATTTTTATTCGAAACAAAAAGAATCACACATGTCTACTGACAACCAATGTAAGGAGCATTCGTCTCACTGGCCAACAATGTAAGGAGAATTCTTGCCACTGATCACCAATGTAAGGAACATTCTTCTCACTGATCACCAATGTAAGGAACATTCTTCTCACTGATCACCAATGTAAGGAACATTCTTCTCACTGATCACCAATGTAAGGAACATTCTTCTCACTGATCACCAATGTAAGGAACATTCTTCTCACTGATCACCAATGTAAGGAACATTCTTCTCTCTGATCACCAATGTAAGGAGCATTCTTCTCACTGATCACCAATGTAAGGAACATTCTTCCCACTGATCACCAATGTAAGGAGCATTCTTCTCACTGATCACCAATGTAAGGACCATTCTTCTCACTGATCACCAATGTAAGGAACATTCTTCTCACTGATCACCAATGTAAGGGACATTCTTCTCACTGATCACCAATGTAAGGAACTTTCTTCTCACTGATCACCAATGTAAGGAACATTCTTCCCATTGATCACCAATGTAAGGAACATTCTTCTCACTGATCACCAATGTAAGGAGCATTCTTCTCACTGATCACCAATGTAAGGAGCATTCTTCTCACTGATCACCGATGTAAGGGACATTCTTCCCACTGATCACCAATGTAAGGAACATTCTTCTCACTGATCACCAATGTAAGGAGCATTCTTCTCACTGATCACCAATGTAAGGAACATTCTTCCCACTGATCACCAATGTAAGGAGCATTCTTCTCACTGATCACCAATGTAAGGGGCATTCTTCTCACTGATCACCAATGTAAGGAACATTCTTCTCACTGATCACCAATGTAAGGGGCATTCTTCCCACTGATCACCAATGTAAGGAACATTCTTCCCACTGACCACCAATGTAAGGGGCATTCTTCTCACTGATCACCAATGTAAGGAACATTCTTCCCACGGATCACCAGTGTAAGGAACATTCTTCCCACTGACCCCCCAGTTAATTAATTTTAGCTGGGGTTCCCTGAGACCTGAACATTATTTAAAGAGTTCCTTTGGGGTAATATAGTGCTATCCCAGCAGGAGCCGCTTGGTATGTTGGGTCCTCTGTTCTCCGCTGCAACTCTTTGAGCTGCTTGGTCCCCCATGACACACCTGGTTACTCACACCTATGTAACTGAAGCATTAATATTCTACCACTGTATGATAATACACAGAAGATAGGCCACAAGCAACTGACAGGAATATTAGCCTCACCTAAGGTTTAGTAAGCCCTACTACACTGGTCCACACAGTATCAGTAAGAATAGCATCAACCATTAAAGCATGAATGGCATAAAAGGAGCCTCACTGTAATTCTTAGCAATAGCTACCTAATGTTAGAGTGCACTTCACGCATACAGCCCAAATAGTGAATGGGAGTATGCATTCCTGACTAAGGGTGCCCCTGGAACTGTCTACAAAGTACCTGGCACCTATTTGTCAGTGTTGGATGGCTTTCGATGGGGCCCTTCTGGGAGGTGGTGCACGTGAAGCTGTTTCTTTAAGGCTAGCCACAGTAGAAGGCTATTGATACATAAGGATTGGTCTCTATTGCATAAACTGTGGGCAATAAGGGGTTAAGCTCAGTATTTCCACTCACCATTCCCTGGTATACAATGAATCAGGTCCAGTACGCTTGGCGATCAGTGGTCCCAGAAGTCTCAGTCCTCACGATCAGGTCCTCTCTGATGTGATGTGGTAACACATGGCAACAGGTCTCCCCAGCTTAGATTTCAAGGCACAGCAACTCTATCTGTAGCTCAGTCTGTCGCTTTGTCCCCCACTGGCTCTGTCCTCAGATCAGGCAGGCACAGCATAGTTCCCCACACACTGATTTCCCCACACTGCCCGGTGTCCAGTGTAGACCCCAGCAGCAGGTCTGGATCTGTTCGCTGTCCACACTATTCACTCATGAGCTCTCATAATTTGCCTGGGGGAAAATGCTGTATTTCTTCTCTTCTGTATGCAGGGAATTGTGTACCTGCAGTACTGCAGCATTTAGCCTCCATTCACTTGTATTAAGCAGTGCCCCTTTAAGGACTACATATCCCATGAATCACTGCTGCACAGCAAGTCCTCTCTCTGATGCTCTAATTGGCTCAAGGTCTCCTGCTCTCTGATTGGCTCAAGTTTACTGCCAGGAAGCGGGGGCAGGAACGAGCAGGGGATTTCACATAGAGCCCGCTCTGCTCACAAAGCAGGGAAGCTAAGGGCAAGTGGCAGCACAGTACCAATGGGGAGAGGGAAGTGAAGGGGGAGAGGCACATGCAGCTACAATAAAATGGTTGAGAAAAGTTGGTCTATATGCAGGAGATCCTCCATTGCCTACAGCGTGCATCCTAGCTGATGCATTTCAAGGGCAGACCCTCTTATTTAATGCTCTGAAGAAGAGGGTCCGAAATTGAAATGTTATGTCTCCGGGACAGGAAGTGAAGGAAAACCTTCCCAAGGGGACAGCAACAACTTCTGACAGCGGTTGTTCTATTCCCCATTTAAAATCTTTCGCCTTCAGATATACTTTAAATCCTTATGCTAATATGCATAACCTGCGCCTGTACATGTGGAATATTCTTCTTAAAGTTGAAGTTTAATCTTCTTATGTTTTGCTTCTTTGTTGCCCCCTCATCCACATGCTAATGACATTTTTTTAAATAAAACCTTTTTTATTTTCATTACATACCTTATTTTATACCCAGTGATGACATCACTGGTTCTCTGTCCTTCTCTAGGCAATGCAGGCAGATCATGGCTGGTGGGAGGGAGCGGCAGGGTACTTCTTGAAAACATCTCAGCACCCTGCCTCAGTACTCCTCTCAAGAGCCCTCAGTTCTGATGCAAGCAGTGGGCTGGCTCTTTGGAAGACCTATGCAAATATAAAAATGCCTCAATGGGCAGGTGTCTGTTTGGAGGAGTGGGTGATCCTAGGCAGGCTGTATTTTCATGGTAACGTCCACATGTGATGATAGGCGGGGCCTATCATCAGATGTGCCCCTTACATCACGGTGCCCATAAGAGTGCCCACTTACATTAGGGTGCCCATCAGAGTGCCCCCTTACATCAGGGTCCCCATCAGAGTGCCCCCTTACATCAGGGTCCCCATCAGAGTGCCCCCTTACATCAGGGTCCCCATCAGAGTCCCCCTTACATCACGGTGCCCATCAGAGTGCCCACTTACATTAGGGTGCCCATCAGAGTGCCCCCTTACATCAGGGTCCCCATCAGAATGCCCCCTTACATCAGGGTCCCCATCAGAGTGCCCCTTTACATCAGGGTGCCCCTCAGAATGCCCCCTTACATCAGGGTCTCCATCAGAGTCACTCTTACATCAGGGTGCCCATCAGAGTGCCCACTTACATCAGGGTCCCCATCAGAATGCCCCCTTACATCAGGATCCCCATGAGAGGGCACCCTTACATCAGGGTCCCCATCACAGTCCCCCTTACACCAGGGTGCCCATCAGAGTTCCCACTTACATCAGGATGCCCATTAGAGTGCCCCTTACATCAGGGTCCCCATTAGAATGCCCCCTAACATCAAGGTCCCCATCAGAGTTCCACCTTACATCAGGGTCCCCATCAGAATGCCCCCTTACATCAGGGTCCCCATCAGAGTGCCACCTTACATCAGGGTGCCCATCAGAATGCCTCCTTCCAACAGAGTCCCCATCAGAGTCACCCTTACATCAGGATCCTAGTCAGAATGCCTGCTTACATCATGTGTCCCCATCACAGTGCTCGCTTACATGGGTTGCCCTCATAAAAAATTGCCCCCCTACATCAGCTGTTTGCATCAGAGTGCCCTCATACATTAATGCTCCCATCAGAGTTTTCTTTTACATCAGATATCCCCATCACAGTGCCCCCTTACATCAGTTGTCCCCACCATACTGGCTCATGGATCAGTGGATGCCTTCGCAGTGACCGGGGGGGCAAAACTAAAATCTGGGGGGCACAGCCCACCTCATCATCCCCCTAGATCCGGGCCTGCAACTGTGCATGACGGAGTTCTGCTTTAATGGAGTCTACCCTTAATTATAGGACTCCACATCCTCACTCTAATTCTCTTTAATGGAATGTTTTGGGTGACAGCTGTCTGCTCTTTATGAGCCACACTTGGTTCACCGGCGGTCCTCGTTACAATGCTATTAGGAACAATATCTCCAATCAAACTGAGATATGGAAAGTTAATCTTACTGCAAATGGGAGTCATAGAGAATCACAGTGACAGATATCAAGGTTAGCTCCACACTAATTCCATCAACGTGCCGTATAATCAGAATGTCGTCTACGTATCTCCATAACAAAGAATGGGTTCCTGGTGGGGTTTTCTTCTGCAAAGATATGGAGCTCACACCCAACCCATGAACAGGAGGGGAAGAGATTGGGAAATAGCTGTTGTTCATATCTTTTGGGACTAAAAGCACTGAAGCAGCTTTACATGTGCTGGTAGTTTTTATTCTGCAAATCTGATCATCTTGGATGCCAAAAAGAAAGCTAAGTAATCTGCCCGGTGGGAAATATTCTCCTCATTGTTCTCTACTAGTGATGAGAAGGACCAGCTTTTCCATATACTATACTATGTGTGCACACTAAGCCCAGCTCTGCTGGTAGTCCCATATTATGCCTTCCAAAATATTTCCCTTATTTATACAATGCAGACGGTAGTCTATAACATCATTCAAACATGAGGTGATTGGGGGCCCATGTGTGGAGTGGACCTAGATGATGGAGTTCTAGACCAGCTCCGCTCACCTCATGAGTTTTGCATGCCCTAGCCATGGCTATTTGCATCATAAACCCTCTACATCTACACCCCCATATACTGTAGCTTAACCCTCAGACGTAGGGCAGACCGACAAATCCAAGACCAGGCTGTAGCAGGACCAAAAGCTTCAACACAGAACCAAGATGGCAACAGCTCCACCCATTGGTGAGACTACAAGACACTTGCTGGGTGAGTCCAAAGACACCTCTGTTCCCAAGGGTGCTTCAAACATGAGGGAATTATATGAGCTTAAAGCAGCTAGAGTGCTGCAAGGAAGGAGCGCTATCCACTTAAAATGGAACTAAACTGTACGTGAGTACCACAACCCAAAAACACAATTAAATTCATTTTTAATAATCAAAGTAAAATCCCCCATCCATCCGTGTCTCCATGCTTTCTTTTGCTTAGAAAGCACTTAAAAAAAACACCCACCTAGAATTTCTAGCTGCGGTCATGGATCCCTGCTCCTTGGTAGGCAGAGAGCATATAAATTTACCTGGCAATCTTCCTGGTAAGCAGAAAGACCCAAAAAATATACTCTCTTCTAGTACCTACCTAGGAGGGTGCTACATATGTTATAATACTGGTCTACATAAAAAAAAGGAAGAACACAGTCTTAAATAGACTCTGCCTGATCTAAGATGACTGCCAGGGTTACATGGGGCATGTCCATCCAACCCTATCACTGTCCGAGTGAGCGGGGAAATCATAGTCTTAAAGTGGTTCTAAAGGCAGAAGATTTTTTTATCTTGATACATTCTATGCATTAAGATAAAAAAACATTTGTGTGCGGCAGTCCCCTTCAGCCCCCCTAATACTTACCTGAGCCCCATCTCGATCCAGCAATGTTGCATGAGAGCCTCGGCTGTCCGGGACTCTCCCTCCTGATTGGCAGAGACACACAGCTCCCACTGCTGTCAAAAAAAGTCAGTGGGCCAATGAGGAGAGAGGGGGTGGGGTCAAGCCACGGCTCTATGTCTGAATGGACACACAGAGCAGCAACTCGGCTCGGGTGCCCTCATAGCAAGCTGCTTGCTGTGGGGGCACACAGCAGGAGGGAGGGGCCAGGAGCGCCGGCGAGGGACCCGAGAAGAGGAGGATCAGAGTTGCCTTGTGCAAAACCATTGCACAGAGCAGGTAAGTATAATATGTTTGTTATTTTTAAACAAAACAAGGTTTTCACTTTAACTTCCTTTCCCATCTGCATTGCCACTGTGGACAAACGCCACCTGCAATGGAGAATTAGGACTGCACCTGCCTACATACCTTGTGGTGATCCTACCATGAGGGTCCTTGTTTATGGCACTTTTTTTACGATGACAACGATCTGTTTCCCTCTACCAATTGTGCTCCTACGTTGTCACCCTAATACACAGGCTGATGATGGAGACTACAAGTGGCCATTTAAACACACATTACTCGTGCATGGTCACCATTAGGAAACCCACCCAGAGAAATGTTCCATCATCGGAGTGCATGTGGAGAGGAAGAGACTGCAAAGAGTCTGCTGGAGTTCAGTGGCACTGAATAAAAAATAAAAATAAATAAAAAATGTGAAAACAGGTATTTTCCAAAAACTGTGCTGATATACACATAGCAAACTAAATGTAACCCAGGTAGGGTTGACCTCTACATCTGAAAAGGCTCATGTAGAAATGGGCTGAATGTTTCCTCCAGCCTTAGGCATATTAACCTTCCCTCCTATTCCCGGGCTTGGGCAAAGATTCTTCGCTTTGTCATTCCACCCAAGGACATCTGCCGCGTTCCTCTGCCAAGTGTTGGTTCATCTCTCCACTGTCTGAGGATTACACATCAGCCAAAAATACCACAAGCTGCTTCTGGGCCCCGAGCTGTGCTAGCTGCTTCATACAGACCCAGTGAGGAGTGCTAGTAAAATTACACCCAGCAAACTAACACCACAAAAACACAGAAGCCCATTCACAGATATTCATTTTTGCTTTCTGAACAGGCTATACATCAGTGGTTCTCAACCAATGGGCCATGGCCCACTGTCGGGCCATGGCATCAAGTCTCCTAGGTGTCCAGCCAGCTGCAGATCCCTTAACTTCCTACAGTGCCCCCCAGGTCCTATGATGACCCTTAACCTCCCTTTGTGGCCTCAGAGAGTTCTCAGCCTTCACGGTTTCTCCAGTTCCCCAAAACCTGCTGCAGAGTCTCCAACCCTCTATAGTGCCCCCAACCGCCAACAGTGTCCTTCAAACTCCCAAAGTGCCTCCAAGCTCCCGTAATTCCCCTCAACCTTCCTTAGTGGCCCACAGTGCCCAAGAGAGCCCTCGGCCTTCACAGTTTCCTCCAACCTGCTGCAGATCCTCCAGCTCCGCCATAGTGCCCCCAACACCTAACAGTGTCCCACAGTGTCCTTCAAACTCCCACAGTGCTTCCCAGCTCCCAAAGTCCTTCTCAACCTCCTTCAGTGGCCAAAAGTCCCCCAGAGAGACCTTAGCCTCCACAGTGCCCCCAAACCTGCTGAAGATCCTCCAGCCCTCCATTGTGCCCCCAACTTTCAATAGTGTCCCACAGTGTCTTCCAACATCCCACAGTGCTCCCTAGCTCCAATAGTGCCCCTCAACCTTGCTTGGTGGCCCAGAGTGCCCCAGAGAGCCCTCAGCGTTCACAGTCCCCCCTCATCCTTTTGCAGGTCCCCCCAACCTCCTATAGAAGCCTACAGTGCCCCAGAAAGCCCTCAGTCCCTACAGTTCCCCCAACCAGCTGCAGAGCCCCCATTGTGGCCTCTATAGTGCCCCTTACTGTCCTCCAACCTCCCACAGTGCACCACTGCCCCCTCCAGAAATGTCATCCCCCCACAGTGACACTCAGCCCCATCCAGAGTCTTCCAGCATTTCAGTACAGGTTTTGCATTTTTGAGACCGTGCCCTGGTCTCAAAAAAGTTAAGAGCCCCCACTACTGCTGAAGCTGGCACCATCTTTGTTGTCTTTTAGCTTTTTCTTCCCATACTTCCCATACTGCTGCTTCTATCATCAAGTCATGTCATATAGAAATCTTGTGCATGCGCAGATCAAAGCATTTCAATGCGCAGATCAAAGGTTTCAGGAGAAATGCAAGATCGAGCACCTTGCTGAGGATGGAGGGTGACATAATCATGGCAACTTTTGTAGGGTTGGAGATTGCGTAGGACTGACTCAATCGGTTGTGAGTCAATGTTTAGGTGGTGGTGGGGGCGGATTGGAAGGGTTCTCTTCCAATGTATTCTGCCCAGCTACAAGGGGGGGGGGGTGGTGAGGCCTTTTTTGGAGGCTTGGGCTGCTACCTCTAGGTATGGCCTTGAGAACAGTTCCGCTTGTACTAGTAGATGTAGAAATATGGAGAGAGCCCAATATCCAATGGAATGCAAGTCAAGAGGTGGAAATATAGTTGTTTATTGAACGTAGTAACAAGTGATCAAGCCAACGTGTTTCGGGGAAAAAGACTCCTCCTTCATCAGGGCTGCTGCTGTTTGTTTATAGTAAATAGGGAAGGATCCCAAACAAGGGTGTCTGTGACACTAGGATCGGAATTAGCTGTTTCTGCTGTGTTTGCAACGGCAATAAAGAGACAGAGAGCGAGAGAGAGAGAGAGAGAGTCTCTCTCTACTACCATTGCAAACACAGAGGACACAGCTAATTCTGAAACGCGTTGGCTTGATCACTTGTTGCTATGTTTAATAAACGACTATATATCCTCCTCTTGACTTCCGTTGGATATTGGGCGCTCCCTATATTCATGGCAAGGCGCTCTGCAGATGGTGGCACGATCATATGCCAGGAATGAGCCTTCAAGTGCGCCAGGAATGAGCCTTTAAAAATGAATTTCAGCGATAGCTCTGCAATGAGAAGGATGTGGATGGTCAGGATGCTATCTAGCTGTAATAACAGCTTGTTAATTATATTAGGTTGAAAATTGTATTTTATTTAAAAAAAGCTTTATACACTATTTAATTTTAATAAATTATTTATTAAATTTTTCTTTTTACATTTATTTAAATACACTTATGGGTGTATTAATAATAAACTCGCACAGCTATTCATTCATCGATAAATGGGCAAAAATCAAATGTTCTCAGGCTATATTCTCTACAGATCAAATGTGTAAATGAGGAAAATACTGTATGGTGGCCACTAGATGGTGCTTACTATGATAGAAAATAAGTATTCTACTCAACTCCATCTATTGGCCACAATGCCGTATTATCCCAATTCAAATGTTTGGTCTGCAGAGAATATAGCCGGAGAACATTGGCTTTTGCATAGAATGAATGTATATGCAGACTCAATTAATGAATGGCTTTGAAAATAGACCCCTTAGTAAAAGCCACTGATCTGCAATTCAGCAAAGCAAAGATTTGATAAAACCCAACTGGTTCACATCTATACGGCTGCGCTTGATGCGTTTTTCAGGCACGTTTTGCATTTTTAAACTCTCGTTTTTTATGTGTTTTTGCATGCAGTCTTCATGCACTTTGCAGACTTTTTTTTCTCTCCAAACACACTATAAACACACTGTATATAGCTGGTTGCTAAGGAGGAGCCGGGAAGCTGGGCCGCCGTGTCCTTAACAACTGATGAGTCATCAGCTGTCGGCGGAGTTCCCCGCTGACAGCTGAATGTGAAAAAAAAAATTGCCGGCAAAAAAAAAATTGCGAAAAAAACGGCGTGGTGTCCCACCCCAGTTCCATACCAGGCCCTTCGGATCTAGTATGGATTCAGATGGGACCCCCCCCCCCCCCCCCCCCCGTCCACACCAACATTTTTTTTTTAAATGGTGTGGGGTCCCCCCCAAAATCCATACCAGACCCTTATCCAAGCATGCAGCCCAGCAGAACAGGAAAGGGAAGGGGCAAGTGAGCGCCCCCCTCCTGAACCATACCAGGCCACATGCCCTCAACATGGGGGGTATGGGTGTGGCAGCGTCCTTAACCACTTGCTGACCGACTCACGCAGATATACGTCGGCAAAGTGGTTCGTTCCTGAGAACGCTGTACCATGCACGCCTGTTGCATGGCGGGAAACCCAATGCTTGTGGCCGGTCAGCCAGGCACGACCACGTGCACGAGAGCAGGAACAGGGATTTGTGTGTGTATACACACACAAATCCCTGTTCTGTCAGGAGAGAAGAGACAGATCGTTTGTTCCTACTAAGTAGGAAAAACGATCCATCTCTTCCTCTAGTCAGTCCTATCCCCTCACAGTTAGAACACACCCAGGGAACACACATTTAACCCCTTGATCGCCCCCTAGTGTTAACCCCTTCCCTGCCAGTGATATTTACACAGTAATCAGTGCATTTTTTATAGCACTGATCGCTGTATAAATGTCAATGGTGCCAAAAATGTGTCAAAAGTGTCCAATCTGTCCGCCGCAATGTCGCAGTACCACTAAAGATCGCAGATCACCGCTATTACTAGTAAAGAAAAAAATAATAATAAAAATGCCATAAATCTTTCCCATAGTTTGTAGACGCTATAACTTTTGCGCAAACCAATCAATATACGCTTATTTCAATTTTTTTAACCAAAAATATGTAAAAGAATATATATTGGCCTAAACTGAGGAAGTAATTTATTAAAAGAAAACATTTTTGGGGATATTTATAATAGCAAAAAGTAAAAAATATTGTTTTTTTTTTTTTTCAAAATTGTCGCTCTTTTTTTGTTTATAGCGCAAAAAATAAAAATCACAGAGGTGATCAAATACCACCAAAAGAAAGCTCTATTTGTTGGGAAAAAAAGGATGTCAATTTTTTTTGGGTACAGCGTCGCACGACCGCGCAATTGTCAGTTAAAGCGTCGCAGCTCTGTATTGCAAAAAATGGCCCGGTCGTTGAGCAGCCAAATCTTCCGGTCTGTAAGTGGTTAACAACACTCAAAAAAGGAAAAGACGCAAATACGTACAAGGAACAGCCATATGAAATAAACAAAAATATCTTAAATACATAAAAAAAAAAAAAAAAAAATTCTTAAATAGATCCATGAGTTGGTCTACTCTGCTCATCATGGAGGAGCATTTGCTGTTTTTTTTTTTTTTTTTTTTTAAGATTTAACTATCTGCTGTTCGAGGCAATTTTTTTCTTTTTCACACACATGCTAAAATCAGCATTTTTTGCTAGAAAATTAATTAGAACCCCCAAACATGATATGTTTTCTGAAAGCAAAGGCCCTGGAGAATAAAATGATGGCTGTTGCAATTTTATATATCATACAATATTTCTGCAGCTATTTATCAAACGCAAATTTTCAGGAACAAATACACTGAAATTAATTTTGGTGCACACAAACACAATATAACACCCATTTTTTTTGGTAACATATAAACGATGATGATATGCCAAGTGAATAGATATCTAACATGTCAGACTGAAAATTGTGCACACCTGTAAAACGACAACAAACTCTGGAGGAACTTGACTGGCCTGCACAGAGTCCTGACCTCAACCCGATAGAACACCTTTGGGATGAATAATACCCTGTACACACGATAGGATTTTCTGATGGACAATGTCCGATCGGAGCGTGTTGTCGGAAATTCCGACCGTATGTGGGCTCCATCACACATTTTCCATCGGATTTTCCGACACACAAAGTTTGAGAGCAGGCTATAAAATTTTCCGACAACAAAATCCGTTGTCAGAAATTCCGATCGTGTGTACACAAATCCGACGGACAAAGTGCCACGCATGCTCAGAATAAATAAAGAGATGAAAGCTATTGGCTACTGCCCCATTTATAGTCCCGACGTACGTGTTTTACGTCACCGCGTTCAGAATGATCGGATTTTCCGACAACTTTGTGTGGCCGTGTGTATGCAAGACAAGTTTGAGCCAACATCCGTTGGAAAAAATCCATGGATTTTGTTGTCGGAATGTCCGATCGTGTGTACGGGGCATAAGGGTGGAGACTGTAAGCCAGGTCTTCTCGTCCAACATCAGTGCCTGACTTTACAAATGCGCTTCTGGAAGTGTTGTGGAAATTTTATGAAGATGTATTTTAATATGTATTGTCACAGTGTCTCCCAGTGTTAGTTCTCCCGCAACCCGCTCTAAAGAGCTGTCTGGGGCAGAATGACGCTGGTTGAGATCCGTTTGGTAGTGGAAAACTTCCTGAGGTTGGAGAGAGGTGTTTGCGGAGTGAGGATATGTCCGCCGGCAAAACGGCCCCTGTGCGATGCACAGACGTTTGTCTGGGGGGGATGTGTTCGCTCTGCAAAGACATTATCGGTTTAGCGGATGTGCGCTCGTGTCACCCCTGTATCCTTGTTTGGTCATATCCTGTGAGGTCATATCCTGTGAAGGAAGCGATTGGCTGTTGGGCCCAGGGTTTCCTGTTTGTGGCTTCCTTTGTGTGTGTCAATAAAAGCAAGAGCCTCTGCCCAGGAGCGGGCAGTCGTGCTGAGATGAGGACGTAAACTGTGATGATGTCTGTTTAATTGGGGATATGCGGGAAATAGAGTGATAGGTAAGATGTATTATACCATTAGACGAAATGGGCACTTACAGTGCCTTGCAAAAGTATTCACCCCCCTTGGCATTTTTCCTGTTTTGTTGCCTCACAACCTGGAATTAACGTGGATTGTTTGAGGTTTTTATCATTTAATTTACAGAACATGGCCACAACTTTGAAGATTTTTTTTTTATTGTGAAGCAAACAACAAATAGGACAAAATAACAGAAAAAGTCAATGTGCATAACTATTCATCCCCCTAAAGTCAATACTTTGTAGAGCCACCTTTTGCGGCTATCACAGCTCCAAGTTGCTTTGGCTAAGTCTCTATGAGCTTGCCACATCTTACCACTGGGATTTTTGCCCATTCCTCCTTGCAAAACTGCTCCAGCTCCTTCAAGTTGGATGGTTTGCGCTTGTGAACAGCAATCTTTAAGTCTGACCACATATTTTCTATTGGATTGAGGTCTGGGCTTTGACTACGCCACTCAAGTGTTGCTTTAGCAGTGTGTTTGGGGTCATTATCCTGCTGGAAGGTGAACCTCCGTCCTAGCCTCAAATCACACACAGAGTGGTACAGGTTTTGCTCAAGAATATCCCTGTATTTATCACCATCCATCTTCCCCTCAACCAGTTTCCCAGTCCCGACTGCTGAATAACATCCCCACAACATGATACTGCCACCACCATGTTTCATGGTGGGGATGGTGTTCTTTGGGTGATGTGATGTGTTGGGTTTGCGCCAGACATAGCGTTTTCTTTGATGGCCAAAAAGTTAAATTTTAGTCTCATCAGACCAGAGCAACTTCCTCCATACATTTTGGGAGTCTCCCACATGCCTTTTCGCAAACTCAAAACGCGCCATTTTGTTTTTTGCTGAAAGTAATGGCTTTCTTCTGGCCACTCTGCCATAAAGCCCAACTCTATGGAGCGTACGGCTTATTGTCGTCCTATGTACAGATACTCCAGTCTCTGCTGTGGAACTCTGCAGCTCCTCCAGGGTTACCTTAGGTCTCTGTGCTGCCTCTCTGATTAATGCCCTCCTTGCCCGCTCCATGAGTTTTGGTGTGCGGCCGTCTCTTGGCAGGTTGGCTGTTGTGCCATGTTCTTTCCATTTGGTTATGATAGATTTGATGGGGCTCCTAGGGATCATCAAAGACTTGGAAATTTTTTTAATAACCTAACCCTGACTTGTACTTCTCAACAACATTGTCCCTTACTTGTTTGGAGAGTTCCTTGGTCTTCATGGCAGTGTTTGGTTAGTGGTGCCTCTTGCTTAGGTGTTGCAGCCTCTGGGGCCTTTCAAAAAGGTGTGTATATGTAATGACAGATCATGTGACACTTAGATTGCACACAGGTGGACATCATTTCACTAATTATGTGACTTCTGAAGGTAATTGGTTGCACCAGAGCTTTTTATGGGCTTCATAACAAAAGGGGGTGAATATATACGCACATGCCAATTATCAGTTTTTTATTTCTGAAAAATAGTTTTATGTATATATTTTTCTAGTTTTACTTCACCGACTTAGACTATTGTGTTCTTATCCATCACATATAATTCAGATTAAAAAAAACATTGAACTAAAGGCTGTAATGTAAGAAAATAGGTAAAAAGCCAAGGGGGGTGAATACTTTTGCAAGCCACTGTATTAGAGCAAGTGAGATTGATTACATTTAGCGTATAGCGAAATCTCCACGTCAGAAGAATGGTCCAACATTCCCATAGACACACTTTTAAACCTTGTGGACGGCCTTCCCAGAAGAGTTGAAGCTGTTATATCTGCAAAGGGTGGGCCAACTCAATATTGATCCCTACGGACTAATGCCCCGTACACACGGTCAGACTTTGTTTGGACATTGTGACAACAAAATCCTAGGATTTTTTCCGATGGATGTTGGCTCAAACTTGTCTTGCATACACACGGTCACACAAAGTTGTCGGAAAATCTGATTGCTCTGAACGCGGTGACGTAAAACACGTACGTCGGGACTATAAACGGGGAAGTAGCCAATAGCTTTCATCTCTTTATTTATTCTGAGCATGCGTGGCACTTTGTGCATCGGATTTGTGTACACACGATCGGAATTTCCGACAACGGATTTTGTTGTGGGAAAATTTTATAGCCTGCTCTCAAACATTGTGTGTCCGAAAATCCAATGGAAAATGTGCGATGGAGCCCACACACGGTCGGAATTTCCGACAACACGCTCCGACCGTACACACGGTCAGATTTTCCAATGTAAAATGTCCGATCGGAGCGTGTTGTCGGAAATTCCGACCGTGTGTGGGCTCCATCGGACAATTTCCATGGGAAAATCCAACCGTGTGTACGGGGCATAAGACTGGGATACCATTAAAATTCATGTGTGTGTAAAGGCAGGCGTCCCAATACTTTTGACTATATTGTGTATGTGTAAATGATCTAATAGTGGCTAATAAGCTGAAAGCCTATGATTGTAGTGGTGTCTGCCTGCTGATTCGCCTTGTAAAGTCACCTGTGGAGTCAATTGTATCCAACTTGCTCTGTTATGTATCAGTATTTGTACTGACACAAAAGAGCATAAATAGAGCTACAAGGTAGCAGTGGTATGCTCCAAAGGTGATATCGGCAGGACTGTGGATGGTATGTTTGATGAGCGAAATAAGTAAAAAAAGTATAAATGCATGGACATGTGACAATGCAGGTTGCAATCATATAAGGAAAGTTGTATGTCCCCAATGATGCCCTTTTGTTGTTGAGGAACCTGTGAAATAGAGGTTTGGGAACCTGAACCCCAACAAAGGCTCACCAAGGAAAAGAAAGGAAGCAAGAGGACTATCTCGGTACAATACAAGGTGGATACAATGGAATATATAAACAGTCATAAGAATTTAAGAAAAATATATTGATACATAGTACATGACAGTAGTAAATTAAAACAAAGGTGACCTGGTCATAAACAGTGTTTCTAGTTTTGCAGGATAAACCTCTTCATCAGGAAATACATCTGTAGCACTTCCCCAAAGGAGCTGCTGGTAATTGACTGGGCTTGTACTTTGCTCTCTTACCCCCAATAAATTGGCTCAACCCACTTGACACGGCTCTGTAACAATGTTGGTGCGAAAACCCAATATTAAAGAACAATTCAATAATAACAGTTTACATACAGTTTACCTTTGTTGTTACCTGGGTATATGCTGCTCCACCTGCTAGGAGAATGAACAAGCCTCCCAACAAATTGTATTAAACCAGGATATAAGTTTACTGAAGCAGGTTTAAACAAATATTACAAGAACTGTATTGGCACAAAGATTTGACACAATACTGAGATGAGTGTTGGTAAATGTCTACACTCAAGGGTTACCTAAATGACCCCTGCAGACACGTCCCCAAGTGGGACTAATGCTCAGAGCGATAAAATCTTGGCACTGGGCACCTTCCCACTTCCAGCAACGGCCATGCAGACGCTCTAAAACTTGCAATACACAATACAGTGGTAGCAAAACAATGTAACACAATGTAATTACTCAAGAGCTCCCCCTGTGGTGAAATGCAGTCCTTTGTGTGCAGCAGCAGTAGTGCAAGGTCTTACAATAAATGATATAGTCTCTTGTCTTCTTTCTTCAGCTAGCCATTATACTGCAGTATTTGTATTCCATAGGGTTTGCAGATGGTAATGTAACGTAAAATAGTGAACAACAGCAACTTCAATTATGCAATGCACTTATAACTTCCTTTCTCCAGAATGCACTACGACCGTCAGTCAGTTCCTAGTGAAGTTAGGCTTTGAGGCCTGTCTGAGTGGAAAGAACTGTTCCGTGGGACTGCAGGTCTCAGCAGCACTGTAATGACTAGTCTATAGTGTGCTAGGTGCTTTATATAAGTTCTGGGCAACAGCCCTCTCACCACACCAGGCCTGGATAAGTGGATGCCTCCGCTCCGGTGGTCTTAGTCCTGCTGCCAGTCAGCTCCGTCACACTGCACCACTCCGCGAGATAACCGGGACCCTCGTTTGGCTCCGTCAGGCGTTCCTGGATCCTCCAGTTAGGCCACACCGCTGCTTCAGCGCTGCAGTGAGAGTCTCTCTGGTGGTTGCAGCCTCGCTCCGCGCCAAGCAGGCCACGCTCTTCCAAACTAAACCCACAGATCCCTGCAGGCAGGCCACGCGTCCCAGCAAGAAGAGAAAGAAAATGGCCGCGCTGGGCCTTTTATTTCCTATCCAGCATGCAGTTCAGTCACCCAAGGCCCATGGGTAGGCAGGTGAGCATTGTGGGTAAGTGATTCCTTTCACAGAATAATGAAATCACTTCCTGCATAAGCTTTTATGTGGAAATAAACAAGTCTCATTCACATTATATGCCACTAGAGGGAGTCAAATACCAATTTAGTAGCATTGTCTCACTGTATATGGAAAAATATATATTGTACAATTCAACAGTGCATATATATAAAGGGGGAAAGAACAGGGGAATTGTAAGGCTGCTTACCCAAGTCCCGGTGCATACACAGCACAGGGTGTCACCAGTGGAGTCTCCCGCGGCGACTCGGGGAAAACTGACAAGTCAAGGGGCTGGACTCTGAGTGGAATGAAGTACATAAAATAAATAAATCCAAACTATTAGGTGACGAGTGAGGGAAGAGACAGTGATATGGTGACTAAGTGAATGAATGAGGTTAAAATTAAGGTGATACGAACAAAGTGAGAGGTTCCAAAAGAGGAAAATTGGTGGTGCGACCAGTGAATGAATAGTGAAAAATGCCAACAAACCAATTAATCAATTAAATGGGTGTGAAAGAACAACAAAAACCACAGGAACCGCAAGAAACGCAAGTGCACCACTGTGAAGGATAAGAAAGATAAGTGAACAGTGATGGGGAAGAAGGGAAGTAAAGGAGAGAGAAGGAGAAGAGGGGGAGGGAACGGAAGGAGAAGAAAGAAGGGGAAAGGGGGGGGGATAATGTGGAAAAGAGAGGAAAGAATTAGATTTTCTTAAATTTTATGACTGTTTATATATTCCATTGTATCCCTCTTGTATTGTACCAACTACTGAGATAGTCCACTTGCTTGCTTTCTTTTCCTTGGTGAGCCTTGGTTGAGGACCAGGTTCCCAAACCTCTATTTCATTAAGTCTTGGATGATGGTACAACCGCTGCTTTAAATCATATACCCATTGACAATGTTTCTAGAGGCCACCCAAATTTTTTCAAACTGCTAATGGTGGCAGGTGACATGGCAAGTGACAATCTGCAAATTGTGGCAGGTGACGTGGCAAGTAACAATCCATATCTGGTGGCAGGCGACACGGCAAGTGACAATCCGCATCTAGTGGCAGGTGATGGTGGCAAGTTAAAAAGCTGCATTTGGTGATGGGCGATGGTGGCAAGTGACATGATGCATCAGGAGATGTGGCAAGTGACACGCCTGGGGCTCCCACTGATTCTGCATTATGGTGAGTTGAACCACTTCCATATAAATTACAATTTAACAATAGAAACAATGCGCTTCGATCACCCTGACACCATATCAACCATGGTGCCATGATGACTGAAACGCCAACACCAGCCTTTGCCCACGAAAAATTGCTTACCACCGGCTTTTGCAGACCTAGCAACGCCCCTGCCTGTAGTTACCGTGAATATCTCTTAAACTTGCACCGTTTAGGAGATATTCACTGTATCCGCATGTGCGTCGTCGGCACATGCGCACTGAAGAAACGCCCCGCTCTTGCCGTTTCTTCAGTAGCTGTGCCATGAGTAGCTCATTATTCCTTTGTCTTGCAGGTTGTTTTTTTTTTTTTTTGTTTTTTTTTTTTTCGAGAGTTTACAACCAACTTTTTAGGGGTGGTAAATCCTTCTGGGGCTGAAGCGGTTAAAGTAGCGCAGTGCTGAACTGCAAAAAATGGCCTGGTCATGAAGAGGGGTAAAATCTTTTCAGCGTTCGAGTAATTAATGAAGAATGTTTGGCGCATGTGGGTATATGTGCATATATGTGCGTATTTCTGCGTATGCGTGCAAAAAAATACTGACTGGCAATGCAGATTTCAGTATTTTCCTATTTAACTGCTGACAAAGTCATTGTTTATGGGAAATTCTTCGATCGGCACGATAAATGGCTTCTTCTGATTTTACGCACCAAATGGCCATTTGTACGATCGGCTCAGTCGGCTATACAGGACTCGGATGGCGTTTCCGGCAGGCGTCCCTCTTCCTTCCTCTTGTTTTGCCTGTCACCTCCACAGCTGTTTAGGGTGTCAGTGTACATGTGTCAGATATGCTCCCCCCCCCCACGCAGGGTTAATCAGGGAACGCGGCACGGTGAGCGCACAACACGGAGCGGATCCTTATTTTCCTCCTATCACCTATATCACCTTCCTGTCACTGTTGCCTGGCAACTTGAGATGTGGCTGCCTCGTCGCAGCACCAAATTACCAGGTGTCAACATAAACATGCAGACTTCTGACCCCCGGGGGGGAGGGGGGCGCGCAGAACGCCCAGCGCTGCAATCCGTGGCCGTTCCTGATCGCTGAACCCGGCCATTTCCAGTATATTCCACCCCATTGTCTGAGCCGTGACACCAATCCTGCCTGATGGAGAACGGCGCTGGCACTATAGGGGTTGATTTACTAAAGGTAGATAGACTGTGCACTCTGCAAGTGCAGTCACTCCAGGACTTAGTAATTGAGGGGAAGCTCTGCTGACTTCCATCATCCAATTGTGTGCAAGGAAAAATGCTGTTTTTTAAAATTTCCCTTGCACCTGATTGGATATTCTTTGCAAAGGGACTATTTACCTCATTTACTAAGCTCTGGAGCAGTGGCAGCCCGTCCATTAGGGGCGCACGGGCACCACCCCCCAAATCCATGCGTCCGGGCCCCTAATCTACATGCGGGGCACCGGACACAAAGATTCCAATGGCGTTTTTTTTTTTTTTGGAAGCACGTGATTAGAGCCTGAGGCTATAATAGGCTTACAAAAAGGTGGGCTCATGGGGGGGCACAGCACTGCGCCCCGAGCACACCCACTTGTGTGACAATAGCGAATGAATATTCGCTATTGTCACACTGATCCTCCTCCCGACCAATCAGGAAGCGGGTCCTGAGACCCATCACCCAATTGGCTGAAAGGACAGGCAATCCTATTGGCCGCCTAGGAGGAGGAGGGAGGAGATGCACGGCTGCCGTGAGGAGACGCACAAGAAGCCGCCGCCCGGAGGGGAGCGCAGTCTGCTTGATGGGGTAAGTGTAGGGCCTACCGACAGAGGTGAGGTTCGATTGACCCAACCAACTAGGGGGGGGTGGGGGGTTTGCGAGTGCAATTGATGCATCTACAGCGGGTGCAAACCATGCACCCACAGCAACCCCCCCAAAAAAAACACCAGCCGCCACTACTCTGGAGCAACTTTTCAAAGTGCCCAGTCTATTTGCCTTTGGTAAATCGCTTATGTGTATGTCGGAGGTTCAGGAAAGTAACGACCCTTCCTGGGGGAGAAGTAAAAATTCCTTCCATTTACAAAATGCCCAAATATCTCCCCCCGTTCATTCCTGGAAATATCCATTCCCCCAGATTTATGTAATGGGAGGAAAGTGGTCTGCACAAGGGCCCGCATCAGCGGGTGCGTGTAGAGGGTTTGTAGATATTGACATCCAGTGGAGGGTTTGGCTTCTTTTCACATGTTGTTTGTGGAGTTCACTAGCTCAAGTGGAGAGCACACACACATACGCAAGTGAATATACCAGAGCTCAGAGCAGAGTGTACACATTATATCAAAAATATAGAGAAATTGTCAGAAACCATGAAATCAGGCCGAGACAGAAGAACAGTTAAATCACACTTGTTTAATAATAAAAGTAAAAAGAACAAAAGTAGTCAAAACATAGCCAAAGTTCATTAACCGGAACGGATAGTCAGCCAAGCCAGAAGTCAGGGATCAAAGTAGTGGGACAGCAAACAGGATCTGGAACTAGAAGGGATGTCAGCAAAGCAAGTCTTGAACAGGCTCACAGGAGATGTGTTTCAGAGATGTTGACCACGCGCGGTGAGCTGGTGATCAGGTAGTGGACAATGTCCCAGGATCCTCTGGTGGTGAAGACGTAGGTGGATACAAGATTGTGGACTAAGTCCCAAGATCTTCTCTGGTAGTGAAGGGCACAGCCGGATACAAGATAGCGGAATAATTCCCAGAATAATCTGTGATGGTGAAGGCCACAGCCGGATACATGATAGCGGACTAAGTCCCAGGATCTTCTGTGATGGTGAAGGCCACAGCCGGATACAAGATAGCGGACTAATTCCCAGAATCATCTGTGATGGTGAAGACCACGGCTGGATACAAGATAGCGGACTAAGTCCCAGGATCTTCTGTGATGGTGAAGGCCACAGCCGGATACAAGATAGCGGACTAATTCCCAGAATCATTTGTGATGGTGAAGACCACGGCTGGATAGAAGGTGCGTCCTTCCTTTATGTCTAGGAGCCTCTTGCAAGTCTTCCAGCGTGTCCGGGCTGGTAGTAGCTTTGGTCACAGTTTTACCACTTGTTGGTTCACGCTCGATTCGGCCCATTGGGGGGCCGCTACTACAGGTGAGAGGCTGGGAGGAATAGGTGCCGCACTCCGGAACATGACTGGATGAACACATCTATCTGCTATAGACACTTGTTGCCACAGTGATCGTTTACTGCACTTGCACTTTTCTTTATTATCCTCAGAAGACCGAACTTTGTTGTTATTGGGAGTCGCATTGCATGGTTCTTTGGACTGCACTTTTCACTTACTACCATTATCCTGTTTGGACATTTATTACACGCAATAATGTGTCACTAGTTCATCTACTTTTTTGCACATTGTTTCTTCACTTTTGTGCACATTGCACTTTCTTGAATGGGCTTATCTCATTCCTTATAGCACTGTATTATTGTCAGTGGTTTTATTTTTATTTATTGATCATTGCTCATGTTATTCATTGATCATCTATTATTGCATTATATTTTATTGATTTTATTTATTATTGCACTATATTAATATACAGGCATACCCCACTTTTAAGTACACAATGGGGTTTATTTACTAAAGCTGGAAAGTGCAAAATCAGGCTCACTTCTGCATAGAAACCAATGAGATTCCAGGTTTTATTACCAAAGCTTAATTATACAAGCTGGGGTTAGATGCTCATTGGTTTCTTTGCAGCAGTGAGCCAGATTTTGCACTTTCCAGCTTTAGTAAATAAACCCCATTGTGTACTTAAAAGTGGGGTATGCCTGTATTGTTTGCTTATTGCCCTTTCATCAGTTGTTGCACTTAGGCTGAGGTAGCGCCACATATTTTGTTTTTTAATAGGTCTAACCAGTTGTTATGATGGTCAGAGCTATAGCAACGTAGGAATTGCTCCAAGGACTGATTGGCTCGTTCTGCGGCCCCATTAGACTGCAGGTGATACGCAGAGGAGAAAGCAAGCTGAATTCCCAACTGTGCACAAAAGGCTCGCCAGAACCAGGAGACAAACTGACCACCCCTGTCCGAGACAATTACCTTGGGTAGCCCATGTAAGCGAAAGATCTCCCGAGCAAAAATGGAAGCCAGTTCCTTAGAAGTGGGCAACTTCTTAAGTGGAATACAATGACACATCTTTGATAACCGCTATAAGGATAACTGTGTTGCCCTGGGAGTTGGGTAACTCCACAATGAAATCCATAGACAGGTGGGTCCAGGGCCTCTATCCATTGGGTATGGGTTGTAGGAGGCCCACTGGAAGGCATCGTGGAGTTTTACTCTGAGCACACACGGAACAGGCAGCTACGAAGGCAGTTACACGTCAGCACGTAGACTAGGCCACCAGAATTGTTGGGAAATGGCCCAAACGAGTTGATTCTTCCGAGGGTGGGCAGCAGCCTTGGGAGAATGTCAAGTCTGGAGCACGGCAGTAGGGAGACTCTCTGGGACAAAGCAGCGGTCACAAGGTTTCTCAGGAGGAGCATGGATCTGAGCAGCAAGAATTTTGTCACCCAAAGGAGAAGTGAGACTGGTGCGAACCAAAGCCAGAATACGATCAGGAGGAATCACAGGAACTGGAACCGATTCCAACTTGAAAGTGGAGGAAAATTGGTGCGACAAGGCGTCAGCCCTTACATTCTTAGTACCGGGTAAGAATGAGACAATGTAATTGAAACTTGACAAGAAAAGAGCCCAAAATGCTCTTCTGGGAGAGAGGCGTCAGTAAGAATGAGAACCAGCACAGTGGTACCTTCGAGGAGATGTCTCCATTCTTTCAGGGCTAAAATGATCGCCAACAGCTCTCTGTCACCAATCTCATAATTGCACTCTGCAGGTGACAATTTCTTGGAAAAGTAGCCACAAGGATGCATAGCGCTCTCAGAGGTAGGACATTGAGACAGAAGGGCGCCAACACCAGTTTTGGAAGCATCAACCTCAAGGATAAAAGGTAACGTAGGATCAGGATGTGCCAACACAGGAGTAGACACAAAGGCAGCCTTGAGACTCTCAAAGGCCTTAATGGACTCCGGAGACCAACTCTGTGGGTTACCATCCTTTCTGGTCATATCAGTCAGGGGCTTGACCAGAGACAAGAAGTTACGAATAAACTTCCGATAATAGTTGGCAAAGCCCAGGAAACGCTGCAGAGGACGTAAACTCACGGGTCGGGGCCACTGTAAGACTGCCGAAAGTTTCTCTGGGTCCATCGAAAACCAGCAGTGGAAATGACATAGCCCAGGAATTTAACCTGCTCACGATGGAACTTGCACTTCTCCAGTTTACAATAGAGATTGTTCTCTCTTAGTTTCTGAAGCACATGGCAGACATCTGTGTGGTGGCTCTCCAGGGACTTGGAAAATATGAGGATATCGTTGAGATAAACCATCACACATAACTGCAACATATCTCGGAGGACATCGTTAATAAATTCCTGGAAAACTGCCGGGACGCGTTACAAAGGCCAAAAGGCATTACGAGGTACCCATAATGGACTGTTCTGGTATTAAACGCAGTTTTCCACTCATCGCCCTACGCCCCTCTCAAATCAAGCTTCGTGAAAACCGTTGCTCTCTTGAGGCGGTCAAATAACTCCGTAATCAATGGAATCGGATAGGCATTCTTAATCGTGAAATGATTGAAACCCCTATAATCAATACAAGGTCTCAGTTCACTACTCTTCTTCTTCTTCACAAAGAAGAAACCAGCACCAGCAAGAGACGAGGATTTGCAGATAAAACCTCGAGAAAGTACGTCTGCAACATACTCCTCAGAGACAGGAGGAGTACCACAGAGGCAGTGATGGTGGTGGTGGGGGGTCCAGACAGAGGCAGCGGTGGTGGGGGGGTTCAGATAGGGGCAGCGGTGGTGGTGGGGGGGGATCCGACAGAGGCAGCAGTGGTGGAGGAGTTCAGACAGAGGCAGTGGCGGTGGTGGGGGGGGTTCAGACAGAGGCAGTGATGGTGGTGGTGTGGGGGTTCAGACAGAGGCAGAGGCGGTGGGGGGGGGGGTTCAGACAGAGGCAGCGGTGGTGGGGGGTTCAGACAGAGGCAGCGGTGGTGGGGGGTTCAGACTGAGGCAGCGGTGGTGGGGGGGTTCAGACAGAGGCAGCGGTGGTGGTGGGGGTTCAGACAGAGGCGGTGGTAGGGGGGTTCAGACAGAGGCAGTGGTGGTGGGGGGGTTCCGACAGAGGCAGCGGCGGTGGTGGTGGGGGGTTCAGACAGAGGCAGCAGTGGCGGGGGGGGGTTCAGTCAGAGGCAATGATGGTGGTGGGGGGGGCGTTTATACAGAGGCAGCGGTGGGGGGGTTCAGACAGAAGCAGCGGTGATGGGGCGGTTCAGATAGAGGCAGCGTTGGTGGGGGGTTCAGACAGAGGCAGTGGTGGTGGGGGGAGTTCAGACAGAGGCAGCGGTGGTGGGGGGAGTTCAGACAGAGGCAGCGATGGTGGGGGGGTTCAGGCAGAGGTAGTGGTGTTGGTGGGGGGGTTTAGAGAGAGGCAGCGGTGATCAGATACAAAAATCACAATTTTTTTTGTATATCACGGTATGTTGATATGTCAATACTCAGCATTTGATTCTTAGTGCTGCACTGTTTTCACTTTATAGTTTAAATAGTCAGAAGGGGCTGGGTGACGAGCAGGAAATGATCACCAGGTGAGGCACTGTGGAGCGATGAGTGCTGGCAATTAACCGACAGCTAAGCACTAAGAAGGGAGGGCTGAGCCCAGCCCTGACAGTAGTGCACTCCTGAACTCTGCACTCTGTACATAGCACACCCCTGAACTCTGCACTCTGCACACAGCGCACCCCTGAACTCTGCACTCTGTATGTAGCACACTCCTCAACCCTGCACTCTGTACACAGCAAACCCCTGAACTCTGCACTCTGTATGTAGCATACTCCTGAACTCTGCACTCCTTACATAGGGACACCCCTAAGCCCTACAATCTGTATGTAGTGCACTCCTCAACACTACACTCTGTACAAAGCACACTGCTGAACTCTGCACTCCATATGTAGCACATCCCTAAACTCTGCACTTTGTATGTAGCACACTCCTCAACCCTGCACTCTCTACATAGCACACCCCTGAACTCTTCACTCTGTATGTAGCATACTCCTGAACTCTGCACTCCTTACATAGGCACACCCCTAAACCCTGCAGTCTGTATGTAGTGCACTCCTCAATACTACACTCTGTACATAGCACACCCCTGAACTCTGCACTCTGTATGTAGCGTACTCCTGAACTCTGCACTCTGTATGTAGCGTACTCCTGAACTCTGCACTCCTCTCATAGGCACACCCCTAAGCCCTATAATTTGTATGTAGTGCACTCCTCAACATTACGCTCTGTACAAAGCGCACTCCTGAACTCTGCACTCCATATGTAGCACATCCCTAAACTCTGCACTTTGTATGTTGCACGTTCCTCAACCCTGCACTCTGTACACAGTACACCTCTAAACTCTGCACTCTGTACATAGCACACCTCTAAACTCTGCACTTTGTACACAGCGCACTCCTGAGTTCTGCACAATCTACGCTGCGTACTCCTGGGTACTATGTATCGGAGTACAGTAGATATATAGTCTTACAGATGTAACTTGCCCTTTGGGGGCAACCATAATGCTGATGCGACCCGCAATGAAATAGAGTTTGACACCCCTGCCTTAAAGTCTCAACGACAGTAATCTGGCCCTTTGTTGAGAAATGTTGAAGACCCTTGCTATAAACCACTATGCATAGATGTGAAGCCATCCTCCCAATTTGAGCTACAAGCATTGTGCCTGACATTTAAAAACTCAACACTGCGATTTTTACAGAAGCCTGAAGCTAACATCCCACTGCAAGGGGAAAAAAAACAACCACTTGGCAGATTTCTGTAAATAGAAACCTCAGATATGTTTTTGGGCCCTGCAGCATTTGTGCCAGCGAAGCACCACGAGATACAGCAACGTTTCACAATATCGTCCATCAAAGGTCTTCCCGCGTCGTACATCGTTTAATCTCAGAAGGCGAATCGGTTTCTGCTACTCATCCCCCTCCGTCTTCCACTATCACTCAGCCTCCATGCAATCTGCGGCTCTCAGCTCCTGCCGAGCGCGATACGAGGGCCGGGGAAAAAAAAAAAAAAAAACCATCTCCGGAATATTTGATGTCTTCCACGTGCCGGAGAGATTAGTTCCCGGCTGACAGACGAGATTTCTTTTTTTCATCCTGACACGGGCAAAAGGGATGAGAACGGCGAGAAAAAAAGGCGGATTAGGCAAAACGTATAACAAGATGTTTATTCCGTGTAAGTGCAAAACATCTTCTTGTCACTCTGATGCCTCGAAATGCCGCGATCGGCACGCTGGCTTTTTTTTTTTTATTTACTCCTCAGGCTTTTAGCAAGCGAGGAATGCATTAGAATGATGATAAGGCACATCTGTTTCAGCAGCGCCGGAGGCCGCTGGAAGCGCGGGGCCGGAGGTCGTTCATTTCCGAAACAGCGTTGTTGGCTTTCTACTTACTGAAAAGGATGTACACTAAAAGGTCACTCCACCCAAATCGGAGGTTTTTCGGTAGAGCAGGAGAGTTATAGCGACCATGTTTGCCTGGTGGATGAATTTTCGACAGCAACGTTATGTAAAAGAAGCAGGCGGTGTGCAGGAACTTTGTTCTTTTAAAGTGTCAGTAAACCCACATCATAAAAAAAAAAAAAGATCAATCCATGGTATTATATGCTGTTCATACTCAGTCACTATGAGATTCGTTTTCTGTATTCTGCAATAAACCTGGTTGATCCTGCTGCTCTTTATCGCCCCCTTCTGCCCATGTCCCCAGTTCAGCAGAGCTGTGGTGGCTGTTCTGCACATGCTCAGTTTTCAGTGAGTTTATATGCTGAGCATTTCCTCCCTATCACACCTGAGCAGCCCATGTGACTATAGAGTCACACACGTGGGCATATATACCCAGGGGTGAATGGCATATTGGGATATTACATGTAGATTGATGGAGGCTTCACCTCCCTTTTATTCTAAGACACAGGCTGGAGAGGCATGACACAGCCTGTGACTGCTTGAAATCCGCCCTACACCGTGTTATTGCCAAAAAATAATAAAGTTTTGATTTAAAATATATATTTGTACGACAATTTAAAACAGTTTATTGATATAATTTTTTTTTCACTCTGTATCCCAAAGGCTGTTTTTTATTTTGAACATGTGACCAGCAGCAGAGGACTACATAGTTACATATAGTTACATAGTTAGTCAGGTTGAAAAAAGACACAAGTCCATCCAGTTCAACCAAAAAAACTAGACTAGACTAGACTAGAAGCTCCTCCTGCTTATGTTTCCCTGTAGACAGCCTGGGAGGGATCTGGGTGTCAGAAAACATGAAATCGGGCCGAGACAGAAGTACAGTTAAATCACACTTGTTTAAAAATAAAAGTAAACAGAACAAACATAGTCAAAACATAGCCAAAGTTCAGTAACCGGGAACGGATAGTCAGCCAAGCCAGAAGTTAGGGATCAATGTAGTGGAACAGCAAGCAGGATCTGGAGCCAGAAGGGATGTCAGCAAAGCAAGTCTTGAACAGGATCGCAGGAGATTTCTGTGATGTTGACCAAGGCGAAGGCAGAGAACCTCTGGACTGGACGGCTTAAGTAGGCAGGACTGATGAGCAGGATATCATCAATAGCTGAGTGACTGTGGAGAGATAGGAGCTGGCAATTAGCGGACAGCTGAGCGGCCAGCTCAGAAAAGGAAGGGCTGAGCCCAGCCCTGACACTGGGTCATGTGACAGCTGTATATCGTTAAGGAAAATGTACACTATATCGTCAAAAGTATTGAGACGCCCTGCCTTTACATGCACATGAACTTTAATGACCCAGTCTTAGTCCGTAGGGTTCAATATTGAGTTGGCCCACCCTTTGCAGCTATAACAGCTTCAACTCTTCTGGGAAGGCTGTCCACAAGGTTTAGGAGTGTGTCTATGGGAATGTTTGACCATTCTTCCAGAAGAGCATTTGTGAGGTCAGGCACTGATGTTGGACGAGAAGACCTGGCGCGCAGTCTCCGCTCTAATTCATCCCAAAGGTGTTCTATTGCTTTGAAGTTAGGGCTCTGTGCAGGCCAGTCAAGTTCCTCCACCCCAAACTCGTTCATCCATGTCTTTATGGACCTTGCTTTGTGCACTGGTGTGCAGTCATGTTGGAACAGGAAGGGACCATTCCCAAACTGTCCCCACAAAGTTGGGAACATGAAATTGTCCAAAATGTCTTAGTATGCTGATAGCTTAAGTGTTCCCTTCACTGGAATTAAGGGGCCAAGCCCAAACCCCTGAAAAACAGTCCTACACCATAATGCCCCCTCCACCAAATGATTTGGACCAGTGCACAGATGTACCGTACATTAAATAGTGTGTGTTTAGTATCACTTTAATGAGTTGTAACATCAGCATATTCCACAGTGCTGTATAGAGAATGCCAAACCCAGCTCACAGTCTAATCCCCTCCATAACGATATAGACACACATATACTGTATATGTAACACAATAAATGGATATGGCGGACGGATGGCTTTCAGTAGACTGCTCCAATCAAATTCAGTGCACTGGGAGTCAGTATTAGTGTGTTGGGTTCACCATCTGTGTGTTGGGTTTGCCATCTAGGAGTTGTTTGCCCTCAGTGCGTTGAATCCTGCATCAGGGTGTTGGGTTCTCCTTCAGTGTGCTGGGTCCACAATCAGTTTGTTGGATCCTGCATCAGGGTGTTGCGTTCTTCTGTGTGCTGTGTCCACCTTCAGGGTGTCAGGTTTGCCATGATTGTGCTGGGTCCACCATCAGTGTGTTGGATTCTGCATCGGGGTGTTGGGTTCTTCTTCGGTGTGCTGTGTTCACCTTCAGGTTGTCAGGTCTGCCCCCAGTGTGCTGGGTCCACTAACAGTGTGTTAGGGTTTCAGTAAGGGTGTTGGGAACACCATCAGTGTGTTGGGTGCACTATTAGGGTTTTGGGTCCACCAGCCGTGTGTTGGGTTTACCATCAGGGATGTGAGTTTGCCATTAATGTGTTGGGTCCAGCATAAGGGTATTGGGTCTTCCATCAGGGTGATAGGTCTGCCATTAGTGTGCTGGAACCAACATCATTGTTTTGGGTTCAAACATCTGGAAGTTTGGTCTGCCCTCAGTGTGTTTGGTACACCATCAGGGTGTTGGGTCCATCATAAGTGTGTGGGGTCCATCAACAGTGTGTTGGGCTCACCCCCAGGGTGTTGGGAACACCATCAGGTTGTTGAGTCCTCCATCAGTGTGTTAGGTCCACTATCAGGGTTTTGGGTTTGCCATCTGTATGATGGGTCAGTGTATTACATTTACTATTAGTGTGTTGGATTCACTATCAGGGTTTTGGGTCCACCAGCAGTGGTTTTACCATCAGGGAGTTGGGTTCCCTTTCAGTGTGTTGGGTCCAGCATCAGGGTGTTGGGTCCAGCATCAGGGTGTTGGACCTGTCATCAGTGTGTTGGTGTCAGAAACCATGAACCAGACCGAGACAGAAGTACAGTAAAATCACACTTGTTTATTAATAAAAATAAAAAGGTAAATAGAGTAAGCGTAGTCAAAGCATAGCCAGAGTCCAGTAACCAGATTGGGTAGTCAGCCAAGCCAGTGTTCAGTAACCAGATCGGGTAATCAGCCAAGCCAGAAGTCAGGGATCCAAGTAAGGGAACAGCAAGCAGAATAAGGAGCCAGAAGGGATGTCAGCAAAGCCAGGCTTTGAACAGGAATGCAGGAGATGGTTTCTTGTAATGTGACCAAGGTGAAGGCAGGAATAAAGTGAGCTGGAGATCTTTAAGTAGGCGGGACTGACGAGCATATCCACAGAAGCTGGTTAACTGTGGAGAGAGATGAGAGCTGGTAATTAGCCGACAGCTAAGCGGCCAGCTCAGAGAAGGAAGGACCGAGCAAGCCCTCACAGTACCCCCCTCCTCAATGACCCCTCACCCTCGGAGGACCACCAGGCTTGAGGGGAAAACGTCTATGGAAATCACGGAGAAGAGCAGGAGCATGTACATTTGAGGATGAGACCCAGGAGCGTTTCTCCGGAACGTACCCCTTCCAATGCACCAGGTACTGTATGCGCCCACGGAACCTACGGGAGTCAACAATGGATTGTACCTCATACTCCTCATGGTTCTAAACCTGTATAGGGTGAGGACGTGGCACCGAGGTGGTAAAGCGCTTGCAGACCAACGGTTTCAATAAGGAGACATGAAACACATTTGAGATGCGCATACTAGGAGGAAGGTCCAACACGTAAGCCACTGGGTTAATCCTGCGAAGGATAAGGAAAGGCCCAATAAACCAAGGTGCGAACTTCAGTGAGGGAACACGAAGTCGGAGGTTGCGAGATGACAGCCAGACCCTGTCCCCAGCCTGGTAGGAAGGTGCAGGCAGGCATCTGCGGTCAGCATGGAGTCTGTACCTATCATTAGCATGACGCAAAGCCTCCTGGACTTGTGCCCAAGTGGAACGAAGAACACAGAGATGCTCCTCTAGCGCAGGAATACTCTGCGGAACAAATGAGTCAGGCAACATGGAAGGTTGGAAACCATAATTCACCATAAACGGAGACAATCGGGAAGAAGAATTCAAGGCACTGTTGTGAGCAAACTCTGCCCATGGTAATAGGTCTGACCAGTTGTTGTGATGGTCAGAAATATAGCAATGTAGGAATTGCTCCAAGGACTGATTGGCTTGTTCTGCGGCCCCCATTAGACTGCGGGTGATACGCAGAGGAGAAGGCAAGCTGAATTTCAAGCTGTGCACAAAAGGCTCGCCAGAACCGGGACACAAACTGACTACCCCTGTCCGAGACAATCACCTTAGGTAGCCCATGTAAGCGAAAGATCTCACGAACAAAAATGGAAGCCAGTTCCTTAGAAGTGGGCAACTTTTTAAGTGGAATACAATGACACATCTTAGAGAATCGGTCAACCACCATAAGGATAACTGTGTTGCCTTGGGAGTTGGGCAACCCCACAATGAAATCCATAGACAGGTTGGTCCAGGGCCTCTCTCCATTGGGTATGGGTTGTAGAAGGCCCACTGGAAGGTGTTGTGGAGTCTTACTCTGAGCACACACGGAACAAGCAGCTACAAAGGCAGTTACATCAGCACGTAGACTAGACCACCAGAATTGTTGGGAAATGGCCCAAACGAGTTGATTCTTACCAGGGTGGCCAGCTGTCTTGGGAGAATGGTAAGTCTGGAGCACGGCAGTATGGAGACACTCTGGGACAAAGCAGCGGTCACAAGGTTTCTCAGGAGGAGCATTGACCTGAGCAACAAGAATTTTGTCACTCAAAGGAGAAGTAAGATTGGTGTGAACCGTAGCCAGAATACGATCAGGATCATGGGAACCGGAACCGACTCCAATTTGGAAGTGGAGGAAAATTGTTGTGACAAGGCGTCAGCCCTTATATTCTTAGTTTCGGGTAAGAATGAGACAATGTAATTGAAACTTGACAAGAAAAGAGCCCATCGCATCCTTCTGGGAGAGATGCATTTAGCCTCAGACAAGAATGTGAGATTCTTATGGTCAGTAAGAATGAGAACCAGCACAGTGGTACCTTCGAGGAGATGTCTCCGTTCTTTCAGGGCTAAAATGATTGCCAACATCTCTGTCACCAATCTCATAATTGCACTTGGCAGGTGACAATTTCTTTGAAAAGTAGCCACAAGGATGCATAGCACTCTCAGAGGTAGGACGTTGAGACAGAAGGGAGCCAACACCAGTCTCAGAAGCATCAACCTCAAGGATAAAAGGTAACATAGGATCAGGATGTGCCAACACAGAAGCAGAAACAAAGGCAGCCTTGAGACTTTCAAAAGCCTTAATGGACTCCGGAGACCAACTCTGTGGGTTACCGTTCTTTCTGGTCATATCGGTCAGGGGCTTGACCAGAGACGAAAAGTTATGAATAAACTTCCCATAGTAGTTGGCAAAACCCAGGAAATGCTGCAGAGGACGTAACCCCACGGGTCGAGGCCACTGTAGGACTGTTTCTCTGGGTCCATCGAAAAACCAGCAGTGGAAATGACATAGCCCAGGAATTTAACCTGTTCCCGATGGAACTCACACTTTTCCAGTTTACAATAGAGATTGTTCTCTCTTAATTTCTGAAGCACATGACAGATATCTGTGTGGTGGCTCTCCAGGTACTTGGAAAATATGAGGATATCATTGAGATGAACCACCACACATAACTGCAACAAATCTCGGAGGACATTGTTAATAAATTCCTGGAAAACTGCCGGGGCGTTACAAAGGCCAAAGGGCATTACTAGATACTCATAATGGCCTGTTCTGGTATTAAACGCAGTTTTCCACCCGTCGCCCTCCTTAATCCTCACGAGATTGTATGCCCCTCTCAGATCAAGCTTAGTGAAAACCGTTGTTCCCTTGAGGCAGTCAAATAACTCCGTAATCAACGGGATTGGGTAGGCATTCCTAATCGTGAAACGATTGAGACCCGTATAATCAATACAAGGTCTCAGTTCACCGCTCCTCTTCTTCACAAAGAAAAAACCAGCACCAGCAGGAGACGAGGATTTGCGGATGAAACCCCGAGAAAGTGCATCTGCAACATACTCCTCCATGGCTTTATCCTCCAAGAGTGACAAGGGGTAAACCCGGCCACGAGGGGGAGTGGCACCAGGTTGAAGGTCAATTGCGCAATCATATGGCCGGTGTGGAGGCAAACCTTTGTCAAAGACATCGTTAAAATCACGTTACTCCTCTGGCAGGGAGGAGAATGAAGAGGTACACAGGACCTTGGCTACCTTCCGGAAGCATGTTTCACTGCATTGTGGTTACCAGGAGAGAACCTCACCACGGAGCCAATCAAAAAAGTGGTTGTGTCTCTGTATCAAAAGATAACCAATAACCAGCGGAAACTCAGGAGAGGAAATCACTTGGAATTGGATTATCTCATGGTGAAGAGCCCCTATGGCCATGGACAACGGAACCGTCTCATGAGTCACATGGGCAGGCTGTAGAGGTCTCCCGTCAAGAGCCTCAATGGCAAGTGGAGTGTCACGCAGCTGCAGTGGAATCGAGTGCTTTGATACAAAGGCAGCATCAATGAACAGGCCTGCAGCCCCAGAGTCGATTAGAGCCTGTATCTCGATAGATGACTTAGCCCAAGAAAGGGTGACCGAAACCAAGGGCTTATCCTTCTGGATAACTGGGGACGACACAATACCACCTAAGGTCTGTCCATGACAGAACCTCAAGGTTCGGGTGTTCCCAGGACGGGTAGGACAAGACTTCAAATAGTGACCTGCCTGGCCACAATAAAGGCACAATCTCTCCCTGCTCCTACAGGTTCTCTCATCCGCAGAGACGCGTGAAGCCCAAGTGCATGGGTTCACCTTCACTGCCCGACTTGGTACCAGGAGGCATGGGAGGTGAGGGAGGCATGGGTGGGACAGCAAAACTCGGAGGCAAAAGTACAGGAGGCTTCTGCAAGCGCTCCTTAAAAGAAAGTCTTTCTCTGAGTCTGGAGGCAATGAGGATGGCAAACAAGATCAAGCTCTCCAGCTCAGTGGGTATATCTCGGGCTGCTATCTCATCCTTGATGGAATCCGAGAGACCGTGAGAAAAAGCAGCCACCAGGGCCTCATTGTTCCAAGCAACCTCTGCTGCCAATTTAATGGCGTAGTCGGCAACAGTTCTCGTACTCTGTTTGATGGACATGAGGCACTTGGCAGCAGAAGCGGAGCGTGCGGGAACGTCAAATACCCTTTTAAAGGAGGCCACAAACTGTGGGTAACTCAAGACAACGGGTTTTTGCGTCTCCCATAGAGGGTTAGCCCAGGCCAAGGCTCTCTCAGAAAGCAAAGATATCACAAACCCTACTTTGCTTCTGTCCGTGGGAAACACCTGGGGCAGCATCTCAAAGTATATCTCAACTTGGTTGAGAAACCCTCTGCATTGAACTGGAACGCCCCCAAATCACTGGGAAAGCGGGGCGGAACCAGACATACCTTCTATAGAGGTAATACTCAAGACGGGTGCCTGCACAGAGACTGGCGCAGCAGCAAGGACGGCCTGCAACTCACGATGTACCGGAGCAGCCACAGTGGGGGATTCCAGGTGAGCCCTGCGACTCAGGAGCGTTTGTAACGCCATGGTAAACTGATCCATGCGGTGATCTTGCTCATCCATTCTGGAAATAATATTACCAACAAGTGGATTGACTGTATCTTCTGAATTCATGGCCTTCGCCTACTGTCAGGAACCATGAATTAGACCAAGACAGAAGTACAGTAAATTCACACTTATTTATTAATAAAAATAAAAAGGTAAATAGAGTAAGCGTAGTCAAAGCATAGCCAGAGTCCAGTAACCGGATCGGGTAGTCAGCCAGGCCAGAAGTCAGGGATCCAAGTAGAGGAACAGCAAGCAGGATAAGTAGCCAGAAGGGATGTCAGCAAAGCCAGTCTTTGAACAGGAACGCAGGAGATGGTTTCTTGTAATGTGACCAAGGCGAAGGCAGGAATGAAGTTAGCTGGAGATCTTTAAGTAAGCGGGACTGACGAGCAGATCCACAACAGCTGGTTAACTGTGGAGAGAGATGAGAGCTGGTAATTAGCTGACAGCTGAGCGGCCAGCTCAGAGAAGGAAGGGCTGAGCACAGCCCTGACAGTTGGGTTTGCCCTCACGGAGTTGGGTTCTGCCCTCAGTGTGTTGAGTCCTCCTTCAGCATGTTTCATACACCATTAGCGTGTTGGGTCTGCCGCCAGTGTGCTGGGTTCACCAACAGTGATTTTGGTTCACTATAAGCGCCTTTGGGAACACCATCAGGGTATTGAGTCCTCCATCAGTGTGTTGGGTCCACGATCAGGGTTTTGGGTCTGCAATCTGTGTGATGGGTCTCTCAACAGTGTATTGGGTTTACTATTAGTGTGTTGGGTCCACTATCAGGGTTTCGGGTCCACCAGCAGGCAGTTGAGTTTGCTGTCAGTGTGCTGAGTTCACCATCAGGGAGTTTAGTCTGCCTTATTTTTTTTGCTTTCACAATCAATGTAAATCCACTCTAAAATCACAGTCCTTGTGAGCAGGAGGTTGTCCTTTGCCTATAGGGTATGTACACGCTAACAAATAACAAAGAACTTCCCCTCTTTGCACCCTTTTGGTCAGTTGAATACACCATTTAAAGTGTTGTGTTATATCTGTTCAATACATGCAAAAATACCCGGCAGAAGTTCATAGCGGTCCTGTGCCTTGTGCACCCTTCCTGTGTTTGTTTAATGAGTTTAATTAGTCCTCCCAGTTCTTATCTTGGAATACAAAAATAATTGGGCTCTATGCTGTGGAGATAAGGACTGTATGGGGGGTTTCAGTAGTTTAGCATAAGACAACTTAGCAGGGCTGACACCACTCAAAAAAAAAAAAAAGTTACATTTCTGGCAGAACAACAGGCATTTTTCTGCGCTGGCAGGGTCTTTATCCCTTCACTACCGCTGACATATGAATATGTTTGCAGCAGCGCGGGGGGCGGGGGGGGAGTTTACACTCAATCCAGGCTGCTACAGCTTTGGCTGTCATGGGGTGGCTGTAGAGCTGCCCCATCTCTTCCATGACCCCTAGTACATTCACTCCCACCACATGTGCCCCTGCCATGTTTCCCAGTCTCCACTCTTCCATCTGCGGGTCCAGGAGACTGGCATGGCGGGAGCTGCCAGGTGAAGGGAAGGGAGACCAACGAATGTATTACATCACTTCCAGGTATGACTGTCACTTATCCTGGCTGCTGTGGCCGGGGAAGAAGCTAATGGAGGGTGACCTGAGCTTCATTAGCTTCAATGGAGGACAGGTGAGACATCAGGGGTCAAAAAGACTCCTGATTTCTCAGTAAAGAAAATCTGTCACAACCAATTAGTATCAAATAGGGGAGTTTTGGTTCCCCATGTAATAAAAAATAAAGTTTAGTGAAAAAAAAAGCATAAAAGAATGAAGTTAGCACTTAAAATCTCCCAAAAACATGTTGAGCCCCCTTTCCCTACCCCTACATACACGCACATACAAATTAAAAAAGAAGTGTGTGGGGTGCCTATCTATGTCTGAAAACATTGATGGTGTCATACACTCACCGGCCACTTTATTAGGTCCACCTTGCTAGTACCGGGTTGGACCCCCTTTTGCCTTCATTCTTGGTGGCATAGATACAACAAGGTGTTGGAAACGTTCCTCAGAGATTTTGCTCCATAGTGACATGATAACATCACACAGTTGCTGCAGATTTGTTGGTTGCACATCCATGATGCCAATCTCTCCCGTTCCACCACATTCCAAAGGTTCTCTATTGGATGAGATGTGGTGAGTGTGGAGGCTATTGGAGTACAGGGACCTCATTGTCCAGTGGTGAGATGATTGAAGCTTTGTGACATGGTGCATTATCCTGCTGGAAGGAGCCATCAGAAGATGGGGACACTGTAGTCATAAAGGGATGGACATGGTCAGCAACAATACTCAGGTAGGCCGTGGTGTATAAACCATGCTCAATTGGTACTAAGGGGCCCAAAGTGTGCCAAGAAAATATCCCCCCCACCGTTATACCACCACCACCAACCTGAACCGGTGATACAAGGCAGGATGGATCCATCCAGGCCTGGATTTACTCCCTTTGCCGCCCCAAGGCCGGATCTTTCATTGCCGCCCCCCAACCCAACAAACCCCCCCCCCCGCCACCCCCCGCGAGGGTTAATGATTTTTCAGGGCAATTTTTCAGGGCAATGGCTGGTGTTAGTGCTTCAATCATCCCCGGCACCATGGTTGGTATGGTGTCAGGATGATTGAAACGCATTATTTCTATCATTACATTGTAATATAAAATGAAATAGTTCAACTCACTATAATGCAGAATCATTGGGAGCCCTGAGTGTGTCACTTGCCACCATCGCTTGTCACTTGCCACTATGCCTGCCACCAGATGGAGATGTCACTTGCCACGCTGCCTGCCACCAGATGGAGATGTCACTTGCCACTATGCCTGCCACCAGATAGAGATGTCACTTGCCACGCTGCCTGCTACCAGATGGGGATGTCACTTGCCTCCATGCCTGCCACCAGATGGGGATGTCACTTGCCACGCTGCCTGCCACCAGATAGAGATGTCACTTGCCACGCTGCCTGCTACCAGATGGGGATGTCACTTGCCTCCATGCCTGCCACCAGATAGAGATGTCACTTGCCACGCTGCCTGCTACCAGATGGGGATGTCACTTGCCTCCATGCCTGCCACCAGATAGAGATGTCACTTGCCACGCTGCCTGCTACCAGATGGGGATGTCACTTGCCACGCTGCCTGCCACCAGATGGAGATGTCACTTGCCACGCTGCCTGCCACCAGATGGAGATGTCACTTGCCACTATGCCTGTCACCAGATAGAGATGTCACTTGCCATGCTGCCTGCCACCAGATGGAGATGTCACTTGCCACGCTGCCTGCCACCAGATGGAGATGTCACTTGCCACTATGCCTCCACCAGATAGAGATGTCACTTGCCACGCTGCCTGCCACCAGATGGAGATGTCACTTGCCACTATGCCTGCCAATAGATGGGGATGTCACTTGCCACGCTGCCTGGCTGCCACCAGATGGGGATGTCACTTGCCACGCTGCCTGGCTGCCACCAGATGGAGATGTGACTTGCCACGCTGCCTGGCTGCCACCAGATGGAGGAGGGCGGAACAGTGGTGCGGGCAATGAGAGATGTCATCTCTCTCCCCCGCCGCCCCGCTGACATTACTGGTCTCCTCCGCGGCCCGGCAGCAAAGGTGCCGCGGCACACAGGTTGGAGACCTATCTTTTCAAAAATTACGCCGGGCGGCGCAATCACGCTACTGCGCATGCGCCGCCCGGCCGAGCGCGTACGAGCTTTCCCGAGCCCGGCCGGCTTCGGAACGGCGCATGCGCAGTAGTGGGTGGCTCGTGGCCATCTTTTCTACGGGCACCGGTGCCCCTAATGGACATTAACGGGCAGCCTGAAAGGGAGGGGGCGGCCGCCAAGTCGCCGCAGGAGCGGCGCCGCCCCTGCACCACTGCCGCCCCGAGGCCTGGCCTCGGTGGCCTTGTGGCAAATCCGGCCCTGGATCCATGCGCCAAATTCTGACCCCACCATCTGAATGATGGTATGACTAAGGCTCACGCCGAAACGCATCAGCTGTTTGCTTTTTAATGCTCATAGGTAGCCAATACATTTTTGCATCAAGGACTTTTGAGTTGCCGGCTCTTCTCTCTTATATATTGTATTTAGTGTGGGAAGACCCCTGAGCCTCGGCACCTGTGCTGCAGACTGCACACTGGGATTGGCGTTCTTCTGTTGAGAACGCTGCATCTTTCATTTTTCCGCATACCTTGGGTCTAACGAGTGGTTATTTGAGTTACTGTCGCCTTTCTGTCATCTGGAACCAGTCTGCCCATTCTCCTCTGACCTCAACAAGGCATTTTCCTCCACACAACCGCCGCTCACTGGATATTTTCTCTTTTTTCCCACCATTTTCTGTAGAGAGATGGTTCTGTGTGAAAATCCCAAAGATACTCAGACCGGCACGTCTGGGACCAACAACCATGCCACCTTCAAAGTCACGTAAATCCCGTTTCTTCCGCATTCTGATGCTCGGTTTGAACTTTAGCAAGTCGTCTTCACCACGTCTAGATGCCTAGATGCTTTGAGTTGCTGCCATGTGATTGGCTGATTAGCTTTTTCTTGTTAACAAGCAATTGAACAGGTGTACCTAATAAAGTGGCCGGTGAGTGTATATCGCCATGCACACCAGTGTGAGAGCAATAATTCTCAGACCGTTATTCAAGGTGAACTCTAGACTGCTGTCCTGTAGGGCAGTGGCGGCCCGTGCATTGTGGGCACACAGGCGCCACCCCCCTAATACCGCCACCGCCTTCCCTATCCATGCGCATGAATTCCTATGGCAGGGATGGGGTGTTCTTTGAAGCACATGATTCAAAAAATGGTGGACTCGGGGCGCAGAGCACTGCGTCCCAATCCCACCCAGTTTTCTGCGGATATCAAATACATTTTTGCTATTTTCACACTAAATCTTCTCCCCGTCAATCAGAAAGCAGGTGTGAGACCTGTTTCCTGATTGGCCAAAACATCAGGCGATCCTATTGGACCCCTGATGTGGAGCCAGGGAGGAAGCTGCTGGAGCCAAAGAGAAAGCCTGCCACCCTGGAGCAGCTGCCCGGACCCCGCACCCGCTAGCCTTGAGCCGCTGCCCGGACCCCGCACCCGCTAGCCTTGAGCCGCTGCCTGGACCTCGCACCCGCTAGCCTTGAGCCGCTGCCTGGACCCCGCACCCGCTAGCCTTGAGCCGCTGCCCGGACCCCGCACCCGCTAGCCTTGAGCCGCTGCCCGGACCCCGCACACACTAGCCTTGAGCAGCTGCCTGGACCCCGCACCCGCTAGCCTTGAGCCGCTGCCTGGACCCCGCACATGCTAGCCTTGAGCCGCTGCCCGGACCCCGCACCCGCTAGCCTTGAGCCGCTGCCCGGACCCCGCACCCGCTAGCCTTGAGCCGCTGCCTGGACCCCGCACCCGCTAGCCTTGAGCCGCTGCCTGGACCCCGCACCCGCTAGCCTTGAGCCGCTGCCCGGACCCCGCACACGCTAGCCTTGAGCCGCTGCCCGGACCCCGCACCCGCTAGCCTTGAGCCGCTGCCCGGACCCCGCACACGCTAGCCTTGAGCCGCTGCCTGGACCCCGCACCCGCTAGCCTTGAGCCGCTGCCTGGACCCCGCACACGCTAGCCTGGAGCCGCTGCCTGGACCCCGCACCCGCTAGCCTTGAGCTGCTGCCCGGACCCCGCACCTGCTAGCCTGGAGCCGCTGCCTGGACCCCGCACCCGCTAGCCTTGAGCTGCTGCCCGGACCCCGCACCCGCTAGCCTTGAGCCGCTGCCTGGACCCCGCAACCGCTAGCTTGGAGCCGCTGCCCGGACCCCGCACCCGCTAGCCTTGAGCCGCTGCCCGGACCCCGCACCCGCTAGCCTTGAGCCGCTGCCCGGACCCCGCAACCGCTAGCCTGGAGCCGCTGCCCGGACCCCGCAACCGCTAGCCTGGAGCCGCTGCCTGGACCCCGCTAGCCTGGAGCTACTGCCTGCGTGGGGGGGGCGAGGGTTGTTAGTGCCGCGCCGCCAGGGGGGGTGGTTGTTTGCCGCCCCCCGAACAAAAAACCCACCAGCCGCCACTGCTTTAGGGGCTTTTAATGTGTCACCTATGGAAAATTTCAAGTACCAAAGTTTGTTGCCATTTCGCCGGCATGCGCCATAAATCTTGACATGTTGGGTACTCGACACAGCCTCATCTTTTATATTTGACAAAAAAATTGACTAATGTTTGTGTGTCCTAAAAAGGAAGCAACTTCAGTAGAGCTTACCCAACTCTATCCCAAAGCTGCAGACAATAATAACAAATTTCCCCCTCCCCCAATAGCTTATTCTTCTATATTTCTGCACAAATGTATTTCCCTACCAACGAATACATACTGTGTATATATATATATATATATATATATATATATATATATATATAAATATATAAAAAATAAAAAATCTCTGCTACCATAATGCTGCATAAAAATAAAATAAATAACTGGAATAATTCTCTGCAAATTGTTAAAATTCATCTCCATATAGCGTAATAAAGGTTTCCGTGGAGACGGAGCCGCGCGTCCATTATATACCGTGGATAACATACAGCGCATTGTTAGCTGCTGAAGGGAAACGTCGACGCACTTTGAGATTTCATCAGCCCGGCATGTAATACAATTTATGTTATGCAGTAAAAAGTCCGGACAATCCCACATGTAGCCGGCATACACAGATGTAGGATGTATGTCACACGCTGTTCTGAAGAGCTTACAATCTATTTGGTCACAAAATGAACATTTTCAGAACTCCTCACAAACATATTTATACAATTTTATTTTATTTTGATTTTATTATTTATTTGAGGTATTTATATATATATATATATATATATATATACAGTATCTCACAAAAGTCAGTACACCCCTCACATTTGTGTAAATCTTTTCTTCTATCTTTTCATGTGACAACACTGAAGAAATGACACTTTGCTACAATGTAAAGTAGTGAGTGTACAGCTTGTATAACAGTGTAAATTTGCTGTCCCCTCAAAATAACTCAACACACAGCCACTAATGTCTAAACCGCTGGCAACAAAAGTCAGTACACCCCTAAGTGAAAATGTCCAAATTGGGCCCAATTAGCCATTTTCCCTCCCAGGTGTCATGTGACTCGTTAGTGTTACAAGGTCTCAGGTGTGACTGGGGAGCAGGTGTGTTAAATTTGGTGTTATCGCTCTCACTCTCTCATACTGGTCACTGGAAGTTCAACATGGCACCTCATGGCAAAGAACTCTCTGAGGATCTGAAAAATAGAATTGTTGCTCTACATAAAGATGGCCTAGGCTATAAGAAGATTGCCAAGACCCTGAAACTGAGCTGCAGCACGGTGGCCAAGACCATACAGCGGTATAACAGGACAGGTTCCACTCAGAACAGGACTCTCCATGGTCCACCAAAGAAGTTGAGTGCACGTGCTCAGCGTCATATCCAGAGGTTGTCTTTGGGAAATAGACATATGAGTGCTGCCAGCATTGCTGCAGAGGTTGAAGGGGTGGGGGGTCAGCCTGTCGGTGCTCAGACCATACATTGCACACTGCATCAAATTGGTCTGCATGGCTGTCATCCCAGAAGGAAGACTCTTCTAAAGATGATATACAAGAAAGCCCACAAACAGTTTGCTGAAGACAAGCAGACTAAGGACATGGATTACTGGAACCATGTCCTGTGGTCTGATGAGAGCAAGATAAACTTATTTGGTTCAGATGGTGACAAGCGTGTGTGGCGGCAACCGGGTGAGGAGGACAAAGACAAGTGTGTCTTGCCTACAGTCAAGCATGGTGGTGGGAGTGTCATGGTCTGGGGCTGCATGAGTGCTTCCAGCACTGGGGAGCTACAGTTCATTGAGGGAACCATGAATGCCAACATGTACTGTGACATACTGAAGCAGAGCATGATCCCCTCCCTTCAGAGACTGAGCCGCAGGGCAGTATTCCAACATGATAACGACCCCAAACACACCTCCAAGATGACCACTGCCTTACTAAAGAAGCTGAGGGTAAAGGTGATGGACTGGCCAAGCATGTCTCCAGACCTAAACCCTATTGAGCGTCTGTAGGGCATCTTCAAAACAGAAGGTGGAGGAGCGCAAGGTCTCTAACATCCACCAGCTCTGTGATGTCATCATGAAGGAGTGGAAGAGAACTCCAGTGGTGACCTGTGAAGCTCTGGTGTTGTATGCAAAGAGCTGCGCTTAGGACAGTAGTTTAGGTGTGCTGCCTCCCTTAAAAGAGCTTCCCTAGGGATTCTCTACTAACTAGAATTATATTACCAGGGGTTGTGGCGCTTCCTGTAGGGTAATAAATGGGAGGGGTGGTTACCCAGATGGTTTCCTTCAGTAGATCCCAATGGAGGTAACTGGTACCTACCAGGGAGAGAAAACCTTAGTTACCGTGAGGGTATGTGTGTCTGCACCTACACACACATATCCCCATGCACCCGTGTGTATCAGCAGATATAAATGAATAAATAGATGAGTAATGTCTTCAAAGGGTCTGGCCTGAGGCCCCTAATAATGTGGTAAATTTACACCTTATGCCACCACTAAGTGAAAATATCAATACCATATATACATACTACTGGTCTAAAATAAACCATCAAAATAAACCTTTGCTCATCGTGCAGAGAAAACACATGTAAGTATGAGTAAAAGACATTACATAATATCAAAATAGTGCCAATAAACGTAATGAAATCAATTAAGTCCAAAGAAACAATTTAAATCCTTAAAGTGAAAAGACTTATGTGAAAAAACTTTTTAGTGAAACAGTTTTTTGTTCAGATCCAACGTTTCAACAATTCCGTGACTTGAGTGCTCTCGAAAAATTCCTGTGACTTTTGTGCACCCCCTTTCGGGTCCCCACTCACCAGATCCAACAGCCCCAAAAGGGGCGACCAGCATAAGATGTCTCAATCACGATCTCCTTTCCACGATAGTTATACGGGCTCCCCAAGGTGGTTTCCGTGCCTCTGATTTTCCCAATGGATTCCTCCAATCTCAGATGGAACAGGCTGCAAGGAGAGTTGCGGTCCAAATATTCTCTCCCCCACCTTCCTACCGAGCATCCAAATAGTTTCCCACTATTGGTTTCAATGTTCGCAGTGGCTCCCTCATAGAAAGAAAAAATAGGAAGCTCCCATGGTGTAGTATATATAAAACGCTTTAATTCAAAAGGACTCCATCAGCTTACAGCGGAGTAAAAAATAGTAAAATAAATATGCCATAAATTTAACTAAATAAAACAACCAGTAAATAAAAACAGATTAGCTCACTCAGAGATACCCTGAGAACAGGCCCGTAGCGGTAAAAAATGTTGAAAATACGTGCCGCTGGTTAGAGCTGTTTGCGCTCCACCTGCGTTCCAGCTAGGGCCCGTACCCGGAAGTGACGTAGCGTGCGTGGCGTCGTTGTACGCGTTTCGTCATAGGACGTCTTTAGCAACGATGCCACCACGCCACGCGCTACGTTCTTTAATAGGGAGCCATCAAGCTAGATCCGCCCCATGCTTCTGACAGTCCAATCCATCCGTGACAAGGCGGAGCAATATTCCCACCTTGTCTGGAGTGTCAGCAGAGGTGGTTATACTGCTTTCCTCGTAATTAGCCCAGCTGCTAGCATTGCAAACTATATTGCTATCCTGTATTTTACACATTGTCCCTAGGGCAAATAAGTAGTAAAAATCCATTAACTTAAGACATTACATTAACATAGGGCAACTAAATAAATAATAGGAAATGATGAAAAATCTACCCCAGATGAAATAAATAATTAAATAAAAATAAAAATAAAAATAAAATGAAAATAAAAATAATAATAAATAACCTTTCCATCGGCTTAACCTTAATCTCAACCACTTTCTAAACTCCCCCTATGCCCTCATGTTATGTCATCAAGCAATCAGCATAAGTCCTACTGGGGGAAAAAAGGGAAGTGTTTAACCAATAATGCATCAAGGGGCTTGAGCATAAACTAATAGGGAGTATTTTTGAGCCCCATTTATTTACTTAAAAGAGGTCCTTGGGGTGCTGTTACCCATAATGTTACAGGTTGAAAATACCAGATCGAAAATAACAATAGTAGTTCTAGTAAAAGCATACAGAAATTAACTATGTTCCAAAATTAGGGGGTGTGGGCTTTTTGGAGTTTTTGCCATTAGGCCTAATCAATTCTAGAAAGAGGTTTTGCCATTAGGCCTAATCAATTCTAGAAAGAGGTTTGGGGTCACCCCCATATTATTAGTGTGAGTGGTCAGGGGGCTAGATGTCCACTACCTAACACCTTAAGTCCATAAAGGACCAGCAATAGGTGAATTATTACCAAATTTAAATATGTGTACCCCTGTGTCTTACGGGTTGGCCAGAAAACAGTTTAAATCGATATCCAGGTTGAGGCCCCTGGGGGCAAGGGACCCCAACCTGTATATCCATGCGGTTTCATTTTGGGATATGAGTGTGGTTTTATTACCCCCCTCGCCAATGATCCTTCACACAGTCAATCCCATAAAGGGGTCGGGTAGTTCTGCACGTGACCTACGTCATCGAATGTCCGTGCCAAATGCAATATGTGGGCAGAACTACCCGACCCCTTTATGTGAGAATACGGGAACATATTAAAAACATCAAAAAAGGGTTCCCAAAACACCATCTCTCCCGCCACTTTGACACAGTACACAACCGGGACCCCACAGGAATGATCTTTTATGGGATTGACTGTGTGAAGGATCATTGGCGAGGGGGTAATAAAACCACACTCATATCCCAAAATGAAGGTTAAACACTTCCCTTTTTTCCCCCAGTAGGACTTATGCTGATTGCTTGATGACATAACATGAGGGCATAGGGGGAGTTTAGAAAGTGGTTGAGATTAAGGTTAAGCCGATGGAAAGGTTATTTATTATTATTTTTATTTTCATTTTATTTTTATTTTTATTTTTATTTTTATTTAATTATTTATTTCATCTGGGGTAGATTTTTCATCATTTCCTATTATTTATTTAGTTGCCCTATGTTAATGTAATGTCTTAAGTTAATGGATTTTTACTACTTATTTGCCCTAGGGACAATGTGTAAAATACAGGATAGCAATATAGTTTGCAATGCTAGCAGCTGGGCTAATTACGAGGAAAGCAGTATAACCACCTCTGCTGACACTCCAGACAAGGTGGGAATATTGCTCCGCCTTGTCACGGATGGATTGGACTGTCAGAAGCATGGGGCGGATCTAGCTTGATGGCTCCCTATTAAAGAACGTAGCGCGTGGCGTGGTGGCATCGTTGCTAAAGACGTCCTATGACGAAACGCGTACAACGACGCCACGCACGCTACGTCACTTCCGGGTACGGGCCCTAGCTGGAACGCAGGTGGAGCGCAAACAGCTCTAACCAGCGGCACGTATTTTCAACATTTTTTACCGCTACGGGCCTGTTCTCAGGGTATCTCTGAGTGAGCTAATCTGTTTTTATTCACTGGTTGTTTTATTTAGTTAAATTTATGGCATATTTATTTTACTATTTTTTACTCCGCTGTAAGCTGATGGAGTCCTTTTGAATTAAAGCGTTTTATATATACTACACCATGGGAGCTTCCTATTTTTTCTTTCTATGAGGGAGCCACTGCGAACATTGAAACCAATAGTGGGAAACTATTTGGATGCTCGGTAGGAAGGTGGGGGAGAGAATATTTGGACCGCAACTCCCCTTGCAGCCTGTTCCATCTGAGATTGGAGGAATCCATTGGGAAAATCAGAGGCACGGAAACCACCTTGGGGAGCCCGTATAACTATCGTGGAAAGGAGATCGTGATTGAGACATCTTATGCTGGTCGCCCCTTTTGGGGCTGTTGGATCTGGTGAGTGGGGACCCGAAAGGGGGTGCACAAAAGTCACAGGAATTTTTCGAGAGCACTCAAGTCACGGAATTGTTGAAACGTTGGATCTGAACAAAAAACTGTTTCACTAAAAAGTTTTTTCACATAAGTCTTTTCACTTTAAGGATTTAAATTGTTTCTTTGGACTTAATTGATTTCATTACGTTTATTGGCACTATTTTGATATTATGTAATGTCTTTTACTCATACTTACATGTGTTTTCTCTGCACGATGAGCAAAGGTTTATTTTGATGGTTTATTTTAGACCAGTAGTATGTATATATGGTATTGATATTTTCACTTAGTGGTGGCATAAGGTGTAAATTTACCACATTATTAGGGGCCTCAGGCCAGACCCTTTGAAGACATTACTCATCTATTTATTCATTTATATCTGCTGATACACACGGGTGCATGGGGATATGTGTGTGTAGGTGCAGACACACATACCCTCACGGTAACTAAGGTTTTCTCTCCCTGGTAGGTACCAGTTACCTCCATTGGGATCTACTGAAGGAAACCATCTGGGTAACCACCCCTCCCATTTATTACCCTACAGGAAGCGCCACAACCCCTGGTAATATAAATTCCTGTGAAGCTCTGGTGACCTCCATGCCCAAGAGGGTTAAGGCAGTTCTGGAAAATAATGGTGGCCACACAAAATATTGACACTTTGGGCCCAATTTGGACATTTTTACTTAGGGGTGACTCACGTAAATTTACACTGTTATGCAAGCTGTAGACCCAGAGACGATCCTAGGGTCACAGACGCCTGGGTGCAGAAATATTTCTGGTGCCCTCACATGGGCCTGGTCATCTTACCAACTCCTCCCCTTTACAAATGCATGAAGAGTGTAATGAGACCTGGAGGGGAGTCTCTCTGATGCACACAGAGAGGGCTTCTGTTAGACAGTCTGTTAGAAAGAGCCCCCAGACATGTTACTAGAGACGGTCAGAGACTGCAGACATACTACAGGAGATGGTCAGAGACTGCAGTTTCTATGGACGTTGGTAGATAATGGCCGATCGGCCCTCTTACCTGACCCAGCAACAACGGTTCCTCTGATCAGGAGTCAGCTCACTCCGAATTGCCCGTGGCGAGTCCGCTGGGTAGCGCCCAGATCTGTATTCTGGTAATGACTCCATTCCTTTCTGTGAAGACACACTCCTAAACCTATCTTTTACTGGCCTGTTCTGCTGCCTGGGGCTGCACTGCCTAAACAGAGGAGCCTGAGAAGAAGAGCCTGAACAGAGGATCCTGAGCAGAGGTGCCTGAGCAGAGGAGCCTGAGCAGAGGATCTTGAGCAGAGGAGCCTGAGCAGAGGATCCTGAGCAGAGGTGCCTGAGCAGAGGAGCCTGAGCAGAGGTCCCTGAGCAGAGGAGCCTGAGCAGAGGATCCTGAGCAGAGGAGCCTGAGCAGAGGAGAGGATCCTGAGCAGAGGAGCCTGAGCAGAGGATCCTGAGCAGAGGAGCCTGAGCAGAGGATCCTGAGCAGAGGAGCCTGAGCAGAGGATCCTGAGCAGAGGTGCCTGAGCAGAGGAGCCTGAGCAGAGGATCCTGAGCAGAGGAGCCTGAGCAGAGGATCCTGAGCAGAGGTGCCTGAGCAGAGGATCCTGAGCAGAGGTGCCTGAGCAGAGGAGCCTGAGCAGAGGATCCTGAGCAGAGGAGCATGAGCAGAGGATCCTGAGCAGAGGTACCTGAGCAGAGGATCCTGAGCAGAGGAGCCTGAGCAGAGGATCCTGAGCAGAGGATCCTGAGCAGAGGTGCCTGAGCAGAGGAGCCTGAGCAGAGGTCCCTGAGCAGAGGAGCCTGAGCAGAGGATCCTGAGCAGAGGAGCCTGAGCAGAGGTGCCTGAGCAGAGGAGCCTGAGCAGAGGATCCTGAGCAGAGGAGCCTGAGCAGAGGATCCTGAGCAGAGGTGCCTGAGCAGAGGATCCTGAGCAGAGGAGCCTGAGCAGAGGATCCTGAGCAGAGGATCCTGAGCAGAGGTGCCTGAGCAGAGGAGCCTGAGCAGAGGATCCTGAGCAGAGGAGCCTGAGCAGAGGTACCTGAGCAGAGGAGCCTGAGCAGAGGATCCTGAGCAGAGGATCCTGAGCTGAGGTGCCTGAGCAGAGGAGCCTGAGCAGAGGTGCCTGAGCAGAGGTGCCTGAGCAGAGGAGCCTGAGAAGAAGAGCCTGAACAGAGGTGCCTGAGCAGAGGAGCCTGAGCAGAGGTGCCTGAGCAGAGGAGCCTGAGCAGAGGTGCCTGAGCAGAGGAGCCTGAGCAGAGGTGCCTGAGCAGAGGATCCTGAGCAGAGGTGCCTGAGCAGAGGAGCCTGAGCAGAGGTGCCTGAGCAGAGGAGCCTGAGCAGAGGAGCCTGAGTAGAGGTGCCTGAGCAGGGGATCCTGAGCAGAGGTGCCTGAGCAGAGGATCCTGAGCAGAGGAGCCTGAGCAGAGGAGCCTGAGCAGAGGATCCTGAGCAGAGGAGCCTGAGCAGAGGTGCCTGAGCAGAGGAGCCTGAGCAGCGGAGCCTGAGCAGAGGATCCTGAGTAGAGGTGCCTGAGCAGGGGATCCTGAGCAGAGGTGCCTGAGCAGAGGATCCTGAGCAGAGGAGCCTGAGCAGAGGATCCTGAGCAGAGGTGCCTGAGCAGAGGAGCCTGAGCAGAGGAGCCTGAGCAGAGGATCCTGAGCAGATTTGCATGAGCAGAGGAGTCTGAGCAGAGGTGCCTGAGCGGAGGAGCCTGAGCGGAGGAGCAGTGATGCCTTCAGTGCTGAGATCCATTGTCTGAACCCAACATTTTCTTTCTTTTGCGCTTTGCAACTGTCAGACAGACAGAAGCTTTAGTGCTAAAATCATAGAGCAGAGGTGCCTGAGCAGAGGTGCCTGAGCAGAGGATCCTGAGCAGAGGAGCCTGAGCAGAGGAGCCTGAGCAGAGGATCCTGAGCAGAGGAGCCTGAGCAGAGGTGCCTGAGCAGAGGAGCCTGAGCAGAGGATCCTGAGTAGAGGTGCCTGAGCAGGGGATCCTGAGCAGAGGTGCCTGAGCAGAGGATCCTGAGCAGAGGAGCCTGAGCAGAGGATCCTGAGCAGAGGAGCCTGAGCAGAGGTGCCTGAGCAGAGGAGCCTGAGCAGAGGTGCCTGAGCAGAGGAGCCTGAGCAGAGGATCCTGAGCAGAGGATCCTGAGCAGAGGAGCCTGAGCAGAGGATCCTGAGCAGAGGAGCCTGAGCAGAGGATCCTGAGCAGATTTGCATGAGCAGAGGAGTCTGAGCAGAGGTGCCTGAGCGGAGGAGCCTGAGCGGAGGAGCAGTGATGCCTTCAGTGCTGAGATCCATTGTCTGAACCCAACATTTTCTTTCTTTTGCGCTTTGCAACTGTCAGACAGACAGAAGCTTTAGTGCTAAAATCATAGAGCAGAGGTGCCTGAGCAGAGGATCCTGAGCAGAGGAGCCTGAGCAGAGGATCCTGAGCAGAGGATCCTGAGCAGAGGTGCCTGAGCAGAGGAGCCTGAGCAGAGGATCCTGAGCAGAGGAGCCTGAGCAGAGGAGCCTGAGCAGAGGTACCTTAGCAGAGGAGCCTGAGCAGAGGATCCTGAGCAGAGGATCCTGAGCTGAGGTGCCTGAGCAGAGGAGCCTGAGCAGAGGTGCCTGAGCAGAGGAGACTGAGCAGAGGTGCCTGAGCAGAGGATCCTGAGCAGAGGTGCCTGAGCAGAGGAGCCTGAGCAGAGGAGCCTGAGCAGAGGTGCCTGAGCAGAGGAGCCTGAGCAGAGGAGCCTGAGTAGAGGTGCTTGAGCAGGGGATCCTGAGCAGAGGTGCCTGAGCAGAGGATCCTGAGCAGAGGAGCCTGAGCAGAGGAGCCTGAGCAGAGGATCCTGAGCAGAGGAGCCTGAGCAGAGGTGCCTGAGCAGAGGAGCCTGAGCAGAGGTGCCTGAGCAGAGGTGCCTGAGCAGAGGAGCCTGAGCAGAGGATCCTGAGCAGAGGAGCCTGAGCAGAGGATCCTGAGCAGAGGAGCCTGAGCAGAGGATCCTGAGCAGATTTGCATGAGCAGAGGAGTCTGAGCAGAGGTGCCTGAGCGGAGGAGCCTGAGCGGAGGAGCAGTGATGCCTTCAGTGCTGAGATCCATTGTCTGAACCCAACATTTTCTTTCTTTTGCGCTTTGCAACTGTCAGACGGACAGAAGCTTTAGTGCTAAAATCATAGATCCCAGCTGCAGAAGATGATCAGAGCCACCCTTAAATTGGGGGGCTGGGGGGGCAGTTTTAGATCTTCAACCTGAGACCTGGATGACCTTGTCCCAGCACTGGCTCTACCTATTGCCTACTACATTCAGAACATTGTTTTTATTGGGCTTGGAATTAAGACTTTGGCGTCCAGTAAAAAATAAACATGCGCTTTTTTTGGCAATGCCGTGCATCACAGTGCATGGTAGCAAGTTACTGCTCGCTGAGGTTTGCTGCAACACATGTGCATTGGATCTGCATCGCCCTCAAAATGAGTAGCAGTAATGTGCGAATTACCGCAAGGTACTTGATAGTGAAGTTGTGTTTCATTGCGTAGAATACACATTAATTGCTGTAACCCTCTCCTTCATCCCTGTCCTCACAGTAGTGACAGTTGCAGCGGGTTGGCGAAGGTTGTGTCAGCGGTCGGACGCAGTTTTTTTATTTATTATCACTGTCTGATTTGTGATGAATCTCCCCTCAGGGGGGAGGGGGACAGGTGTCCTTTATCTGCAGTGCCGTCTCCATCTCTGCAGCCCATCATCTGATCCTGAGATCGGTGCGGTGACAGGTCCTCCCGGTGGACGGGGTAGAAGGTTGTGGATTGAGAAATGAGCCCGAGCTGTGGCATCAATCAGTCATGGCTGACAGGTCGGCGGTTGGCGGGGGACGCGCTCGCCCGCTCTTATCTGCAGTGTCAGTTCGTTGTCTGATACGAGATAAATCTACGTGGATGACGGGACTCTGCGACATGTCTCATGTGTGACACCATCGTTACAGGACAGACCTCACGTGATCTTCGGTTGTTCCTTGTGGTGACACCATATTGGAAGCAACAAGCTGAGATCTTAAAGCTGAACTCCAGGCAGATATAAAAGACACAAATTTATTCAGATCTGTAATCATTAATGCATCATTAAATGTATATTTTAATTGCAAGCAATGTAAGTACCTGAATGTGAGCCGCTATCAGCTTCTTGCAGTTCCTGTACAGCAGAGCTGGAGTGTGCCAGGAAGAAGCAACACAATGAGCCAATCAGTTCATCTATGATATGGAGCATACTCATTGCAGGAGAGAGCTGAGTGACAGAGAGATGAACTCATCACTGTGCTGCTTCTCCTTTCACTGTCCAACCACAGTCTGGGGGGTGGGACGGGTCCAGGATGAGCTGGGTTCAGAGGAAGTGGGTTGAATGATGCTGTCCATCAGACTGTGGACATCTAGTGGCAGAAAAAAGTATTGTGGGGGAAATCTCTGGATTGAAGGTAAATGCAGTTTCTAAACATACTGTATATATGAGGTCCATAAAAAAATGTTCCCACTGGGATCCCACTTAACTTAGGAAGCTTGGAGACTCTCCACCTCGCTGGTTCATTTTATGCAGCTTGCCCCACAACAGTCTCTACTCCACTTATCCTGCAGTCCTCGAGCCCACATCCCCACAGTCCATTAGTTCTACAATCTAACAGTCTTGCAGTCCCCCCCCCCCCCAGTCCCCAAATCCAACAGTTCCAGAGTTCTTCAGCCAAAAAGCCCCCAGTCCAACAGTCCCATATTTCTCCAGGTCCACAATCCCCCCAGTTCAACAGTTCCAAACTCCCCCTGTCCAACATTCCCACACCCATCCTAGTCCAACAGTCCTACACCCCCCCCAGTTGCACCTTCAGTCAGTCCAATAGTTCCATGCTCCCCTAGTCTCACAGTCCAACAGCCTACCAGGTTCACAGTCCTTTATTCATTTATTCAACAGTCTCCTTAGTTCCCCAGTCCAACAGTCCCATAATCCCCCATTTCACCAGTCCCACCCTCCCCCATCCAACATTCCCACACTCCCCCAACTTAGAATCCCCCCGCTCCCCCAGTCCAACAGTCCCACACTCTTCCAGTCCAATATTCCCCCAATCCAACATTCCACCACTCCCCCAGTCCAACAGTCTTACACTCCTCCCACCCCACAAGTGCCCACACTCCCCACATCCAACATTCCCCCACACCTCCCGCCCAACAGTCCTCCACTTACCCAGTCCAACATTCTCACACTCCCGCAGTCCAACATTCCCCCACTCGCCCAATCCAACATTCCCCCATTCCTCCCGCCTAACAGTCCTACACTTACCCAGTCCAACATTCTCACACTCCCCACATCCAACATTCCCCCACTCCACCAGTCCAACACTCAGTGGCGTCTCCAGCTTTCATATTTAGGGGGGGCACATGGGGGGACAGGGACAAAAGTAGGGGGGCAACTATAAAATGCAATTATATATATATAATCTCCTGGGGCACTTTACTACGACCCCACAACGGGCCCTTTCACATGTTCTGCAGTGAGCTCCCTTCCTACTGTATTGGGGCCCCCCAGGGTGTCAGAAAACAAGAGATATATGTCACCAGCATACCAAGAAAATATAAGGATTCAAAGCAGTGGGAGAAATATCAGGGTTGCAAAGGTTGTCTTGCCTCCGGGCCCTGGTGTTCTGCCACTGTGGGGTTCCCCAGCCTCCTCTTGCTGTCCTGCCCCTGCTATTGACAGCGCTGGTCTGGCATCTCTTGGAATTTACAGGCTGGTTCTCCTGTCCTAAGGACGAAAGAAATCAGTCTGTTTTTCCAGTAACTGAGAGTCCTGGTGGAGTCCTTCCTGCAACTCGCTCTTCTCCCTACCAATGAGGATGCAGGGGAAGGAGCAGATCGGGCGGCCGTGGTTGTGTGAGCGCTCACATTATGCAGTGTCAGCGAGCAGAGGGAGGGGGAGGAATCACTCGCAGGAGCTGACTGGGGACGCTTTCCCTCTTCTTAGACATTGCCTTTTTGTAAAAAAAAAAAATGTTTTTTTTTTTTAATTGGGGGGGGGGGGGGGCTACATGGTGGGGCACAGCATAATGTTGGCGGGGTCAGGGCCCCCTCTGCCCCCCCTAGTGACACCATTGCCAACACTCCCACACTCCTCCAGTCCAACATTCTCCCACTCCTCCCGCCGAACAGTCCTACACTCCCCAAATCCAACATTCCCACACTCCCCCAATCTAACATTTCCCCACTCCCCCAGTCCAACAGTCCCACACTCTTCCAGTCCAATATTCCCCAAATCCAACACTCCCACACTCCTCTAGTCCAACACTCCCACACTCCTCCCGCCCAACAATCCTACACTCTTCCAGTCCAATATTCCCCCAATCCAACATTCCACCACTCCCCCGGTCCAAAAGTCTTACACTCCTCCCACCCCACAAGTGCCCACACTCCCCAAATCCAACATTCCCCCACTCCACCAGTCCAACACTCCCACACTCCAACCACCCAACAGTCCTACACTTACATAGTCCAACATTCTCATACTCCCCCAGTCCAACATTCCCACACTCCCCCAGTACAACAGTCCTACACTTACCCAGTCCAATATTCTCACACTCCGCCAGTCCAACATTCCCACACTCTCCCAGTACAACAGTCCTACACTTACCCAATCCAACATTCCCACACTCCCGCAGTCCAACATTCCCACACTCCCCCAGTACAACAGTCCTACACTTACCCAGTCCAACATCCCCACACTCCCACAGTCCAACATTCCCACATTCCCCCAATCCAACATTCCCACACGCCCCCAGTCCAACATTCCCACATTCCCCCAATCCAACATTCCCACACGCCCCCAGTCCAACATTCCCACACTCTTCCAGTACAACAGCCCTACACTTACCCAGTCCAACATTCACACACTCCCCCAGTCCAACATTTCCACACTCCCCCAATCCAACATTCCCACACTCCCCCAGTCCAACATTCCCCCACCGCCCCAGTTCAACAGTCCCACACTCCCCCAGTTCAACATTTCCACACTCTCCCAGTTCAACATTCCCCCAGTTCAACATTTGCACACTCTCCCAGTCCAACATTCCCACACTCCCCCAGTCCAACATTCCCACGCTCTCCCAGTTCAACACCCCCCCCCCGTTCAACATTTCCACACTCCCCCAGTTCATCATTTCCACACACTCCCAGTTCAACATTTGCACACTCTCCCAGTCCAACATTCCCACACTTTCCCAGTTCAACATTCCCACACTCCCCCAGTTCAACATTTCCATACTCCCCCAGTTCAACATTCCCACACTCCCCCAGTTCAACATTTCCACACTCTCCCAGTTCAACATTCCCACACTCTCCCAGTTCAACATTCCCACACTCTCCCAGTTCAACATTTCCACACTCTCCCAGTTCAACATTCCCACATTCCCCCAGTTCAACATTTCCACACTCCCCCAGTTCAACATTTCCACACTCTCCCAGTTCAACATTCCCACACTCTCCCAGTTCAACATTCCCACACTCCCCCAGTTCAACATTCCCACACTCCCCCAGTTCAACATTTGCACACTCCCCCAGTTCAACATTTCCACACTCTCCCAGTTCAACATTCCCACACTCTCCCAGTTCAACATTCCCACATTCCCCCAGTTCAACATTCCCACACTCTCCCAGTTCAACATTCCCACACTCTCCCAGTTCAACATTCCCACACTCTCCAAGTTCAACATTCCCACACTCTCCCAGTTCAACATTCCCACATTCCCCCAGTTCAATATTTCCACACTCTCCAAGTTCAACATTCCCACACTCTCCCAGTTCAACATTCCCACACTCCCCCAGTTCAACATTCCCACACTCCCCCAGTTCAACATTTGCACACTCCCCCAGTTCAACATTTCCACACTCTCCCAGTTCAACATTCCCACACTCTCCCAGTTCAACATTCCCACACTCTCCAAGTTCAACATTCCCACACTCTCCCAGTTCAACATTCCCACACTCTCCCAGTTCAACATTCCCACACTCTCCCAGTTCAACATTCCCACACTCTCCAAGTTCAACATTCCCACACTCTCCCAGTTCAATATTTCCACACTCTCCCAGTTCAACATTCCCACATTCCCCCAGTTCAATATTTCCACACTCTCCCAGTTCAACATTCCCACATTCCCCCAGTTCAACATTCCCACACTCTCCCAGTTCAACATTTCCACACTCTCCCAGTTCAACATTCCCACACTCTCCCAGTCCTTTCGGATTTTCGAATCTAGGAATTTTTGATTTTCCCGAATTTTTGAATTTATGAACTTTTGAATTTCAGAATTTACAAATTTCTGAACTTTAGTATTTCCGGATTTTGGATTTTCGAATTTACAAATTTACGAATTTATGAATTTTTGAATTTACGGATTTTTGAATTTACGGATTTTTGAATTTACGTTTTTTCAGACTTTCAAATTTATGAATTTTCGAATTTACGAATTATTAAATTTAAGGGTTTTTGAATGTATGGATTTTCGAATTTTTGAATTTATGAATTTTGATCATAACGAATGACCCGAAAAATGAAAAAAAAAAGCAAAAAAAAAAACCCGAATGAAACGAAAACAAACGAATTTTTCGGCAGTGCACATGTCTAGTCCTTTATGCTGCGCCCCATCACATTACAGGTTTAATGTGAAGGAGGTACCAATGCGAAAGGGGGATGACAGGAGGACAGTTGGGTGGGTGTATTCAGCAAAATTCACCTTTTCTTGCATCGGCCCCGACCTACACTCTTTGTTAATGAATCCATCATATATTTCATCTTTATTGTTTACAGCGTTCCCCTTTACCATGCAGGAAATAAATGTACGCTCATAATGTATATAAAGTGTCATTCACCTCCAGAGCATCTTTTGTCTCCTCGCCGCGCAAGCAAAACACATTTTAAATAACAATCATTCCGATATTATCACGCCATTATTTATTCCTCGGAGATAACGTTTTATTTACTGCTCTGTCTCCAATCAGCAAAACGTTCGGCGTTAAGTGGCGATGGCAGGACGCGGGGCCCGCGGCGCTCCTCCACGATGTGCTCGGCTTCTCGCTGCGTCGGGGATTAAGGTGAAGCGATATGACGGTATAAATATGAAACCTTTCCTGGCGGTTCTATAATCCCGCCGTACATTTCCAGCCACTGGTACATCCAGTGCTTCTTATATCTTTTTATTTGTTGATTTGCCCGGCGGGGGGGGGGCGGGAGGCGTTCATAAAAAAAAGACAAAAACACAGAAGAAAGGAAACTTTTTCGTATAGGTGGATAGACCCTCCAAGCAATGGCGCCGACGCCTGTGTTTTACTTCGTTTAACCACTTGATCCCCCCCCCCCCCCAAGCCTTTACTGGCCCTTTTATTTAAATATAACAATCAGAATTGCTAGAAAATTTCTTAGAACCCCCAAACATTATATATTATATAAAGCAGCGGCCCTAGAGGTTTGCACAATTTTTTTTATGGGAAAAAAATACACTTTTTTGAATTTCAATGCAAATAAAAAAAAAAAAAAACACAATACAAAATCCAATTTTTGGTGAAATATGAAAGATGATCTTATGCCGAGTAAATAGATACCAAACATGTCATGCTTTAAAATTGCGCAAGCCCTTGTAACAGCGACAATTTAAAAGCCTTTGCAGGTCACCACTTTAGATTTACAGAGGAGGTCTGGAGCTCGAATGCAGAGAGCCAACTGTCGGTTCAAAAAACGGTACCGGGATGATGCCTGCAGCTGCGGCAAGGAACAGTAGTGGTAAAAATAAAACACCTGTGGGTTTAACTATTTTTTTTTTTTGTATAATTCTTCTTTAAGGGGGCGTGGCAGGGGGTTTGTCCCATGCCTACATATTTTCGCTAATAGGTGTCCCTTTTTCCCAGCTCAAAATTTGGGAGTCCTCCACTCTCCAGGTCTGCCAGTGTCCGGCACATGGCTATGTTATCTCATTTCCTGCCACCATCACTACCTGTTAAATTAGCCTTTTTGAAACCAGTCAAACAAGTTAATTAGCTTTTAAATATAAGAGGAACCTTTTTTGTGCACATAATGAAATGCACAATTTATACTTGAAGAATATATAAAAACCCCCCCAAAACATTATATATTTTCTGAAAGTAGGGGTCCTGTGGAAAAAAATGACGCCAGCTGTATGTTTTTTTTAAGATATTAGCACAAATTCATATTTACAGTAAAAAAATTCTAACTAATTTTAAGGCATACAAACACAATATAATACTCAAAATATATAAAAGATGAGGTTGCATCAAGTAAATAGATATCAAACATGTCAAGCTTCAAAGGAGCACCAGTGAAACAACAAAAAACTTCTTTAGCTAAAACTGTCTATAGGGGGTGCTTTAAAAAAGTCATTGATTTAGAGTTAATAGTAAATGATAGACTTGGAATTTTTGCTTACACTCTACTATAATGTTCTCCCTGTGCCTGCGTGGGTTTCCTCCGGGTACTCCAGTTTCCTCCCACAGTCCAAAGACATGCTGGGAGGGTAATTGGATCCTGACTAAATTGGCCATTAGAATGTGTATGAATGTGAGTTAGGGGCCTTAGATTGTAAGCTCCTTGAGGAAAGGGACTGATGTGAATGTACAATATACAGTATATACAGTTAGGTCCATATACAGTGCATCTGGAAAGTATTCACAGCGCTTCACTTTTTCCACATTTTGTTATCTTACAGCCTTATTCCAAAATAGATTAAATTCATTATTTTCCTTAAAATTCTACAAATACCCCATAATGACAATGTGAAAGAAGTTTGTTTGAAGTCTTTGCAAATGTATTGAAAATAAAAACAAAAAAATTGCATTTACATAAGTATCACATAAGTTTGCCATGACACATAGCTACCCCTTCATTATTTCTTCATCAATTAAGCAGGTAAAAGGTCTGGAGTTGATTCTGAGTGTGGTATTTGCATTTGGACGCTTTTGGTGTGAACCTACATCACGAAGTAAGGCTTCAAAACTAAACAAATCCATCAGAGAGATAGCAGCAACATTAGGAGTGGCCAAATCAATAGTTTGGTACATTCTGAGGAAAGAAGAACGAACTGGGGAGATCAGCAACATAAAAAGACCTGGGCGTCCACAGAAGACATCAGTGGTGGATGATCTTCTAGGTAGGTAGGTGTATGATCTTCCAGGAGGTAGATGTATCATTATCAAAGCCTACAATAAAGAGAAGGCTTCACAAGAGCAAATACAGAGGGTTCACCACAAGGTGCAAACCATTCATGAGCCCGAAGAACAGAAAAGTAAGATTAGACTTTCCCAAAGTACATCTAAAAAAGCCAGTCCAGTTCTGGAAAAGCATTCTTTGGACGGACGAAATTAAGATTAATCTGTACCAGAATGACAGGAAGAAAAAAGTGTGGAGAGGGCTCGGAACAGCTCATGATCCAAAGCACACAACGTCATTGGTGGTCACATGGTGGAGCTTTCAGTGTGATGGCATGGGCATGCATGGCTTCCAGTGGCACTGGGTCATTGGAGGAGCCGGGTGACGTCACCTCCGGTCGTGGCTGAGACCGGAAGTCCCTGAATATATCAATGCTGAATGTTTCAATTTTAAATGTAAGTTTGCTGTTTTGAGTAAATTATTTTGAATGGAATTACTGCACTATGAAGATCGCCTTTATCTTGTATGAGTCTTGAGTGGAGGAGACTAAGGCGGAGGTATTTTGCACAGCGGGAAAACACTGTTCTTTATTTTTATTCCCCCCCCCCAACCACTTCTTTAACCTTTGCCTGGTCTGGTGCTCGAAGGAGAATAGTGGAGCGGAAATTGCCATTAAGGATAACAATTTCCAGAAGCGCTACTAGACCCGCTGGGGACTTTATTTGAGATGAGAGGCTGGGGCACACTATTGGTGGATTGCGAATGGTGGAAGCAAGTGTGACTACACGTTATAAGAATTGATGTCTTTCCTGCACTTGATTGTTGCACATCTACCATCAAAATTTTTATCTTTTGATTGCACAAGCACTTTTTTTTTTAATCTTAGAACTAGGGAATTTACTTGTTTTTGCACATGCACTTTTTTGCACATATATGAATTTTGGATTGTTATTTCACTGATTGGACTATAGCTATGGACTTAATTGATGTATTTATGTGAATATTGATTTTGTTTACTATAGCACTGTATTTGAGTTAGCGCCACATTTGTTATATTCAATTATTATTCTGTTTTGTGGGGACACTTCTATGTTGGCTGCCACTCCTTGCGGTTTGGGATATATTTTGGTTTGTGCATTTGTTTTTCATTTTTCATTTAACGACCCCTTTCCTTACCCTCCCAATGGTGACCCCTGTCCTCTCTCCTACCAGTGGTGACCTCTGTCCTCTCTCCTTCCAATGGTGACCCCTGTCCTCTCTCCTTCCAGTGGTGACCTCTGTCCTCTCTCTTTCCAGTGGTGACCTCTGTCCTCTCTCCTTCCAGTGGTGACCTCTGTCCTCCCTCTTTCCAGTGGTGACCTCTGTCCTCTCTCTTTCCAGTGGTGACCTCTGTCCTCTCTCTTTCCAGTGGTGACTTCTGTCCTCTCTCCTTCCAGTGGTGACCTCTGTCCTCCCTCCTTCCAGTGGTGACCTCTGTCCTCTCTCCTTCCAGCGGTGACCCCTGTCCTCCCACCTTCCAGTGGTGACCTCTGTCCTCTCTCCTTCCAGTGGTGACTCCTGTCCTCTCTCCTTCCAGTGGTGACTCCTGTCATCTCTCCTTCCAGTGGTGACTCCTGTCCTCTCTCCTTCCAGTGGTGACTCCTGTCCTCTCTCCTTCCAGTGGTGAACGTTATCTTCTATCCTTTCAGTGGTGACCCCTGTTCTCTCTCCTTTCAATGATGACCCCTGTCCTCCCTTCTTCCAGCGGCGACCCCTGTCCTCTCTCCTTCCAGTGGTGACTCCTGTCCTCTCTCCTTCCAGTGGTGACTCCTGTCCTCTGTCCTTCCAGTGGTGACCCCTGTCCTCTCTCTTTCCAGTGGTGACCCCTGTCCTCCCTCCTTCCAGTGGTGACTCCTGTCCTCTCTCCTTCCAGTGGTGACCTCTGTCCTCTCTCCTTCCAGTGGTGACTCCTGTCCTCTCTCCTTCCAGTGGTGACCTCTGTCCTCTCTCCTTCCAGTGGTGACTCTTGTCCTCTCTCCTTCCAGTGGTGAATGTTATCTTCTATCCTTTCAGTGGTGACCCCTGTTTTCTCTCCTTTCAGTGGTGACCCCTGTCCTCCCTTCTTTCAGCGGTGACCCCTGTCCTCCCTCCTTCCAGTGGTGACCTCTGTCCTCTCTCCTTCCAGTGGTGACTCCTGTCCTCTCTCCTTCCAGTGGTGACCCCTGTCCTCTATCCTTTCAGTGGTGACCTCTGTCCTCTATCCTTCCAGTGGTGACCTCTGTCCTCCCTCCTTCCAGTGGTGACCTCTGTCCTCTCTCCTTCCAGTGGTGACCCCTGTCCTCTATCCTTCCAGTGGTGACCTCTGTCCTCCCTCCTTCCAGTGGTGACCTCTGTCCTCTATCCTTTCAGTGGTGACCTCTGTCCTCTCTCCTTCCAGTGGTGACCTCTGTCCTCTCTCCTTCCAGTTATGACTCCTGTCCTCCCTCCTTCCAGTGGTGACCTCTGTCCTCTCTCCTTTCAGCGGTGACCCCTGTCCTCTCTCCTTCCAATGGTGACCCCTGTCCTCTCTCCTTCCAGTGGTGACCTCTGTCCTCTCTCTTTCCAGTGGTGACCTCTGTCCTCTCTCCTTCCAGTGGTGACCTCTGTCCTCCCTCTTTCCAGTGGTGACCTCTGTCCTCTCTCTTTCCAGTGGTGACCTCTGTCCTCTCTCTTTCCAGTGGTGACCTCTGTCCTCTCTCCTTCCAGTGGTGACCTCTGTCCTCCCTCCTTCCAGTGGTGACCTCTGTCCTCTCTCCTTCCAGCGGTGACCCCTGTCCTCCCTCCTTCCAGCGGCGACCCCTGTCCTCTCTCCTTCCAGTGGTGACTCCTGTCCTCTCTCCTTCCAGTGGTGACTCCTGTCCTCTGTCCTTCCAGTGGTGACCCCTGTCCTCTCTCTTTCCAGTGGTGACCCCTGTCCTCCCTCCTTCCAGTGGTGACTCCTGTCCTCTCTCCTTCCAGTGGTGACCTCTGTCCTCTCTCCTTCCAGTGGTGACTCCTGTCCTCTCTCCTTCCAGTGGTGACCTCTGTCCTCTCTCCTTCCAGTGGTGACTCTTGTCCTCTCTCCTTCCAGTGGTGAATGTTATCTTCTATCCTTTCAGTGGTGACCCCTGTTTTCTCTCCTTTCAGTGGTGACCCCTGTCCTCCCTTCTTTCAGCGGTGACCCCTGTCCTCCCTCCTTCCAGTGGTGACCTCTGTCCTCTCTCCTTCCAGTGGTGACTCCTGTCCTCTCTCCTTCCAGTGGTGACCCCTGTCCTCTATCCTTTCAGTGGTGACCTCTGTCCTCTATCCTTCCAGTGGTGACCTCTGTCCTCCCTCCTTCCAGTGGTGACCTCTGTCCTCTCTCCTTCCAGTGGTGACCCCTGTCCTCTATCCTTCCAGTGGTGACCTCTGTCCTCCCTCCTTCCAGTGGTGACCTCTGTCCTCTATCCTTTCAGTGGTGACCTCTGTCCTCTCTCCTTCCAGTGGTGACCTCTGTCCTCTCTCCTTCCAGTTATGACTCCTGTCCTCCCTCCTTCCAGTGGTGACCTCTGTCCTCTCTCCTTTCAGCGGTGACCCCTGTCCTCTCTCCTTCCAATGGTGACCCCTGTCCTCTCTCCTTCCAGTGGTGACCTCTGTCCTCTCTCTTTCCAGTGGTGACCTCTGTCCTCTCTCCTTCCAGTGGTGACCTCTGTCCTCCCTCTTTCCAGTGGTGACCTCTGTCCTCTCTCTTTCCAGTGGTGACCTCTGTCCTCTCTCTTTCCAGTGGTGACCTCTGTCCTCTCTCCTTCCAGTGGTGACCTCTGTCCTCCCTCCTTCCAGTGGTGACCTCTGTCCTCTCTCCTTCCAGCGGTGACCCCTGTCCTCCCTCCTTCCAGTGGTGAGCTCTGTCCTCTCTCCTTCCAGTGGTGACCTCTGTCCTCTCTCTTTCCAGTGGTGACCTCTGTCCTCTCTCCTTCCAGTGGTGACCTCTGTCCTCTCTCCTTCCAATGGTGACCTCTGTCCTCTCTCGTTTCAGTGGTGACCTCTGTCCTCTCTCCTTCCAGTGGTGACCTCTGTCCTCCCTCCTTCCAGTGGTGACCTCTGTCCTCTCTCCTTTCAGCGGTGACCCCTGTCCTCTCTCCTTCCAGTGGTGACCTCTGTCCTCTCTCCTTCCAGTGGTGACCTCTGTCCTCTCTCCTTTCAGTGGTGACCTCTGTCCTCTCTCCTTCCAGTGGTGACCTCTGTCCTCTCTCCTTTCAGTGGTGACCTCTGTCCTCTCTCCTTCCAGTGGTGACTCCTGTCCTCTCTCCTTCCAGTGGTGACCTCTGTCCTCTCTCCTTTCAGTGGTGACCTCTGACCTCTCTCCTTCCAGTGGTGACCTCTGTCCTCTCTCCTTCCAGTGGTGACCTCTGTCCTCTCTCCTTTCAGTGGTGACCTCTGTCCTCTCTCCTTTCAGTGGTGACCTCTGTCCTCTCTCCTTCCAGTGGTGACCTCTGTCCTCCCTCCTTCCAGTGGTGACCTCTGTCCTCTCTCCTTTCAGCGGTGACCCCTGTCCTCTCTCCTTCCAGTGGTGACCTCTGTCCTCTCTCCTTTCAGTGGTCACCTCTGTCCTCTCTCCTTCCAGTGGTGACCTCTGTCCTCTCTCCTTTCAGTGGTGACCTCTGTCCTCTCTCCTTCCAGTGGTGACCTCTGTGTTCTCTCCTTCCAGTGGTGACCTCTGTCCTCTCTCCTTCCAGTGGTGACCCCTGTTCTCTCTACTTCCAGTGGTGACCCCTGTCCTCTCTCCTTCCAGTGGTGAACGTTATCTTCTATCCTTTCAGTGGTTTCCCCTGTTCTCCCTTCTTTTAGCGGTGACCCCTGTCCTCCCTCCTTCCAGCGGTGACCCCTGTCCTCCCTCCCTCCAGTGGTGACCTCTGTCCTCCCTCCTTCCAGCGGTGACCACTGTCCTTTACCCTTTCAGTGGTGACCCCTGTCTTCTATCCTTTCAGTGGTGACCCCTGTTCTCCCTCCTTCCAGCGTTGACCCCCATCCTCCCTCCTTCCAGCGGTGACCCCCATCCTCCCTCCAGCGGTGACCCCTGCCCTCTCTTCTGCCAGCATTGAACTCTGTGCTCTGCCCTGCCAGAGGTGATCCCCTGTCCTTTTTTTCCTTTCAACATTAAATTTGATAGACCTTCACCATGCCACATCCAATAATCTCGCCCACCTTAGAGCATCGGATGGTCCAAGGGGCAGAAATCCCCTATAATATCTGGTGGTGTCTTCCTGGATGTGCCGAGCAGTCAAATGTTGGTGGGCAACCACAATCTATGGAAGACAGCAGAGAGAGTGTGCTACTATCACCCAGTTCCCTAATGTAAAGCATACAGAACCCTCCCCAGGGATCGATCTCATCTCTACAATGGCTGTCCATACCAAACGCTGTCTGGGCCACCTCGGAGGCACGGAAAACCCCCGCCTTAAATGCTCCCAGGATGCTAATCAATATTTAACCTATGCACATTAATATGCCGTCTATATATGTACATATGATATTGCTTTAATTGTAGAAGATATAATATATTTATATACTTGTCTGCTTTTCATACTTTGTAACAGCACCCACCCAACCAATCCTGAGGAAGCAAAAAATCTTCACAAAACGCGCTGACTCTCAAGAATTGAGTAACTATGGACATTATACCTGCTTTTGATGGCTACACTTTCAGCAATATAATATTATATGTAATGTCCTACAATACCTCATGCTAATTGCATATCTCCATCTCTGAGCTGGGTATCGCTGGTACTGATTATTCTTGTATAGAGGGTGTTTCTCTTTGCCTTTAATGTGAATATTTTAAATTTTGGAGAAATAAAATAACTTTTTCAATACTAAAGTTGCCGCATGTTGTGCCGTCAAACTCTGCCTTTTCAAACCAATAGGGTCTCTATGGTTTCCTATGTATATCCTTTCAACATTACATACTTTTCCCCAAAGTGTTTGTTGCTGGTTGGTTGCTAAGCTAATGGAAGTTTTTCTTTCTTTAAATAATTATGTTGAGTTTTATATGTATCTGTGAGACTCTTGCTTGAGGCACAGCAATCAAAGCCTATTTTATAGGCACAAGGAAGCCCAGGTTATGTCTAACCGTGCCCATTAAGCCCCTCCCACTGTTAATAGTTTTACCATGCCCATTTTTTTTACCGTGACGCTCTGCGCACGCCGCAGGTCACTCGCCCCTCTTTTGTGTCCCTCATTGTCAAGTTCAAAAGTTGGGAGGTTCTCTGGAACTCCTGGATGACTTGGAATGGTTCCTGATATTACTGGAGATCCTAGGAGTCCTGGAACTCCTGGAAGACTTGGAATGATTTCTGTGAGTACTGTAGTACTGGAGATCCTAGGTGTCCTAGAACCTCTGGAAGACATGGAATGGTTCCTGTGAGTACTGTGAGTACTGGAGATCCTATGAGTCCTGGAACTCCTGGAAGACTTGGAATGATTCCTGTGAGTACTGTGAGTACAGGAGATCCTAGGAGTCATGGAACCCCTGGAAGACATGGAATGGTTCCTGTGAGTACTGAGAGTACTGTAGATCCTGGAAGTCCTCAAACCCCTGGAAGACTTGGAATGAATCCTGTGAGCACTAGAGATCCTAGGAGTCCTGGAACTCCTGGAAGACTTGGAATGATTTGTGTGAGTACTGTGAGTACTGGAGATTCTAGGAGTCCTAGAACTTCTGGAAGACATGGAATGGTTCCTGTGATTACCGTGAGTACTGGAGATTCTTTGAGTCCTGGAACTCCTGGAAGACTTGAAATGATTCCTGTGAGTACTGTGAGTACAGGAGATCCTAGGAGTCATGGAACCCCTGGAAGACATGGAATGGTTCCTGTGAGTACTGTGAGTACTTGAGATCCTCGGAGTTCTGGAACTCCTGGAAGAATGAAATGATTACTGTGAGTACTGTGAGTACAGGAGATCCAAGGAATCCTGGAACTCCTGCAAGTCTTGGAATGATTCCTGTGAGTACTGAGAGTACTGTAGATCCTGGAAGTCCTCGAACCCCTGGAAGACTTGGAATGAATCCTGTGAGCACTAGAGATCCTAAGAGTCCTGGAACTCCTGGAAGACTTGGAATGATTCCTGTGCATACTGGAGATCCTGGGAGTCCTGGGACCCCTTGAAGACTTGGAATGGTTCCTGTGAGTACTGGAGATCCTACGAGTCATGGAACTCCTAAAAGACCTGGCAGGCAGTGGCGGTGCGTCCATAAGGGCGCACGGGTGCCACCCCCTCTCTACAGCCGCCCCCTCTATGACCAATGGATAGATTCATGCATAGCCGCCAGGTGTTTTTGAAGCACCTGATTAGAGCCAAAGGGTCTAATAGGCGTCAAAAAAGGTGCACTGCGAGCGCCATGCTTGGCACTCGCCGTTCACCTAGGTGTGTTAGAACAGCAAATGAATATTCGCTTTCCTAACACTGAACTGCCTCTCCGCCAATCAGGTGCTCGGGTCTGTTACCTGTCACCTGATTGGCTGAAATGACAGGTGTCCAATCGCCTATAAGAGAGGATGGGAGAAGACGTATAGAGGATACTGCTCGCCGCCGTCACCCGCTGCCCCACCGAGACAGGGTAAGTGACAGGCAGGCGGCGAGCAGGTGCGGGGGGGTCACAGTGGCAGCATTCGATGGGCACAGTGGGAGCATTTGATGGGCACAGTGGCAGCATTTGATGGGCACAGTGGGAGCATTCGATGGGCACAGTGGAAGCATTTGATGGGGACAGTGGCAGCATTCGATCGACACAGTGGAAGCATTTGATGGGCACAGTGGCAGCATTTGATGGGCACAGTGGGAGCATTCGATGGGCACAGTGGAAGCATTTGATGCGGACAGTGGGAGCATTCGATCGACACAGTGGAAGCATTTGATGGGCACAGTGGCAGCATTTGATGGGCACAGTGGGAGCATTCGATCAGCACAGTGGAAGCATTTGATGGGGACAGTGGCAGCATTCGATCGACACAGTGGAAGCATTTGATGGGCACAGTGGCAGCATTTGATGGGCACAGTGGGAACATTCGATCGACACAGTGGAAGCATTTGATGGGCACATTGGCAGCATTTGATGGGCACAGTGGGAGCATTCGATCGGCACAGTGGAAGCATTTGATGGGCACAGTGGGAGCATTTGGCACAGTGGCAGCATTTAATGGCCACAGTGGGAGAATTCGATGGGCACAGTGGTTGCGTTTAATGGGCACAGTGGCTGCGTTTGATGGGCACAGTGGCAGCAATTGATGGGCACAGTGGCTGCAATTGATGGGCACAGTGGCTGCGTTTGATGGGCACAGTGGCTGTGTTTGATGGGCACAGTGAGGCTGCAATTGATGGGGTTTTTTTTTTCAGTTTTTTTGCGCCCCTCAAAAAATTTTGAGCACCAGCCGCCACTGCTGGCAGGGATCTTATGAGTACTGAACCACCTCCATAGATATAATACATTAGAGTGAGTACGTTTTAACTAATGCAGCCATCGCATATAAGGACTGGTAAGCTGCAATATAACAATTTCTTGCTCTTGGTGTAGATTCACTTTTAGAAGGAATGTGTGCAGCTCTGAAGTGAAGAATCCCCCTGACCTAGAGGGGGGCGAGTGATGGTGAGGTGATTGATGGTCTTACATGGACCCCCCAAGCATGCAGTTTCCTGAAACCCCTAATAAAAGGAACGTCCTTGGGGGGTGACTTTGTATGAAGAATGTGTCAGGTCACTATGTCCGTGTTCCAAGCTTGCTGGTCATCCCTCATACAGACATTTATCATATGTAATCAGCATGATGGCCTTGAGGGGCTACTTCAGATTTATGAGCCTTCCACCAAGAAGGTCCATTTCTCAGATTTTTCCTGTATATCACCGAAAACCTTACTGGAGAAACTTTACTGAACATTGCTCTGCTGGATTATATTTTAGGTGCTCAATAGCAGTGGTGGCTGGTGCTCGATTTTCCTGGGGGGGGGGGGGCCTGTGGCCCCCCCAGCCAAAAAGCCACCCCCCCCTCTCAGCCAGCCAAGCAAACAACCCCCCGGCGCTCAGTCGATTACCGCACCCCCCCAACCATCGCTCAATCGCTGCATCACTCGCCCATCACTCACCAGGCCCCCTCCAGCCCCGCAATTACCCCATCCAGGTTGAGGCTTCGGCGGCTTCCCCCCTGCGTCGCCTCCCGAGTCCCGGTGGTCGCTTCTCCTCCCGGCCAATCAGGACTTAGGACTCGCAGCCAATCGGGTCTTAGGACTCCCGGCCAAGCGGGTCTCAGGACCCGCTTCCTAATTGGCCAGGAGGAGAAACAGGAAGACATATTATCAATATTAATTCACTATTGTCACACAACTGGGTGGTCTTCAGGCGCAGTTCTCTGCGCCCAGAGCCCACCCTATTATTTTAAGCCAATTAGAGCCTCAGGCTCTAGTTATGTGCTTCTAAAAAAAAACATTGCAATCCATGCATTCGGCGCCCTGCCTATAGATTTGGGGTCGGGGCGCATGGATTAGGGGGGGGCGGCGCCCCTGCGCCCTGCATGAGCGGCCGCCACTGCTCAATAGACTTTGAAAGAGTAAATATTCCTGTCAAATGTTTGGAAAATTTTATCCAACTTCCTGTTTGCGTGACAACCTTTAGACAGCAGAGCAAGAAATGTGGTCAGAGGTTGTCACTAAAAGTAAAGATAACCTGACAGAGGTTCTGGCCTGTCTATATTTCTGAGAAAAAAATGCAAAATTGTATCAAATACTTACCGTCATTTTCCATTCCTGGCAGCACACATGTGGTAGCATGCTGCCATGTTGGCGCCGGGAAAATCGTGTCAAATATAAGGCCCTTTCACACTGCTCTGTAGCAAAATCATAGCATATGCGGTTTTGCCGCAAATTTTGCTGCGTATAAGATGCGTTTCGTGTGCGTTTCTGGTGTGTTTTTGGGCTGCCTGCACCTGTGAAAAATGGACATGTGACTCAAAAACACACCAAAAATGCGAATCGGGGGGTGCATTTTTACCGCGATTTCCATTAATTTCAATGGGAAGCTGCGTTTTTTTTTTTCAAAACCACACCCACCCGCAGTATGCAGGACATTTCAAAACGCACCGCACCCACAGTGCAGTGGTGTGAAAAGTACTATAGGACTTAAAGGGAAACATTTTTCTCGCTTTTTTTTTTTCAAGGTAAAAACGCAGGAAAAACGTATCAGTGTGAAAGGGGCCTTATACAGTGACCACTTCAGCTCATCCATGTCTTTATGGACCTTGCTTTGTGCACTGGTCCAAATCATTTGGTGGAGGGGGGGATTATGGTGGGGGGTTGTTTTTCAGGGGTTGGGCTTGGCCCCTTAGTTCCAGTGAAGGGAACTCCTAAGACATCAGCATACCAAGACATTTTGGACAATTTCATTCTCCCAAGTTTGTGGGAACAGTTTGGTGGATGGCCCCTTCATGTTCTAACATGACTGCCCACCAGTGCACAAAGCAAGGTCCATAAAGACATGGATGAGCGAGTTTGGGGTGGAGGAAATTGACTGGCCTGCACAGAGTCCTGAACTCAATCCAATAGAACACCTTTGGGATGACTTAGAGCAGAGACTGCGAGCCAGGCCTTCTCATCCAACATCTTTGTCCGACCTCACAAATGCTCTTCTGGAAGAATGGTCAAACATTCCCATAGACACACTCCTAAACCTTGTGGACGGCCTTCCCAGAAGAGTTGAAGCTGTTATAGCTGCAAAGGGCGGAGCCAACTCAATATGGAACCCTACAGACTAAGACTGGGATGCCATTAAAGTTCATGTGTGTAAAGGCAGGCGTCTACGTATATAGTGTACATACAGTCCAAAAAAATTGTATTAAAAAATTCCAATGTGTATGTGAGAGGGTGTCACCACCACTAAATTTAGGCAAATCAGACAAATAGTCCATGACATCCAAAACAATGCTCTGTGCATCTCCTTCAGTGTGTACCACCACCAATCACTCTCTGCGTTTACTGTCATGTTGGACCTTACAAAGGTCACAATACACTTTCCCCTTTAAGGGGTCAATAATGGTCCCTCCAAATCACCAATCCCTTATTCAGATTGATCTCTTCAGGTCTCTTCCTGTATGTCTGGTAGAACCAGCAAGCGCTCCACCGTCAGAGTAACCCAAAAGGAATAGAAACCGCACATAGCCTTTTATCGCTTATAAAACCATTCATTATTTATTAAAACCGCCACAAAATGCACTCACACTAATGGTGCACTAACAGAAGTGCGTCAACCTTAAAAATGAATGAATAAAAAGTACATGCCCCCTTGAGAAAGGATCACAGCATAACCAAGTTCCAGTATCGAGGTCGCTCCTTCCTGATGGCGGGATGACGTCCCTAAGCCCCACACTGAGGAATTTCATCACCTTCTGTGACTGAAAGTTGGAGTATATGCACTGATGAATGGAGTTGGCGCAGTGATTGATTGAGTGAGTGCACTCATGGGTGTAATGAATTCAGTAATGGGTGGTGTGAGTTACCATTTGAAAGGGGTGAACTCGGAGTTGGGTGAGCGAGTTAATTGATGGGTGGAGTAAGTGCATCATTGAATGAAGTTGGCTCAGTGATGGGTGGAGTGAGTGCAGTGAATTCAGTAATGGGTGGAGTGAGTGCACTGATGGGTTGAATTGGCTCAGTGATGGGTGGAATGAGTACACTGATAGGTTGAGTTGGGTCAGTGATAGGTGGAGTGAGTACACTGATAGATTGAGTTGGGTCAGTGATAGGTGGAGTGAGTGCACTGATGGATGGGTTGGCTCAGTGATGGGTGAAGTGGGTGCACTGATGGGTTAAGTTGGCTCAGTGATGGGTGGAGTGAGTGCACTGGTGGGTTGAGTTGTCTAAGTGATGGGTGGAATGAGTGCACTGACGGGTTGAGTTGGCTCAGTGATGGGTAGAGTGGGTGCACTGATGGGTTGAGTTGGCTCAGTGATGGGTGAAGTGAGTGCACTGATGTATTGAGTTGGCTCAGTGATGGGTGCAGTGAATTCAGTGTTGGGTACAGTGGGTCTAGTGATAGGTAGAGTGAGTGCATTGATGGGCTAGGTTGGCTCAGTGATGGATAGAGTGGGTGCACTGATGGATGCAGTGAATTCAGTGTTGGGTGGAGTGGGTCCAGTGATGGATGGAGTTCATTGATGGGTTGAGTTGGCTCAGTGATGGGTGGAGTGAGTGCACTGATGGGTTGAGATGGCTCAGTGATGGGTGGAGTGAGTGCACTGATGGGTTGAGTTGGCTCAGTGATGGATGGAGTGAGTACACTGATGGGTTGAGTTGGCTCAGTGATGGGTGGAGTGAGTGCACTGATGGGTTGAGTTGGCTCAGTGATGGGTGGAGTGAGTGCACTGATGGGTTGAGTTGGCTCAGTGATGGATGGATAGAATGAGTGCATTGATAGGTTTAGTTGGCTCAGTGGTGGGTGGATGGGATGAGTGCACTGATAGGTTGAGTTGGCTCAGTGATAGGTGGATGGGATGAGTGCACTGATGGGTTGATTTGGCTCAGTGATGGATGGAGTGAGTGCACTGATGGGTTGAGTTGGCTCAGTGATGGGTGGAGTGAGTCCAGTGAATTCAGTAATGGGTGGAGTGAGTGCACTGATGGGTTGAGTTGGCTCAGTGATGGATGGAGTGAATGCACTGATGGGTTGAGTTGGCTCAGTGATGGATGGAGTGAATGCACCGATGTATTGAGTTGGCTCAGTGATGGGTGCAGTGAATTCAGTGTTGGGTGCAGTGGGTCTAGTGATAGGTGGAGTGAGTGCATTGATGGGCTAGGTTGGCTCAGTGATTGATAGAGTGGGTGCACTGATGGGTGCAGTGAATTCAGTGTTGGGTGGAGTGGGTCCAGTGATGGATGGAGTGCATTGATGGGTTGAGTTGGCTCAGTGATGGGTGGAGTGAGTGCACTGATGGGTTGAGTTGGCTCAGTGATGAGTGGAGTGAGTACATTGATGGGTTGAGTTGGCTCAGTGATGGATGGAATGAGTGCACTGATGGGTTGAGTTGGCTCAGTGATGGGTGGAGTGAGTGCACTGATGGGTTGAGTTGGCTCAGTGATGGGTGAAGTGAGTACACTGATGGGTTGAGTTGGCTCAGTGATGGGTGGAATCAGTACACTGATGGGTTGAGTTGGCTCAGTGATGGGTGGAGTGAGTACACTGATGGGTTGAGTTGGCTCAGTGATGGGTGGAATGAGGACACTGATGGGTTGAGTTGGCTCAGTGATGGGTGGATTGAGTGCACTGATGGATGGAGTGAGTGCACTGATGGACGGGGCGATGATTACAATGGAGTGTGCTATGGGGCCAGCATGGGGTTAACGGTCACAATGTGCTACCCAGCAGCAGATTGTCAGTTGAGGGGTTTCGGAGCGATGGCACCAGGCAAGCAGGTTGCGGTTGGTTGGGGGATCAGTGATGTCAGCGTTTGTCCCCAATCAGGCGACCAAGGAAGGAGGAGGGGGGATGGGGGGGTGCAGTGATCAATCCATAGAGGAGATCAGGCAGCAGTGCACAGGAATAGGCATCCCCGGCCTACCTATAGGTGTGCATGCTCCTTGTTCATTCCTGCCAGCCGCTTGGTGGTGTTATCCGCTACATTGTATCAGCAGAGCACTCTTCATCTCCATGTCCACCATACTGCAAACATATAATAATAATAATAATAATAATAATAATAATAATAAATACTTTTCCTATTTATTAGTCCATTCAAGGTATGAAAACAATCATGCCCTGTACACACGACCGGTTTTGCCGTCGGAATAAACTCTGACGGTTTTTCCTGGTGAAACTGCTGCTTCCGGCTCCCTTCAGTCTTGGCCAAATGGCTTTTGGTCACAGAATCTCTGCTGAAAAAGGGTTCCAAATTCAGATTAGTCGTTCTCCCCCCTCAGAAGACAAAGTCACCAAATGCCCGAGGGCCCACTACTGCGCCCCGATAATGCGTGCGTTATTGTTGAGCTGCAGCGCCAATCTAAACCTCACCCCGGCGCACTAAAGCGATGCGCTGCCTTAGAAAAATCAGGTCTCATTTTTGGGACGTTTGGCGCCGGGGCAGCCCATTCATTTGTAATTGGATGCCGCAACGTACGTTAAAACAAGCGTTAAACGCGCGTCTGGTAATGCAACCCAAAAATGGAAATAGAACCTTCATGATGGATGGGCCTGGCAAGAAATGGCGCCTCGCCGCTTGGCCAATGTGGTCAGCACTGAAGTGAGCCAGAAACTGGCGCTTCTCCGGGGAAGGTCGGGATCTTCTACTCTGTAGATGTCCAACCAATCGGACATTTCACCCAAAAACAGACCACAGGAGGAGATCCAAAGTATAACATTACATAACAACAATAATAATAATGAAAAGAATAATGATGATGATAAAATAATAATACTAATACAACACGGTGATGATGATGATGAAAACGATGATGATGATGAAGAAAACAATGATAATGAAGAAAAAATGATGATGATGAAAATGATGAAGATGAAGAAAACGATGATGATGATGAAAACAATGATGATGAAGAAAATGATGAAGATGAAGAAAATGATGATGATGATGAAAATGATGATGATGATGAAAACGATGATGATGAAGAAAACAATGATGATGATGATGAAAACAATGATAATGATGAAGACGAAGAAAACGATCATGAAGAAAACGATGATGAAAATGATGATGATGATGATGAAAATGATGATGATGAAGGAAACGATGATGATGAAGGAAACGATGACGATGATGAAAATGATGATGATGAAAACAATGATGATGATGAAGAAAACAAAGATGATGATGATGAAGAAGAACGATGATGATGATGAAAACAATGATGATGATGATGACGATGAAGAAAATGATGATGATGATGAAGAAAATGATGATGATGAAAATGATGATGATGATGATGAAGAAAATGAAGATGATGAAGAAAACGATGATGATGAAGAAAAAGGTGATGATGGTGATGAAAATGATAATGATGAAAACAATGATGATGATGAAGAAAACAATGATGATGATGATGATGATGAAGAAAAACGATGATGATGATGAAAACAATGATGATGATGATGATGAAGAAAACGATGACAATGATGAAGAAAACGATGATGCTGAAAATTATAATGCTGATGATGATGAAGAAAATGATGATGATGATGAAAACAATGATGATGATGATGATGACGATGAAGAAAATTATGATGATGATGAAGAAAATGATGATGATGAAAATTATGATGATGATGATGAAGAAAACGATGATATGAAGAAAAACGATGATGATGATGAAAACAAAATGCTGATGATGATGAAGAAAACGATGATGATGATAAAGAGAACGATGATGATGAAAATTACGATGCTGATGATGATGAAGAAAATGATGATGATGATGAAAACAATGATGATGATGATGAAAATTATGATGATGATGATGAAGAAAACGAAGATCATGAAGAAAACGATGATGATGAAGAAAAAGATGATGATGGTGATGAAAATGATAATGATGAAAACAATGATGATGATGAAGAAAATGATGATGATGTTGAAGAAAACAATGATGATGATGATGATGAAGAAAAACGATGATGATGATGATGAAAACAATGATGATAATGATGATGATGAAGAAAACGATGATGATGAAAATTATGATGCTGATGATGATGAAGAAAATGATGATGATGATGATGAAAAAAACGATCATGAAGAAAATGATGATGATAATGATGATGAAGAAAACAACGATGATGATAAAATAATAATACTTATACAACATAATAACAATAATAATGATAATGATGAAGATTACAACAATAATGATATACAACGTAATAATAAATAAATGAAGATGTTGATTATATTGTACAGCCCCCTGCCGGCCCCTCCCACCAGCCATGATCTCCCTGCATTGCACACAGAAGCACAGAGACCCATTGATGACGTCACTGGGTATACTATGAGGTATGGAATGATGTCATAGTGATGATGAGATGGGAAGGAGGAATCGGGGACGGTTGCGCTCTGATCAGATTGAAGCTCAGCTGTAAAAGCCGGCAGTGAAGGGGGTTAAAGATGGCAAATCGGCAGTGAAGGGGTTAAATCCCCCTGTCGGACGGTGCAGAGGACTGGGGAAGGATCAGGGGGTGAAACATGTCAGGCTGTCTCCGGCGGTCAGCGATGGGAAGTTGAGCGGATACAATGTAACAAGTGTGTAGCCCCGCCCCCGGGGGGAGGAGCCGACACATGCAGAGGGATGCGGGGGGTGCGGGGATCGGAGAGCCGGGGATGGAGCAGCCGGAGGATCGGGGGACGGTCGGGGAGGAGAGGAGATCCGGGGGGAGATGATCGGTCCATCCAACGGACACAGCATGAGAGATCCGGGATTCTTCACTTCCCTGGTGAGTACCTACCTGTCCTTATGTCCACCTATAAACACCTACCTACTACCCAGAGACACCTACCTGTCCTCATCATACTCTCCCTCCATGGACACCTACCTGTCCTCATCATACTCTCCCCCCATGGACACCTACCTGTCCTCATCATACTCTTCCTCCATGGACACCTACCTGTCCTCATCATACTCTCCCTCCATGGACACCTACCTGTCCTCATCATACTCTCCCCCCATGGACACCTACCTGTCCTCATCATACTCTTCCTCCATGGACACCTACCTGTCCTCATCATACTCTCCCCCCATGGACACCTACCTGTCCTCATCATACTCTCCCTCCATGGATACCTACCTGTCCTCATCATACTCTCCCTCCATGGACACCTACCTGTCCTCATCATACTCTTCCTCCATGGACACCTACCTGTCCTCATCATACTCTCCCCCCATGGACACCTACCTGTCCTCATCATACTCTTCCTCCATGGACACCTACCTGTCCTCATCATACTCTCCCCCCATGGACACCTACCTGTCCTCATCATACTCTTCCTCCATGGATACCTACCTGTCCTCATCATGCTCTCCTTCCATGGATACCTACCTGTCCTTATCATACTCTTCCTCCATGCATACCTACCTGTCCTCATCATACTCTCCCCCCCATGATCGCCTTCCTGTCCTCATCATCCCCTTCTCCATGGACACCTACCTGTCCTCGTCATACTCTCCCCCCATGGACACCTACCTGTCCTCATCATACTCTCCCTCCATGGACACCTACCTGTCCTCATCATACTGTCAACCTATAGACACCTTCCTGTGCTTATTATACTGCCCACCCATGGACACCTACCTGTCTTCATCATACTCTCCCCCCATGGACACCTACCTGATCTCATCATATTGCCCAGTGATAGACACCTACCTCCACTCTTCCAAACGTTATACCCAGGGGCAATCGCTCACAGATACCTACCTGCCCCTTCCCTTCACTGACATAGATGTCACCAACCTGCCAAATTCTATACTAGAGACAGTTGTCACCCTCCTAATGGATACTTACCTGTCTTGTCTCTGGAGGGATACCTACCTGCAAGTAGTAAGTGTTACTGACTTACCATCTCAGGTTTCATCTACCTGTCCTGCTGCATGGAGGAGGAACATAAAAATCACTCCCCACCATCATAGGCAGGGGGACACCTACCTTCCTCAGTAATGGATATTGACCCATAGCTGTCTACCTTTCATGACCCCAATTATTGTCATCTATAGCGCCCCCCACTGTACATCATCTTCTTGTAGCCTAGACTGAGGTCACCCCATAGGATACATCTATATATCACCCCCTTCCCCTATAATGGGATCCCAAAGAACCCTCAGATATCATCCCTATCAGTGTATATAAACAATAGAACCCTCAGTGGTCCCTATCAATGTATATCATCCATAGAACCCTCAATGGTCCCTATCAGTGTATATCACTAATAGAACCCTCAGTGGTCCTATCAATGTATATCATCCATAGAACCCTCAGTGGTCCTATCAGTGTATATCATCCATAGAACCCTCAGTGGTCCCTATCAGTGTATATCATTCATAGAACCTTCAGTGGTCCTATCAATGTATATCATCCATAGAACCCTCAGTGGTCCTATCAATGTATATCATCCATAGAACCCTCAGTGGTTCCTATCAGTGTATATCATCCATAGAACCTTCAGTGGTCCCTATCAATGTATATCATCCATGGAACCCTCAGTGGTCCCTATCAGTGTATATCATCCATAGAACCCTCAGTGGTCCCTATCAGTGTATATCATCCATAGAACCTTCAGTGGTCCTATCAATGTATATCATCCATAGAATCCTCAGTGGTCCTATCAATGTATATCATCCATAGAATCCTCAGTGGTCCTATCAATGTATATCATCCATAGAATCCTCAGTGGTCCCTATCAGTGTATATAAACAATAGAACCCTCAGTGGTCCCTATCAGTGTATATCATCAATAGAACCCTCAGTGGTCCTATCAATGTATGTCATTAATAGAACCTTCAGTGGTCCTATCAATGTATATCATCCATAGAACCCTCAGTGGTTCCTATCAGTGTATATCATCCATAGAACCCTCAGTGGTAATATCAATGTATATCATCCATAGAACCCTCAGTGGTCCCTATCAGTGTATATAAACAATAGAACCCTCAGTGGTCCCTATCAGTGTATATCATCCATAGAACCCTCAGTGGTCCTATCAATGTATATCATCCATAGAACCCTCAGTGGTTCCTATCAGTGTATATCATCCATAGAACCCTCAGTGGTCCCTATTAGTGTATATCACCCATAGAACCCTCAGTGGTCCCTATCAGTGTATATCACCCATAGAACCCTCAGTGGTCCCTATCAGTGTATATCACCCATAGAACCCTCAGTGGTCCCTATCAGTGTATATCATCCATAGAACCCTCAGTGGTCCCTATCAGTGTATATCATCCATAGAACCCTCAGTGGTTCCTATGAGTGTATATTGCCCATAGAACCCATCCACTCTACACCATTGTCTTGTAGAATAGACCAAGGACACTTCATATATGTCAATACTTTCATCCTCCATAGAACCCATCCGCTGTCCATCATCTTCTTGTAGGACAGACCCAGATCACCCCTTATATGTGACCCCCTTCCTATATAATTTGATCCTATAGAGGGCCCAGCGGTCCCTATCAATGTTCGTCATCCATAGAACCCATCTGCTGTCCATCGTAATCAATAGAACTCATCCACTGTCCATCATCATCCATAGAATCCATCCGCTGTACATCATCATCCATAGCACCCATCAGCTGTACATCATCCATAGAACCCATCCGCTGTCCATCATCATCCATAGAACCCATCCACTGTCCATCATCATCCATAGAACCCATCCGCTGTACATCATCATCCATAGCACCCATCAGCTGTACATCATCCATAGAACCCATCCACTGTCCATCATCATCCATAGAACCCATCCACTGTCCATCATCATCCATAGAACCCATCCGCTGTCCATCATCATCCATAGAACCCATCCGCTGTCCATCATCATCCATAGAACCCATCCGCTGTCCATCATCATCCATAGAACCCATCCGCTGTCCATCATCATCCATAGAACCCATCCGCTGTCCATCATCCATAGAGCCCATCCGCTGTCCATCATCCATAGAGCCCATCCGCTGTCCATCATCCATAGAGCCCATCCGCTGTCCATCATCCATAGAGCCCATCCGCTGTCCATCATCCATAGAGCCCATCCGCTGTCCATCATCCATAGAGCCCATCCGCTGTCCATCATCCATAGAACCCATCCGCTGTCCATCATCCATAGAACCCATCTGCTGTCCATCATCTTCCTGTAGAAGTCATGCAGGTCACACAGTATGATAAATCAATGTCTGTCTTCCGTCTGATATGTGTGCGCCTGGAGGCTGGCCGAGTGCCGGGAACATCATATAATCCCGTATGATACATCACCGCACTCTGTATATGAAATATGACGATGTCAGACACATTGCTGATAATAAGCTCCATGGTACAGACGTATATATTGTGATGTATATATTGTATTATATAAGGAACATCAGACGCATTATTTACAATAAGCCCAGGCACAGTGTGTAGATTTCTGTATGTTATATATATATATATATATATATATATATATATATATATATATTATATATGGGCTGTACTGAGAACATTGTAGATGATAAGCCTTTGGTACAGGCATATAGATTTCTGTATGCGATGTATATACTGTACTGTATAAGGAGTGTCGGACACATTGTAGTTAATAGGCTCCAGGTACAAGTGTAGATTTATATAGGTGCTGTGCTGTATACATTGTATATTAATAAGCCCCCAGAATAGGTATATAAGTTCTGTCTGCGCTGTGATGTATATACTGTATTATATACGGAGCGTTGGGCACAATGCCCAGTGCAGGTACATAGAATCGTTGTGTATAGCTTTGATGTATATACTGTATTATATAAGGATTGTGTCGGGCACATTGTAGATGATAAGCTCCCTCGGTACAGGGATATAGATTCAAGGTATATATACTGTATTATCTAAAGAGTGTCGGTCACATTGTAGCTAATAGGCCCCCCTGGTACAGGTATATAAATTTAATGTATATATTGTATTTATATAAGGAGTGTTGTGTGTGCTGTAGATAATAAGCCCCCCTTGTACAGGTATGTAGATTTGTTGTATATAGTGTATTGATGTAGAGTAGATGTGTGAGTATATAACAAAACACTAAATACTGTATATAGTGAGTTGATGTATATAATGTATATAGTGCGTGGTGGATATAAATAAATTTTTTTTTTTGGGGGGGGGATTTTTATCAAATAGATTTTTACTGCAAAATCATTTTATTAAAATACATCTAAATATAGTTTTCTATTTAAGATAAATTAATAATTTAGTTTATTCAGCATGAAATGGAGCTCAGTTATGTAGCATGAGGCCGTATATTCTGCAATATTTACACTTTTTTAAAACTCATTCAATGAATCCAAGCCGAGATAACATGCACTGCATTGATGCATTCACACAATGTCACAGTAACCATGAGATAAAACCAAGTTCAGGAATATATACTTTATCCCATTGTTTTGCAAATCTATGTACACTACAAACTGTACGATTGAATTGGTTCTAAAATCGCTGCTTTACTAACCTGACAGCTTATTATTCCAAATAGGAAACCTTCATTTTGTTTGCAAATATTAAAGATTGTAACTACCAGCAAGAATGAGTCCTTACATTTAAAGAGCACCTGTCATTTCAGATCCATCATGGCAGCGCCTGTTAGCGGGCGTCCAATCACCTGCTGCCGCCACGTCCCTCACCTTGTTGTGTCACTGCCGCATCACCAGCCGTCCCATTAAAGTGAATGAGACTGTCGGTGAGCCAACAGCGGGTCAGAGGAGGAGCCAACAGCGGGTCAGAGGAGGAGCCAACAGCGGGTCAGGGGAGGAGCCAACAGCGGGTCAGGGAAGGAGCCAACATCGGGTCGGAGGAGGAGCCAACATCGGGTCAGAGGGGAAGCCAGCAGCGGATCGGAGGGGGAGCCAGCAGCGGGTCAGAGGAGGAGCCAGCAGCGGGTCAGGGGAGGAGCCAATAGCGGGTCAGAGGAGGAGCCAATAGCGGGTCAGAGGAGGAGCCAGCAGCGGGTCAGAGGAGGAGCCAATAGCGGGTCGGAGGGGGAGCCAGCAGCAGGTCAGAGGAGGAGCCAGCAGCGGGTCGGAGGGGGAGCCAACGGCGGATCGGAGGGGGAGACAGCAGCGGGTCAGAGGAGGAGCCAACAGCGGGTCGGAGGAGGAGCCAGCAGCGGGTCAGAGGAGGAGCCAACAGCGGGTCGGAGGGGGAGCCAGCAGCGGGTCAGAGGAGGAGCCAACAGCGGGTCAGAGGAGGAGCCAACAGCGGGTCAGGGGAGGAGCCAACATCGGGTCGGAGGAGGAGCCAACATCGGGTCAGAGGGGGAGCCAGCAGCGGATCGGAGGGGGAGCCAGCAGCGGGTCAGAGGAGGAGCCAGCAGCGGGTCAGAGGAGGAGCCAACAGCGGGTCGGAGGAGGAGCCAGCAGCGGGTCGGAGGAGGAGCCAGCAGCGGGTCAGAGGAGGAGCCAACAGCGGGTCAGAGGAGGAGCCAACAGCGGGTCAGGGGAGGAGCCAACATCGGGTCGGAGGAGGAGCCAACATCGGGTCAGAGGGGGAGCCAGCAGCGGATCGGAGGGGGAGCCAGCAGCGGGTCAGAGGAGGAGCCAGCAGCGGGTCAGAGGAGGAGCCAATAGCGGGTCAGAGGAGGAGCCAATAGCGGGTCAGAGGAGGAGCCAGCAGCGGGTCAGAGGAGGAGCCAATAGCGGGTCGGAGGGGGAGCCAGCAGCAGGTCAGAGGAGGAGCCAGCAGCGGGTCGGAGAGGGAGCCAACGGCGGATCGGAGGGGGAGACAGCAGCGGGTCAGAGGAGGAGCCAACAGCGGGTCGGAGGAGGAGCCAGCAGCGGGTCAGAGGAGGAGCCAACAGCGGGTCGGAGGGGGAGCCAGCAGCGGGTCGGAGGGGGAGCCAGCGGCGGGTCGGAGGGGGAGCCAGCGGCGGGTCGGAGGGGGAGCCAGCGGCGGGTCGGAGGAGGAGCCAGCAGCGGGTCGGAAGAGGAGCCAGCAGCGGGTCGGAGGAGGAGCCAACAGCGGGTCAGAGGAGGAGTCGCTGGGGGACAGAGATGACAGTTGCTCTTTAAAAATTCTGATTTAAATCAAACCTTTTTACTAGTGATTTAAATCAAATCCACCCTGATATAGTGTATTGATGTAGAGTTGCTGTATATACAGTATAGAGTGTATTGATGTAGAGTTGCTGTATATACAGTATAGAGTGTATTGATGTAGAGTTGCTGTATATACAGTATAGAGTGTATTGATGTAGAGTTGCTGTATATACAGTATATAGTGTATTGATGTAGAGTTGCTGTATATACAGTATATAGTGTATTGATGTAGAGTTGCTGTATATACAGTATATAGTGTATTGATGTAGAGTTGCTGTATATACAGTATATAGTGTATTGGGTTGTGTTGGCGCTTTGCGGTCCAGTTTCCACCACCTGCTCCTCGTCCGGTGAGCGCGGCGTGGTGTGATGCCATTTGAGGATGTTGGCACCCCGTCTCCTCCATCTCAGGTTGTTGTCCTGCCAGGTGTAATTATATCCTACCAGACAGCGGCGGCCGTGCCAGCGTTTTTATTCCTGAATTACCCGCCAGCGTTGCCAACGCACATCCCAGAGGGACTGCCAACCCATCCACAATTCCTCGCCAGCCCTGCTAGGTATTTATATCTCAATCTGCAATCTGTACCCCCCCCCACCCCCATCCCTGTGCCATGGTTGAGGCTCTCCAATCACGGCGGTAGATGCTGCAGAACCTCTTGCCTGTACATGACAGCTGTCAGTAAGTTCAATACTTAGTCTTAGGTTGGCATCCCGGGCGCCTTGTGGCGGGCAAATGCAGCCAACGTTGTAAGTGGCGGCGTGCATTAGTAACAGATGTGTTTTGGGTGCGCTCGGATGGCGATTTCCGTATTTACACTCGCCTCTATGGAAAGGCACGCTTTCCCTCTTAATAGGGTGATTCATCAAATCCACAATCGCCGCCGAGCGGAAGGAATCTACACTGATTAACCCTTCGGGAGCAGCTCTGCCGCGCTTCACACTGCGCTAATTTGGCTACAGAGATTGGCGCTGCGTTCGCAAAATAACTCAACCGCGTCCGATTTCTGCTGCATCCAATTCGCTCTTACAATCCACACTGAAGCAAGGTGTAGGGCTGACCTATGCCAAGGCCTGCCGCCCCAGGGAGGCCGATGGGGGTCATTAATAAAGTATCACTCTAGGGAAAGTGATTGTATTCTGGTACCTGTGTGGGGGTAATACCTGCAATATATTCACTATACAAATTCCTTTTTTTTTTTTTTTTCTCACATTTCGGTGCGGGCCAAGCTGTCCAACAAAAGGGACAGGGATTGGGACAGACCATAAAACGGTGCCTGGGGGGGGGGGGGGTTTAAATGGTCAGATTTTGGTCATGTGATCTAAACCTTTATTGCAAACAAAAAACAAAACCTTTTTCTGTAACTCCTTTAAAGATCTCATGTAGGCGGCAGAATAAATATTCATAGAAACTGATCAGAAAGATCCAGAGGAAAAAAATGCATGTTATGGCGCACACAGTACTGGTGTCTATGGGCCCATATGAATCATACTGATCAATAATCACTATTTTTAGTCACTAGAATGTATGTATTTATGTGTGTATGGTTAGGTATGTGTATGGTTAGGTGTGTGTGTGTGTATGGTTAGGTGTGTGTGTGTGTATGGTTAGGTGTGTGTGTGTGTGTATGGTTAGGTGTGTGTGTGTGTGTATGGTTAGGTGTGTGTGTGTATGTATGGTTAGGTGTGTATGTGTGTATGCATGCATGGTTAGGTATGTGTATGGTTAGGTGTGTATGTGTGTATGCATGCATGGTTAGGTGTGTGTGTGTGTGTATGGTTAGGTGTGTGTGTGTGTGTGTGTATGGTTAGGTGTGTATGGTTAGGTGTGTGTGTGTGTGTGTGTGTGTATGGTTAGAGGTGTGTGTGTGTGTGTATGGTTAGAGGTGTGTGTGTGTGTGTGTGGTTAGCAATGTACAGTGTGTGCGAAAATTACTATTATATTATAAAGCGGGTTTAGGCCTCTAAAATACAGAGGGGAAAGACAAGTCATGTGCCTCTGAAAATGTCTACTGATACACTGCCACATACCACTACCATCTACTGACACAATGCCATTCACTGACACGCTGCCCCCCTATTGACACGCTGCCCCCCTATTGACACGCTGCCCCCCTACTGACACCCTGCCCCCCTACTGACACACTGCCCCCCTATTGACATGCTGCCCCCCTACTAACACGCTGCCCCCCTACTGACACGCTGCCCCCCTACTGACACGCTGCCCCCCTACTGACACACTGCCCCCCTGCCCTCCTACTGACACGCTGCCCCCCTACTGACACACTGCCCCCCTACTGACACGCTGCCCTCCTACTGACACGCTGCCCCCCTACTGACACGCTGCCCCCCTACTGACACGCTGCCCCCCTACTGACACACTGCCCCCCTGCCCTCCTACTGACACGCTGCCCCCCTACTGACACACTGCCCCCCTACTGACACGCTGCCCTCCTACTGACACGCTGCCCCCCTACTGACACGCTGCCCCCCTACTGACACGCTGCCCCCCTACTGGCACGCTGCCCCCCTACTGGCACGCTGCCCCCCTACTGGCACGCTGCCCCCCTACTGACACGCTGCTCCCCTACTGACACGCTGCTCCCCTACTGACACGCTGCTCCCCTACGGACACGCTGCTCCCCTACTGACACGCTGCCCCCCTACTGACACACTGGAGTTTATTTACGAAAGGCAAATCCACTTTGCACTACAAGTGCACTTGTAAGTGCAGTCGCTGTAGATCTGAGGGGGACATGCGAGGAAAATGACTCTGATGCTGTTTATATTCTAACATAGTGACCCCCCTGTCAGAGCTCTTCTCTCACCCACTGACACATTGGGGGGTTGATTTACCAAAACTGGAGAGTACAGAATCTGGTGCAGCTCTGCATAGAAACCAATCAGCTTCCAGGTTTTATTGTCAAAGCTTAATAGAGCGAGATGAAGTTAAAAGCTGATTGGCTGCCATGCAGAGCTGCACCAGATCCTCTGTGCTCCAGTCAGGCGGTGCGGGGTCACCCTTAAAGTATATCGATCGCTAAATCTCACATCAACTAACAGATCAAAAACCCCTTTATTATTGTCTATGAAATCCACAGAGACAGCGATGTCGTCATCTCCTGTACTCACCAGAGTTAGATTTTAAGAAAAGTCGTTTTACTTTATTGTTTGTTTCATTTCATCTCATGAATTATTCAGTTTTTAAATGACACTAAATTGATGTTTCTGGTACAAACTACGGAAAAGCTTTTTGCAAATGGAAAAAAAAAATGGAAAAAAAAATTTTTCTTAATTGTGCGCATTTCTATTTTCTTGCTTTCTGACACACACACAAAAAAAAAATGGAACAACCAAAATGAACGAAAAAGAAAAAAATAAAATGGTAGAAAAAATAAATTAGCAGATAAATAATAGCTAAGGGAGAAGGGAAGGAAGGAGGTAATTAAGGCTGATTAGAGTTACCTTTAGGGTTTCCTCCTACGCAGGTCAAAGGTCACACTTTTTGATTTACATTTGAATGAAATAGTGAATACAATGTAACAATACGGTGTCACATTGTATTTACTCAGTGACACTTGTAGACCGTCTGCAGGTGTCGTTTTGCACAAGAGCCGCTGCAGCTTAAAAGCCAGTCACTGCCAGTGAGGAAAGGGGCTGGACATAGGAGGTGTGTCCTAAAACCTTTGTTAGCTCTTTGTTGGGTCTTATCTCTTACGTTAAATCCTGAAGTGGTTACACATTGTACAAAGGTTGAGGAGAGGAGCAGAGTGATTTACATTGGGGGGGAACATAATGATTTGATCCCCTACAGATCGTTTAAGTTTGCCCACTTACAAAGAAATGAAGGGTCTATAATTTTTATCATAGGTGTATTTTATATGATAGAGACAGAATATCAACCAAAAATCCAGAAAAAACACATAATACAAATGTTCTAAATTGAGTTGCAGTTCAGTGAGTAAAATAAGTATTTGATCCCCAAGAAAAACCTGACTTGGTACTTGGTGGAGAAACCCTTGTTGGCAAGCAGGTCAGACATTTCTTGTAGTTGGTGACCAGGTTTGCACACATCTCAGGAGGGATTTTGGTCCACTCTTCTTTACAGATCTTCTCTAAATCCTTAAGGTTTCTTGGCTGTCTCTTGGCAACTCAAAGTTTCAGCTCCCTCCATAATTTTTCTATGGGATTAAGGTCTGGAGACTGGCTAGGCCACTCCATGACCTTAATGTGCTTCTTCTTGAGCCACTCCTTTGTTGCCTTGGTGGTATGTTTTGGGTCATTGTCATGCTGGAAGACCCATCCATGACCCATCTTCAGTGTTCTGGCTGAGGGAAGAAGGTTCTCATCCAAGACTTTACAATCCATTGGCCTCTCAATGCGGCAAAGTCAGCCTGTACCTTTAGCAGAGAAACAGCCCCAAAGCATCATGTTTCCACCTTTGACTGTAGGGATGGTGTTCTTAGGGTCATAGTCAGCATTTTCCTTCCTCCAAACACAGCAAGTCGAGTTAATGCCAAAGAGATCGATTTTGGTCTCCTCTGACCAGAGCACTTTCTCCCAATCCTTTTCTGAATCATTTAGATGTTTATTGGCAAACTTCAGACGTTCCTGTACATGTGCCTTCTTGAGGAGGAGGACCTTGTGGGCGCTGCAGGATTTCAATTCATGGTGGTGTATTGTGTTACCAATGGTTTGTTTGGTGTCTGTGGTCCCAACTGCCTTGAGATCATTCACAAGCTCCTCCAATGTAGTTCTGGGCTGATCCCTCACTTTTCTCATGACCATCCTCATCCCATGAGGAGAAATCTTGCATGGAGCTCCAGAACGAGGACAATTTAAATGTTAATTTGTATTTCTTCCATTTGCGAATAATCGTTCCAACAGTTGTCTCCTTCTCACCAAGCTTCTTGCTGATGGTCTTGTAGCTCATTCCAGCCTTGTGCAGGTCTACAATCTTGTCCCTGATGTCCTTGGACAGCTCTTTGGTCTTGCCCATGATGGTGAGATTTGACTGGAAGGAAGAGATTCTGTGGACAGGTGTCTTTTATACACATAACGAGTTGTTATTAGGAGAACCTTCTTACATTGGCAGGACTAATCTGTGTACCGCATGAGCACCTACTGTAGCCAGTCTGTGGGGGCAGAATTATTGTTGGTTGGTAGGGGATCAAATACTTCTTTTACTCACTGAACTGCAAGTCCATTTAGGACATATTTTATTATGTGTTTTTTTCTGGATTTTTGGTTGATTTTCCATTTCTATCATTTTAAAATACACCTATGATAAAAATGATAGACCCTTCATTTCTTTGTAAGTGGGCAAACCTACACAATCTGCAGGGGATCAAATCATTATTTTCCCCACTGTAGGTGAAATTTAGCCAAAGCTGTAATTCTCTTTTTTTTTTTTTTCTTTAGGATTGGATAGGGAAAAGTTGAAACGCATCTCAGTAAATTTTTTGCCTCCGGTGTCCCCCTTGGTGGGTTTTCCCTTCACTTCCTATCCCAAAGTAAGGGGAAATTTCTAAGTGAAGGAAATCCCCTATAATGGTGGACACACATTTTAAAATTTTTTTATCCGATCCATGTGCGATTTGATCAACGTGTTCAAATCAAATAGCCATATCTTCCCTTCAGATCAATTTATTTTCGAATGGATTCAATTAAGAGTCAATCCGCCGGACTGGAATATTATAATTTTGTATCAATTGGCTGGGGGAGGAATAGTGCCCCTTTGTTGATGTCAGTGGGAGGAATAGTGCCCCATTGTTGGTGTTAGTGGGAGGAATAGTGCCCCATCTTTGGTGTCAGTGGGAGGAATAGTGCCCCATTGTTGGTGTTAGTGGGAGGAATAGTGCACCATTGTATGCAATTTCAAGACTAGCGGAAGTGTGACAAAGCAATAGGCATATCAACGTATGAAAAAATTATAATCGACCATCGTAATTTCGATCTTTAAAAAGTGTAGAGGTCCCATACAGCAGCAAGTGTAGTAAAACGGTTAACTGGGACCAGTAAAGCTAAGCAGGTGTTGTAGGGTCACCAAACCAGTGGAATATGAGCCCCCAAACCAAAGAAACAATACTGTAAAAAAAAAGGGGGGAAGGAGGAAAAGAAGCACTATGAGTAAGTTAAGCAGACCACATTCTGATAAATATAAGACCGCCCTCATATCAGGGTTCTAACAAGGAGCTGCCAACATTTGGGGGGAGAAAACGAGAGACCCAAGGTTGCCATATTTTCATGCTTTTCGGAATCCTATCCTGTAAAATGGCTCCAATTTTAGCACGTTCCATAGCTTGAGGGATTCTATTTTTTCTCTCAAGTATACACATGATAGAGGACTTCCAAGCCTTGGCAATTGTTTGTTCGAGGCCGCGGTGACCTGTAACAATAATTTAACCTGGGATGTGGTGAGTCCCGATGGGCGCTTATTAAGAAGAGCAACCAGGGAATCCGGTTGCAAGTCGAAAAATAGGGCGGGTAACATAGTGAAGACCTCTACCCAAAATGTTTGAACTACAGGCCAGGTCCACCATATATGGAGATGCGTCCTCAGGTCCACCATATATGGAGATGCGTCCTCAGGTCCACCATATATGGAGATGTGTCCTCAGGTCCACCATATATGGAGATGTGTCCTCAGGTCCACCATATATGGAGATGTGTCCTCAGGTCCACCATATATGGAGATGTGTCCTCAGGTCCACCATATATGGAGATGTGTCCTCAGGTCCACCATATATGGAGATGTGTCCTCAGGTCCACCATATATGGAGATGTGTCCTCAGGTCCACCATATATGGAGATGTGTCCTCAGGTCCACCATATATGGAGATGCGTCCTCAGGTCCACCATATATGGAGATGCGTCCTCAGGTCCACCATATATGGAGATGCGTCCTCAGGTCCACCATATATGGAGATGCGTCCTCAGGTCCACACAGCCCCGGGAGCACGTCGGGGGATAATTGGGTACATATTGAGCTATTCATGTTGGAACTAGGTACCAGCGGGTTATCACCTTTTTAGAGTTTAGCCTCCTACGCTAGTACATTTAGAGAAGCTAATTTTGTCACCGACCAAATATCCTTCCAGTCTTCTGCATCCATGGAGGTACCAGGATGTGATTTGAAAAATCTCAACAAAAAGTCAAATTTTTTGTGGCAAAATCGGACTTGCATCTTGCAGAATTCTGGGATAATCAGCGAGCCAATCGCACAAGCAGGAAATGACATTTCTGGGGAGGGGGCGTTCTGTATACCGTCTGTGTCGCAGAACACCTCCAGGTGGTCATATTGCACTTTACAGAAAATTACAGAGCCGCGGGTTGAAAAGGAAAGGTCCATTAATAACATTCAATTTACGATATGACTTGTGTCGCACTTGTATATGCTATTTTTTCAGAATTATTTTATTTTTTTCTCCACGAAAGTGGAGTTAACCTTTTAAGGACTTGGCCTTCAGGTGTAGAAATGTACGCGGGATTATGCTGGGAGGAAGCCGGCAGATCCTGCGCAAAAAAAAAAAATCATCTACAGTGCATCTCAAATAATACAGAATTACAAGTGTACGTTCCTACAGAGCTGAGGAGCGCACATTCTGATTGACTGAAGGTCGAGGTTGTAAAATATTTACAAAAATCAGACCGCGGACGCAGATTTTTCTTGGTACAGCTTGTATAACTCTGTGTACTGCGTAGCAATACGCAGTACAGATTCCCTATTATGTCCTAGACTAAGGCCTCATGCACACTGGGTATTTTTAACGTGGCTGTTAGGGGCGTCTGGCGTTTTTTTTTTTTCTGCCTCTAAATGCCCCTCCATGTTAGTCTACACTCACCGGCCACATTATTAGGTCCACCTTGCTAGTAGCGGGTTGGACCCCCTTTTGCCTTCATTCTTGGTGGCATAGATACAACAAGGTGTTGGAAACGTTCCTCAGAGATTTTGCTCCATAAAGAGTGTGGAGGCCATTGGAGTACAGGGACCTCATTGTCCAGTGGTGAGATGATTGGAGCTTTGTGACATGGTGCATTATCCTGCTGGAAGGAGCCATCAGAAGATGGGGACACTGTAGTCATAAAGGGATGGACATGGTCAGCAACAATACTCAGGGGGGCCGTGGTGCATAAACCATGCTCAATTGGTACTAGGAGGTCCAAAGTGTGCCAAGAAAATATCCCCCCCCCACACCATTTTTGATGTCAGAGGAGAATTGGCAGACTGGTTCGAGATGATAGAAAGGCCACCAGCACCAGCCTGAACCGGTGATACAAGGCAGGATGGTTCCATGCGCCAAATTCTTGTTTCCTCCTCCGTACAGTGTTGGGCTTTCTTATTAGATAACCCATCATAGTCTTTGTACAAGAGGAGGAAACAAGTAAGCAGCCAAAGACTATGATGGGTTATCTAATAAGAAAGCTCAACACTGGCTACTTACTCATTGGCTCCTCTGTACAAAGACTATGATGGGTTACCTAATAAGAAAGCCCAGCACTGGCTGCTTACTTGTGGGCTCCTCTGTACAAGGACTATGATGGGTTATCTAATAAGAAAGCCCGACACTGGCTGCCTACTTGTTTCCTCTTCTGTACAGTGTTGGGCTTTCCTATTAGATAACCCAAAATATATAAAATCCTGATCACTTCCCCAGAGTAGTACAATGTTACTATGGTAACATTATATTGCTCTGGTCAAAATGTTTAACCACTGGCCAATTGGCGCGACCACAGATCGCCCTGTATGAGCCAACGTACAGCTGGGCCAACCTGCGGCGGCTGGTCAGCAAGCGGTTAAAAAAAAATATATATAATAAAAAAGGGAAAAAAAAATGGAAAAACATTTTTTTTTTCGATACTGTCACCAGTTAGTATTCCTGATCACTGCCACACCAGTTATATGATGACGCTGTACTGCACTCGTGAGAGTATGTAAAAAATAAATTTTCCAAAGAATTATGACAAAAAATTTAGGGCTGTTAATGATTAAAATTTTCCTGTTCGATTAATCGTTTTTTTTTTTAATCGATTAATCGATTAATTTCAATTAATTATAATGCACATACAGATCCAACTACTTTTAGCTGATTTAGCACCGTTGTTATGGCAACGGCCGAAGCCGGACATAGCGGGGCATGGCTAGGACGTCACACGTCCTAAACTCAGCCTTACCGTGCCCATAATCTCAGCCTTACCGTGCCCATAATCACAGCCTCACCATGCCCATAATCGCAGCCTCACCATGCCCATAATCGCAGCCTCACCATGCCCATAATCGCAGCCTCACCGTGCCCATAATCACAGCCTTACCGTGCCCATAACGCTGTCTCACTGTGCCCATAATCGCAGTTTCGCCGTGCCTATAATGGCAGCCTCACCGTGCCCATAAGGCAGTCTCACTGTGCCCATAATTGCAGCCTCGCCATGCCTATTAATGGCAGTCTCACCGTGCCCATAATGCTGTCTCACCGTGCCCATAATGGCAGCCTCGCCGTGCCCATAATGGCAGCCTCGCCGTGCCTATAATGGCAGCTTCACCATGCCCATAATGCAAAAGTCCTACCCTCCTCCTAGATCAGCTCGTGTGATAGACAGAACACTGCGTCTATCACACAAGCTGATCTAGGAGGAGGGCGGGACTTTTCTCACAGCGCGGCCAAAGTGACATATAGTGGAGGAGGAGGGAGCGGAGCGCTGCAGCCACAGCTTGGCCCGAAGCGGCCCCGGGGCAGACAGCCTACCGATCAAAAAAATTTGGATCGATCAAAAAAATTTGGATCGATCAAAAAATCTAACGATTAATCGAGGAATTAAGCTTTCATTTCCACAGCCCTAAAAAAATTACAACCTCAAAAAACTGACCATGCCTCCTACTAAACACCCTGGACTGTCTATTTTCCAAAAAGGGGTCATTTGGAGGGGTATTTGTACTGTCCTGACAATTACAGGGCCTCAAGAAATGAGATCGGCCATCAGTACATCAGGATTGATACATTTTCAGATATACAGTATCTCGCAAAAGTGAGTACACCCCTCACATTTTTGTAAATCTTTTCTTCTATCTTTTCATGTGACAACACTGAAGAAATGACACTTGGCTACAATGTAAAGTAGTGAGTGTACAGCTTGTATAACAGTGTAAATTTGCTGTCCCCTCAAAATAACTCAACACACAGCCATTAATGTCTAAACCACTGGCAACAAAAGTGAGTACACCCCTAAGTGAAAACGTCCGAATTGGGGCCAATTTAGCCATTTTCCCTCCCCGGTGTCATGTGACTCGTTGGTGTTACAAGGTCTCAGGTGTAAATGGGGAGCAGGTGTGTTAAATTTGGTGTTATCGCTCTCACTCTCTCATACTGGTCATTGGAAGTTCAACATGGCACCTCATGGCAAAGAACTCTCTGAGGATCTGAAAAAAAAAAGGAATTGTTGCTCTACATAAAGTTGGCCTAGGCTATAAGAAGATTGACAAGACCCTGAAACTGAGCTGCAGCACGGTGGCCAAGACCATACAGCGGTATATCAGGACGGGTTCCACTCAGAACAGGCCTCATCATGGTCCACCAAAGAAGTTGAGGTCACGTGCTCAGCGTCATATCCAGAGGTTGTCTTTGGGAAATAGACGTATGAGTGCTGCCAGCATTGCTGCAGAGGTTGAAGGGGTGGGGGGTCAGCCTGTCAGTGCTCAGACCATACGCCGCACACTGCATCAAATTGGTCTTCATGGCTGTCTTCCCAGAAGGAGGCCTCTTCTAAAGATGATGCAGAAGAAAGACTGCAAACAGTTTGCTGAAGACAAGCAGACTAAGGACATGGATTACTGGAACCATGTCCTGTGGTCTGATGAGACCAAGATAAACTTATTTGGTTCAGATGGTGACAAGGGTGTGTGGCGGCAACCAGGTGAGGAGTACAAAGACAAGTGTGTCTTGTCTACAGTCATGCATGGTGGTGGGAGTGTCATGGTCTGGGGCTGCATGAGTGCTGCCAGCACTGGGGAGCTACAGATCATTGAGGGAACCATGAATGCCAACATGTACTGTGACATACTGAAGCAGAGCATGATCCCCTCCCTTCAGAGACTGGGCCGCAGGGCAGTATTCTAACATGATAACAATCCCAAACACACATCCAAGATGACCACTGCCTTGCTAAAGAAGCTGAGGGTAAAGATGATGTTCTGGCCAAGCATGTCTCCAGACCTAAACCCTATTGATCATCTGTGGGACATCCTTAAATGGAAGGTGGAGGAGCACAAGGTCTCTAACATCCACCAGCTCTGTGATGTCATCATGGAGGAGTGGAAGAGGACTCCAGTGGCAACCTGTGAAGCTCTGGTGACCTCCATGACCAAGATGGTTAAGGCAGTGCTGGAAAATAATGGCAGCCACACAAAATATTGATACTTTGGGCCCAATTTGGACATTTTCACTTAGGGGTGTACTGACTTTTGTTGCCAGAGGTTTAGACATTAATGGCTGTGTGTTGAGTTATTTTGAGGGGACAGCAAATTTACACTGTTATACAAGCTGTTACACTCACTACTTTACATTGTAGCAAAGTGTCATTTCTTCAGTGTCGTCACATGAAAAGATAGAAGAAAATATTTACAAAAATGTGAGGGGTGTACTGACTTTTGTTAGACACTGTATGTGTGCCTTTTTTTTTTTTAAGCCAGCAATGAAGCTGGCACCACAGTACAGTCACAGTCAGCATATATGGTCATCCTTTAATTAAATATGGTAGAATAAATCCAAATAAAAAGCCAGCACCTTTTGGCCATTAGGCCATGATTAACATGGTGGTTGAAATGCGTTGGATTTTTATTCAGCTGTATTCCACTATATTTAATAGAGGATGGCTGTAAATGCTGACTGAACCGTGGTGCCATTTTTTTGGTGGACTTTGGTGTAGTTCTGGAGGATTTTGGAGACCTCTCAGCCTGAGCCTTGGGTATTTGGAGATGTTCATTGTAGTGGAGGTTGCAGTTCTGTCTCTCCTGCTCCAGTAGATTACTTTATTTTTTGAATGAGGTACCCCCTAAAACACACATACTAAACTCAAAGAGTCTGGTTTGTATTTTGGGGAACTTTTTTTGTTTGTTCTTGCCATAGGATGTACTACAGCAAAAATTACATTTACAAAGAATAAAAATGAAACCGTTTACTTTTGGACCGCCTGCCGTCGTTGTAGGTCGGTACTTTGCCGTACAATACCGGGGTTATGGCAGCAGATAGCTACCATAACCCCGGTATATTCCTAACCACTTAATGGCCGAGACTCTTTCTGAGATTTGTTGTTTACAAGTTAAAAACATTTTTTTTGCGCTAGAAAATTACGTAGAACCCCCCAAACATTATACACTTTTTTTCTAACACCCTAGAGAATAAAATAGCGGTTTGTGTCACACCGTATTTGCGCAGCGGTCTTACAAGCGCACTTTTTTTTTTGAAAAAATACACATTTTTGAATTAAAAAACAAGTCAACAGTAAAGTTAGCCAATTTTTTTTTTTATATTGTGTAAGATAATGTTATGCCGAGTAAATTGATACTCAACATGGCACGCTTCAAAGTTGCGCCCGCTCATGGAATGGCGACAAACTTTTACCCTTAAAAATCTCCATAGGCGACGTTTAAAAAATTCTACAGGTTGCATGTTTTGAGCTACAGAGGAGGTCTAGGACTAGAATTATTACTCTCGCTCTACCGATCACGGCGATACCTCACATGTGTGGTTTGAACACAGTTTTCATATGCGGGCGCTACTCACGTATGCGTTCACTTCTGCACGCGAGCTCGGCGGGAGGGGGCGCGTTTAAAAAAATGTTTTTTTTTTCTTATTTATTTTACCTTTTTATTTTTTATTTTTACACTGGTTTTTTTTTTTTTAAAATTAAAAAATGTTGTCACTTTTACTCCTATTACAAGGAATGTAAACATCCCTTGTAATAGAAAAAAAGCATGACAGGACCTCCTAAATATGAGATCTGGGGGGTCAAAAAGACCTCAAATCTCATATTTACACTAAAATGCAAAAAAAAAAAATTGTAACTTAAAAAACATTTTTTTTTAAAAATGTCCCTTTAAGCACTATGGGCGGAAGTGACGTTTTGACGTCGCTTCCACCATGCAGTGGTATGGAGACGGATGGGGGCCATCTTCCCCTCACTCATCTCCATGCCCAGCAAGGGGCGAAGATACGATCGCCTCTGCCGCTGCCAACGGCTCCGGTAAGCAGCAGAGGGCACCGGAGCGCGGCGGGAGGGGGCCGCCGATAAAAGTGATCTCGCGGCAGAGACCACTATTATCGTAAAGCGGACCGCCGGGCGAAGAAGAGGATACCGGGGTTATGGTTGCTAGCTGCTGCCTTAACAACGATATTCCTCTTCAAAGTAAGGACCTATATCGGCGTGCAGCGGTCGGGAAGTGGTTAATACATTTCATTGCAAAAGAGTGTCAGCTTTGTTGGCAAGTCACAGAGCTCCTGACACACCCTGAGAACACTATAAGCAGCGGCCTCTATCCCGCGGTGTCATGCGAAGGTTACCATATATAACAACGGCTCTATGTCTTATCCTCAGCAGCTGAATTATGTTTCCTGGATGTGAGTGGGCGTTATGGTTTGAAATAAATTTTATTAGATTGAAAAGAAAATTGCAATAAAATAGAAGTCATTCTAAAACGAGAAAACCCGTCGAGCAATGTGAGAAAATAAACCTTCGCCTAATTCACTGCATTCCTCCGAGGTTTCATCAACTTCATCGCCCAGCAGGTGATCAAAAATAGCAGATTAATTATTCAATTATTTTTTCTTTTTATTTTGATAGAGGAACTAAAGAAAGAAATTGAGCTTGAAGGAGCAGATTGCTTTGCTACAAGTCTGGACAACGCTATGTTATGGGTTTAGCACGGGCAGGCTGAACTATGGGGTTGAGTTTAAAAATATGCCTTTTTTTATGTGCCGAATCCTATATACAGTGTCTTGAAGAAGTATTCATACCCCTTGAAATTTTCCACATTTTGTCATGTTACAACCAAAAATGTAAATATATTTTATTGGGATTTTATGTGATAGACCGAAACAAAGTGGCACATAATTGTGAAGTGGAAGGAAAATGATAAATGGTTTTCAACATTTTTTACAAATAAATATGTGAAAAGTATGGGGAGGACATTTGTATTCAGCCCCCTTTACTCTGATACCCCCTAACTAGGGCTGGGAAAAAAATCGATTTAAATCTTGAATCGAGTTGAGAGGTCAAATCGATTCAAAATTTAGGCAAATCGATTTTTTTAGATTTTTTTTTTTTCACCGCGCCGGTCCGGAGGCGCTGCGGGCATGAGTTTTTAGGCGAGGCCGCGGCTTCGGCCTAGTCCGCGGCTACGGCCGGACGCCGCGGACTAGGCCGAAGCCGCGGCCTTGCCTAAAAACTCATGCCCGCAGCGCCTCCGGACCGGCGCGGACACCGCGCGGGCCTGAAGAACTGCGGGCAAGGAGTTTTTAGGTGAGGCCGCGGCTTCGGCCTAGTCCGCGAGGCCGGACGCCGCAGACTAGGCCGAAGCCGCGGCCTCGCCTAAAAGCTCATGCCCGCAGCGCCTCAGGACCGGCGTGATTTCCAAAAAAAAAAAAAAACCTCGATTCGAATCGTGAATCGAGTTTTTTTTAAGAGAATCAAAGATTTTTTTTTTTTAAGAAAATCTCCCAGCCCTACCCCTAACTAAAATCTAGTGGAACCAATTGCCGTCAGAAGTTGTCTAAATAGTCTTCCACCAGCATTTGGGGCCAAGACTTTCCTTAAATGGCGGAGACGGGATGATACGAGGATGGTAGAAACCTTGGATGAAAATAAACTCCCCCCCATTAGATGCCCTAGGTATGGAGCACAGAAATAAATGGATACAGTACAGACAACTTCAACAATATATCTCTTCTTTGAAGAAAGAGTCTGTATTTAATAGACCATTTCTAGGGCTAGAAAAAATACTGGTACAGAACCACAGACCCACACATACTCTGTCGGTAGTGTACAAATACCTAATCTCAGAGAGCAAAGAAAAAGAGATATTCTACGTAAAAAAATGGGAGGAAGAACTAGGGTATACTATCTCCGGGGCTGACTGGGAAAGGGCATTTATAGCAGTGCATAAACTGTCTATTTCTACTAGACATCAAGAAAGAAATTATAAAATATTAGCCAGATGGTATAAATGCCCGGTAGACATGAATAATATTAGTTCAGATAATACAGATAGATGTTGGAGATGTGGTGTAGCAAAAGGTACAATGTCACATATCTGGTATTTTTGTCCAGAAATCCATCGATTTTGGGAAATGGTATTTAAATCATATAGGGATAAAACAGGGGTAAATCTACAAGCAGATATATCTGTGGCAATATTGTTAATGGTCCCTGGATCAATTAAAAAGGTAAAAAAAGGAACACTGAGGTATTTTTTAATGGCGGCACACACTGTTATTGCCAGAAGATGGAAAAAAAGAATAGCCCCCTCTATAGAAGAATGGGAATGTGAAATGGATATGATGCACTCGCTAGAGGAGAGGATGAGCAGAGAGGGACATATTTAACAAATATATGAAAGAAGTAAGTAGAATGCAGAACATGACCAATGAAACCGAGTTGGAGTGGGGATAGGAACTTTGAGGGAAGAGTGCAACTAATGGTTGAAGGAAGAGGGAATCTATTTTTAGGTTTTTTTTTTTTTTTTGGGGGGGGGGTTTTGTTGTAGGTGTGTATGGCTGTATGAGGGATGAGTGGATGGACGTACTTGTAGAATAAGTGAGGGGGGCTTGGGGGTTTGGGGAATCAGTGTGTCATGTGTCATAGGACCATGGGTTTGGTCAGAAACAAAGTTCGTATATCTATTTACTAAAGTTTGTAGATGAGGCCAATGTCGACCCCAATGTTATTTAAAGCGAACCAAATAGGAGTGCTGAGTATAATTGTACACACTGTCAACAAATGTATTTATGTTTATATGTGTTTATAAAATTTTTGTAAAAATGTTTGATAAATAAAGATTTTAAGAAGTTGTCTAAATAGTCAATATAGTCCACCTGTGTGTAGTTTAATCTCAGTATAAATACAGCTGTTCTGTGAAGCCCTCAGAGGTTTGAGAACCTTAGTGAACAAATAGCATCATGAAGGCCAAGGAACACACCAGACAGGTCAGGGATAAAGTTGTGGAGAAGTATAAAGCAGGGTTAGGTTATAAAAAAAAAAAATATCTCAAGCTTTGAACATCTCACGGAGCTCTGTTCAATCCATCATCCGAAAATGGAAGGAGTATGGCACAACTGCAAACCTACCAAGACATGGCCGTCCACTTAAACTGACCGGCCGGGCAAGGAGAACATTCATCAGAGAAGAGCCAAGAGGCCCATGGTAACTCTGGAGGAGCTGCAGAGATCCACAGCTCAGGTGGGAGAATCTGTCCACAGGACAACTATTAGTCGTGTTCTCCACAAATCAGGACTTTATGGAAGAGTGACAAGAAGAAAGACATTGGTGAAAGAAATCCATAAGAAGTCCTGTTTGTAGTTTGTGAGAAGCCATGTGGAGGACACACCAAACATGTGGAAGAAGGTGATCTGGTCAGAGGAGACCAAAATTGAACTTTTTGGCTTTAAAGCAAAACACTATGTGTGGGGGAAAACTAACACTGCACATCACCCTGAACACACCATCCCCACCATGAAACATGGTGGTGGCAGCATCATGTGGTGGGGATGCTTTTCTTCAGTAGGGACAGGGAAGCTGGTCAGAGTTGGTGGGAAGATGGATGGAGACAAATACAGGACAATCTTAGAAGAAAACCTGTTAGAGTCTGTAAAAGACTTGAGAATGGGGGGGAGGTTCACCTTCCAGAAGGACAACGACCCGAAACATACAGCCAGAGCTACAATGGAATGGTTTAGATCAAAGCATAATCATGTGTTAGAATGGCCCAGTCACAGTCCAGACCTAAATCACATTGAGAATCTGTGGCAAGACTTGAAAATTGCTGTTCACAGACGCTCTCCATCCAATCTGACAGAGCTTGAGATATTTAACAAAGAAGAATGGGCAAAAATGTCCCTCTCTAGATGTGCAAAGCTGGTAGAGACATCCCCAAAAAGACTTGCAGCTGTAATTGCAGTGAAAGGCGGTTCTACAAAGTATTGAATCAGGGGGCGCCATACAAATGCCCCCCCCCCCCCCCCCACACTTTTCACATATGTATTTGTAAAAAAACTTGAAAACCATTTATCATTTTCCTTCCACTTCACAATTATGTGCCACTTAGTGTCGGTCTATCATATAAAATCCCAATAACGTACATTTTATGTTTTTGGTTGTAACATGACAAAATGGTGTAAAATTTCATGGGGTATGAATACTTTTTCAAGGCACTGTACATACTTCCATTGGTCCAAACTTGACCAATGTAACCATGTACAAATTGCCATACCTGGAATTCAGCTTGAAGTAAAATGCTATTTACGAAGGACCGTTGGTGTGCCAGTCATTCCTTCCTGGTGTGTGGTAGGCTTCACTGACTTCTGAGTTGGAGATCCTATTTAGGCCTACTGGTAGGACAAAGTCACACAGTTTAATGAAACTCTTCTCCTCACGGTCACTTTGACATCCCCCACGTCCTTCAATGTCACATTACTAAATAAAACAGGGATTGTGGGATGTTGTAAGAGGCAATCACAGCTAAGTGGACATGGTTGGCAGTGGGCCACTGGTTCGATACCGCCTGTCCCTGGGAGGATCAGGCCTGACGTAAGAGCTTTGGCTGTCAACCAGAAGATGATAGACTTCTTAACTAGACCGCAGTTCACTAATTACGACGCTATATTTCCTTACTTTGCCAGGCGTCCATCCAGGAAACATGAACTTTTACATGTTAACTGCAGTTAATTAGCTGAGCCTTGGAATGGGGTGTCCTTCCTGTACGTTCCCTCATTAAGGCTGATGCAAAACATGTCCCAGACAAATTAAAGATATTCGCCAAGATTTCCCAAGGACACACAATGCAGATGAATTTAGTACCTGTCAGAAGATCAGGTCCCCACTGATTTCCATGTGGGAGGCAGCCTAGGGTTTTTTCATTTGCTGAGTGCAAAAAAAAAAAAAATGGCATGCTTGGTCACCTAGAGAATGAGCCAACATCCTACTGCAAGGACAGGGGTCAGCGCTCCTTTTCCTTTTATATGGGGTGGGGCTGAGTCCATGGATGGAGTAGTAAGATGTTGGATAGGTGTGTAGGGTGTCGTTGAGCAAACCCCAACCACACTGGCCTATGAGGATCTCGTAGGGATTGTAGAAAGTGGCTTCAAACCAATTGAAGGGTCTTCCAAGGGATACAAGAGGACCAGAACAATTAGGGTGGGGCGTGACTCTGTACATTAAGGGATATAATTGGACCTTGATCAGTACCCTGATTGACTTGTAGTTCATTGTATACTATGGTTGTGGTTCGTTCATCGGAACTGGGGTCCGATTGCCAGTTCACATGGATCTTACTACACTCAACTGAGCCAATCTGCAATGTTGCTTTACTTTCTAACCCAATTTCAGGTGGGAGGTCATGTGAGGTCATGTGAGATAAGCTTACATGTAAAGCACCTGTGTAAACCAGGATATCCGACCCTCGGCATATGTGGGAGACTGGGGATTTTCCTTAATTCTCCACTTATGCCGCGTACACACGATCGGAAATGCCGCCAGCAAAACTCCGATGAGAGCTTTTTGTCGGAAAATGTGACCGTGTGTATGCTCCATCGGTCTTTTGCTGGTGGAATTCCAGCCAGCAAAAGACTGGGAGCAGGTTCTCTATTTTTCGGTCGGGAAAAGTTCCTATCCAAAAATGCGTTTTGTCTGTATGCAGTTCGGACGCGCAAAAAAATCACGCATGCTCGGAAACAATTTGATGCATGCTCGGAAGCATTGAACTTCATTTTCTCGGCTCATCGTAGTGCTGTAAGTCACCTCGTTCTTGAAGGTCGAAAGTTCAGAGTACTTTTGTGTGACCGTGTGTATGCAAGGCAAGCTTGAGCGGAATCCCGCCGGAAAAACCATCCAAGTTCTTTTTGATGGAAATTCCGATAGCGTATGTACGCGGCATTAGAAAGGAATTGGGCTTGCAAGTGGGACTTCCCCAGGGGTGTGGAATACTTAGAAAGTTTTTAATTTATTTATTTTTTTTAATTACTATTATTGCTGTCGCAAGTAATGCGAACATCCCTTGTGACAGCAATAGGCATGCAACAGGTACTCTTTATGGAGAGATCGGGGGTCAATAAGACCCCAAATCCCTCCTCTGCCCGTTTAAAAGCATTTGATCCCATCAAGATCGGTGTGATCAATTTGCTTTTCAGTTTTTAATAGTGGCGCACGGGAAACCGGAAGTGATGTATGCTCGTCGCTTACCGTTTCCTTTATTATAAAGGCAGACAGTCTTTGTCCACCTCTATAATCAGATAGCAGATGCGGCGGCTGGTCGATCGGGTGTCCCGGTGGGAAGGCACAGCCTGCGGAGGGCTCCCGCTGCTTGTAAAAGCGATCCAGCGGCTAGTTAACCCGCAGCAGGGCTAAATGTAAAAAAAGAGAATACTTCTTGCCAGGAGCCCGAAACTGCATGTCTAGGGCGTTTGGGCGATAGGAATTGAACATCCCTGCCCCCTTCAAAGAACACCTTGTGCCCAGGCAGGTACACTTACTTAAATCTTGCAATAATGCTGGCCCAGCCCAGTTTTCAACAACATACTAATGCAGAACTGGAGACCATTGGATGAGATGGGACATCCAAGAATCCGACATCTAGGCTCCTATAGCTTCTTAGTGTTTGAAAGCAGCTTGGTGGAGTTCTACTCCAGGACCAACCACTGGAGGAACTCTCCAAAAACTTCTTGTTTTGATCAGTTGAAGATCTCTGACTGCAGAAAAGGACACTTCAAGGCACACAAAATGATAAAAAACACAACAATGGTGCTAAACCAAATGACGAAAGAGTCCAAACCACATTAATGGTTTATAGTCTGATCAGATAAAACAGCCAATGAGTTTTGGGGCCAAAATTACTCCTTCTTCATCAGGACTTTGGAACTTTGTCAGGGCTTAAAAAGGCCTCAGAGACCTAAATTTTGATCCAGGGAATATCTGATTTGCCTTAAGGCAGGGGTGTCCAAACTTTTTTCAAAGAGGGCCAGATTGGATGAAGTGAACATGCGTGAGGGCCGACCATTTTGCCTGACATTCTTTGAAACCATTAAAATTCGGTCTAAGTGTGTTCATCCGAGCACTAATACACGGCCCAACAAGAATTCTCTTGCCTTTGTGGCTGTGCGTGGTGAAGAGATGATCTCGGGCGTGTTATTTGGATATATCGTATTTATCGGTGTATAACATGCACCCTCACTTTAAAAAGGAAGTTTCAGGAAAAAATCTTAAATTTTAAATAAAGAACTGTGAAGCAAAATAAGGGTCAGTGCCAATCAATGCAGCCTAATCAGTGCCCATCTGCAGCCTCACAAGTGCCCTGAATGCAGCACCTCCGTTGCCATGAATGCAGCACCCCGTTGCCATGAATGCAGCACCCCCATTGTTGTGAATGCAGCACCCCCGTTGTTGTGAATGCAGCACCCCCGTTGTTGTGAATGCAGCACCCCCCCGTTGTTGTGAATGCAGCACCCCCCGTTGCCGTGAATGCAGCACCCCCGTTGCCGTGAATGCAGCACCCCCGTTGTTGTGAATGCAGCACCCCCCGTTGCCGTGAATGCAGCACCCCCGTTGCCGTGAATGCAGCACCCCCGTTGCCATGAATGCAGCACCCCCCCCGTTGCCGTGAATGCAGCACCCCCATTGCCATGAATGTAACACCCCCATTGACATGAATGTAACACCCCCATTGACATGAATGTAGCACCCCCATCGCCATGAATGCAGCACCCCCGTTGCCATGAATGCAGCACCCCCGTTGCCATGAATGCAGCACCCCCGTTGCCATGAATGCAGCACCCCCGTTGCCATGAATGCAGACTCACCGTTGCCATGAATGCAGACTCACCGTTGCCATGAATGCAGACTCACCGTTGCCATGAATGCAGACTCACCGTTGCCATGACGCAGTACCCCCGTACCCCCTTACCATGAATGCAGACTCACCATTGCATCAGTGCAGCCTGATTCATGCCCATCTGCAGCCTTGGAGGAGACAGTGAGGGGGCGGGACGAGTGCCAACAGACATACAGGAGAAACTCCTGTTTTCTCGGCGGCCTCTTTAATAGAAAGTCCCGCCTCCTATGATCGACAGAACAGTTGTCCAATGGCAGCGCAGAAGACTGGACTTCCTTTTACAGAGGCCGCCGTGTAAACAGAAATTTCTCCTGTATGTACGGTACTTGTCCCGCCCCCTCCCCGTCTCCTCCAAGGCAGCCAGCATGTATATCTTTTATGGCACTCAGGGATTCGTTGGGGGCCACAAACGATATACATGTTCAAATTACTAGGCGGGCCGTCCAAAACCGGAACGTGATTGGCCAGCGGGCCGGACTTTGGACATGCCTGCCTAAAGGGATCAGAAAGTTGTTTTTTTTTCTCCAGTTGGACAATGCTTTTTAAGTGTTTTTTGCCTTCCTCTGGATAAGCTGTAGGTATAGGGTTCTGTATATGGAGGTTTTCTATTGTTGGCTGAACATGACTATGTTTAAATTACCAGACAAATCCATATGGGATCGATCTTGCTTATTTCTGGGAAGACAAAGAATGTACCAGTATTAACCGATCTTTCTGGTAATTTAGGTCTCTGGCCCCTAAGCCCTGGCGAAGAGGCAGTGGTTTTACCTCCAAAACACAATTATTGTTTTATGTGATCATACTATGAACTATTAAAGCCAGGGCTGGGACAAGGGGGCGGCTGGGACAAGGGGGCGGCTGGGACAAGGGGGCGGCTGGGACAGTGGGCGGCTGGGACAGTGGGCGGCTGGGACAGTGGGCGGCTGGGACAAGGGAGCGGCTGGGACAGGGGGCGGCTGGGACAGGGGGCGGCTGGGACAGGGGGTGGCGGGGACAGTGGGTGGCTGGGAGGGGAAGCTGCCCTGGGCGCAATGGTTTACTGTAGGGATGGGGGTGCCTTCCTTCTGCTACAAGGTTGACAGGAGTAGTGATAGGGGCAGTGATTTTTGAACAAGGATCCTCCTAAGCTTGCACATCATGAATGGCGTGGAGGGGCGCAGTTTGGCATCTTTGCCCTGGACGCTGGATGACCTTGTCCCGTCACTGATTAAAGAGATTTGGACTCTTTCACCGATAATAATTTTCATAATTTGAGTAATTTTCTTTAGGTAAGAAAAAAAGCGAAGGATTAATCAAAGGAAAACTTCAAGCTCACTTACTGATGGGTGCCTTGGCGGGGTCTATAGATTACGCATGTATTTGCAAATATGTGCAGACTACACCCCTGTTTTTAATGCATACTGTTAGGTCAATCTGGTTGCCAACGGGCTGGTCAGTAAGTGAGCTTGGAGTTTTCCTTGGATTTATCTCACAGCGCCGGAGCCCACGAACCTGGAAGAAATGGCGGGGGAACATGTCAGCCCCCCTCAGCGGTGACCGCGCGCCGCCGCAGTAGCTTCGTTCTAAGGTATTAGATGATAAACCTTATTATAGGCTTATCTGTAGGTTACAATCATTGTCTTGCAGGGTTTTTTTTGTTTTTCCCATGGTTTACTACCATTTTAAGGGTTGATTTTGCTAAAACTGGAGAGTGCAAAATCTGATCCAACTTATTTTGTCTGTTGCCTGTCCTGACTTCCGCTAGACCCTGAATTACTTTTATCATCTGCTTCAGACTTCAGCCTATCCTTGGATTATGCTCATCATCTGCTGCCCTCCCTGACCTTGGCCTGTCTCTGGATTATGTTTATTGTTTGCTGCCCTCCCCGACCTTTGCCTGTCTCTGGATTATGTTTGTTTGCTGCCTTCCCTGACCTTGGCCTGTCTTTGGATTATGTTTATTGTTTGCTGCCTTCCCTGACCTTGGCCTGTTTTTGGATTATGTTTATTGTTTGCTGCCCTCCCTGACCTTGGCCTGTCTCTGGTTTATGTTTGTTTGCTGCCTTCCCTGACCTTGGCCTGTCTCTGGATTATGTTTATTGTTTGCTGCCCTCCCTGACTTTGGCCTGTCTCTGGTTTATGTTTGTTTGCTGCCTTCCCTGACCTTGGCCTGTCTCTGGATTATGTTTATTGTTTGCTGCCCTCCCTGACTTTGGCCTGTCTCTGGATTATGTTTGTTTGCTGCCTTCCCTGACCTTGGCCTGTCTCTGGATTATGTTTATTGTTTGCTGCCCTCCCTGACCTTGGCCTGTCTCTGGTTTATGTTTGTTTGCTGCCCTCCCTGACCTTGGCCTGTCTCTGGATTATGCTTATCGTTTGCTGCCCTCCCGAATCTTGGCCTGCCTCTGGATTATGGTTATAGTTTGCTGCCTTCCCTGACCTTGGCCTGTCTCTGGATTATATTTATTGTTTGTTGCCCGCCCTGACCTCAGCCTGCCTCTGGATTAGGTTTGTTTGCTGCCCGCCCTGACCTCAGCATGCCTCTGGATTACGCTTAGCGTCTGATGTCTGTCCTGACCTCAGCTTGTCTCTGGATTACGCTTATCATCTGCCGTCTGTCCTGACCTTGGCCTGTCTCTTTGTTACACTTTTCATCTGCTGCCTGCCCTGACCTCTGCCTGTCTCTGTAATATGCATATCATTTGCTCCCTGCCCGGGTCACCACCTGCCGTTGGGTATTGTTATTGGTTTCACCCCTGCTGAGCAGGCCACACTTGATACTCCAGAAGAGAGCAGGTACACTTTCCTATATCCTTGCTCCATGCCACTTGGCCAGAGACGTTAGCATTGTGTATTGGCATGTGCTCAGTCTGACCCCAAACACACCTCCAAGATGACCACTGCCTTGCTAAAGAAGCTGAGGGTAAAGGTGATGGATTGGCCAAGCATGTCTCCAGACCCAAACCCTATTGAGCATCTGTGGGGCATCCTCACACAGAAGGTGGAGGAGCGCAAGATTTCTAACATCCACCAGCTCTGTGATGTCGTCATGGAGGAGTGGAAGAGGACTCCAGTGGCAAACTTTTGACGCTCTGGTAAACTCCATGCCCAAGAGGGTTAAGGCAGTGCTGGAAAATAATGGTGGCCACACAAAATATTGACACTTTGAGCCCAATTTGGACATTTTCACTTAGGGGTGTACTCACTTTTGTTGCCAGCGGTTTAGACATTAATGGCTGTGTGTTGAGTTATTTTGAGGGGACAGCAAATTTACACTGTTATACAAGCTGTACACTCACTACTTTACATTGTAGCAAAGTGTCATTTCTTCTGTGTTGTCACATGAAAAGATAGAATAAAATATTTACATTAATGTGAGGGGTGTACTCACTTTTGTGAGATACTGTAGGTGGCGACCCTGGAAGATGCCTGAACAAAGATGGTGCTGTCCTTCTGGAGAGCAAAGCAGATGGAGGCATTGTCAGAGGGAGTACTGCAATCTCTGTGTGAGCTTCAGAATGAGTGGCAATGCACATATTATGCATGTTTACATACAATGCAGGACCACACATGCATGCATTCATGCATAGATGGGAATTCAGACATAGTTACTGTGCATAGGTCTGGCTAGACAGAAATAAACCATGAACTCTGTATACGTTCATTTTTGGTGGAGTTATATAAGGACAAGAAGATGCCTGGCCTGTTTTTATCCAGACAGCGTCCTTCAGACATCAGAGTGATCACACCTCGTCCATATGCAGATTTATAAAATTAGTGGTGTTCCCTGGCGTCACAAGCGAGCTGTGAACACCTGGCAGAGGTGAAATATTACCATATTATAGAGACTCCACAATCTGCCGTTCTGATGAAGCAAAGCACAGCGTATGGGGGGATCGTTACCTGGAGCCGGCCAGAGGGACCTATTTATAAAGAGGTGAATCTGGCTCTCAGGTATTCATAAAGACATGAATAAACCAAACAGAACAAGGGCTCTTAACCTTATTGAGACCAGGACCTGGGACATTTGGAGGACTGGGGGATCCGAAGTAGACTGTCGGGCACTTCAGGGGGCTGCGGGGCACTTTGAAAGCTGGACAACACTGAGAGGTTTGGGGGCACGGTGGAGGCTGAGGAGCACTGTGGTCCACTATGGAAGGGTGGGAGATGGGCTGCACTATGAAGGGCTGAAGGATCTTCAGTAGACTGGGGGACACTGAAGGGGGCGGGGAAAGAGGCCATTGGCACTGTGGGAGATTTGAAGGCATGGTGGGGGCTGGTGGGGCACTGCAGTCCACTATGGATGGTTGGGGGTCACTATGGAAACTGGGAGGCATTGTGGAGGGATGGGGGTTCTGGAGGGGGTCAGGGGTTTCTGTAGTAAACTTGGTGGTCCTGTAGGGGATGAGATTTCTGAATGGGTCTGGGGAAAACTATGGGGGTCAGGTCTCTGGAAGGGGTTGGAATCTCCAGTAGGCTGGGGACTTTGCAGGGGCACTGGGGGGAGACTGGAGGGTGCTGCAAGAGCTGGGAGCACTGTGGGTGGTTAAGGAAACCGGGGGACGGAAGATCTGCAGTAGACTAGGGAACGTTGCAAGAGGCTGGGTGGCACTGTGGGAGGTTTGGAGGCACTGTGGGAGCTGAGGGGCATATGGTCCACTATGCATGGATGGAGCGCACTATAAAATGCACTGTGGGCGGTTGAGGACAGTGTGGGACACTGTTGGAGGTTGGAAAACCTATGAAAGGCTGAAATATTTCCAGTAGACTGCGGGACACTTCAGGGGGCTGGGGTGCTTTTTGGAAGACAAGGTGGTCCTTTGGAAAGCTGGGTGGCATTGTGGGAGGTTTGGGGGTACTGTCGGGGCTGAGGGGCACTGTGGCCTACTATGGAACGTTGTGGGGCACTATGGGCACTATGGAAACTAGGAGGCCCTGTGGGAGTTTGGAGGATCAGAAGCTGACTTGAGGCCTGGAAGGAGGTAGGCCACAGGCTGGCAATGACCCAGAGCCCATTGGTTGAAATAGAGGAACAAGAAGGTGCATGGATTTCGTGCATTAAAAATCAGTACATAGGAGTAAATAGGATTAAAACCAAACTGGTAACTCCTAACAGCTGAAGTCTGACCGGTGTGGCCAGTGGTGGGGCATTGATGTTGATCTTCTTTCTGGTGTTATCAAAATTCACCACCTGTTAGCCTAGTGGCGAGGCTCATTAATGGAGGTGGGGAGGGAAAGCTCTTTGATGGAGGTGGGGAGGGAAGGCTCATTGATGTAAATGGGGTGGGAAGGCTCATTGATGGAGGTGGGGAGGGAAGGCTCATTGATGGAGGTGGGAAGGGAAGGCCCATTGATGGAGGTGGGGAGGGAAGGCTCATTGATGGAAGTGGGGAGGGAAGGCTCATTGATGGAGGTGGGGAGGGAAGGCTCATTGATGGAGGTGGGGAGAGAAGGCTCATTGATGGAGGTGGGGAGAGAAGGCTCATTCATGGAGGTGGGGAGGGAAGGCTCATTGATGGAGGTGGGGAGGGAAGGCTCATTGATGGAGGTGGGGAGGGAAGGCTCATTCATGGAGTTGGGGAGGGAAGGCTCATTCATGGAGTTGGGGAGGGAAGGCTCATTCATGGAGGTGGGGAGGGAAGGCTCATTCATGGAGGTGGGGAGGGAAGGCTCATTCATGGAGGTGGGGAGGGAAGGCTCATTCATGGAGGTGGGGAGGGAAGGCTCATTGATGGAGGTGGGGAGGGAAGGCTCATTGATGGAGGTAAGGATGGAAGGCTCATTGATGGAGGTGGGGAGGGAAGGCTCATTGATGGAGTTGGGGAGGGAAGGCTCATTGATGGAGTTGGGGAGGGAAGGCTCATTGATGGAGTTGGGGAGGGAAGGCTCATTGATGGAGGTGGGGAGGGAAGGCTCATTGATGGAGGTGGGAGGGAAGGCTCATTGATGGTGGTGGGGAGGGAAGGCTCATTGATGGAGGTGGGGAGGGAAGGCTCATTGATGGAGGTGGGGAGAGAAGGCTCATTGATGGAGGTGGGGAGAGAAGGCTCATTGATGGAGGTGGGGAGGGAAGGCTCATTGATGGAGGTGGGGAGGGAAGGCTCATTGATGGAGGTGGGGAGGGAAGGCTCAATGATGGAGGTGGGGAGGGAAGAATTTAGAATTTGTTATAAATAAACATTAATTTATGGATTTACACTATGAGATGACTTTCTGTCCATCCATCCCTATGTGAGTGTACCCAGTGACCAGACGAGGACGAGGAGGAGACACAGGATCAGAAGCAGCTTTTTAAAGCTTTCTACCCCTGCAGGGGTGCAGCTTTCGGGTGAGTGCGGATCTGAGGGGGGAGCATGAGTGGATTTCACCCATCTCTTCACCAGTGATCAATATTGCACTATTTGTCTATGCACAAGTCTCTTTGGATTGGAAGCACCTATATGGATTCATGAATTTGTTTTTTCACTAAGAAATGTATAGAAATGGGATTTTAACGGTGCAACATTCAACACACAAAATATATCAAAAAGTAATATTTATTTAGAGATTTTTTTTTTTTAAAAGACATAATAGAGTAAAAAGTTTTTCATCCAGAATTACAATTGTTTTTTTCACTAGCTGACAGGCAGGAGGGGAGGGGGGAGAGAGGACAGCGGAGGACAGGAGACACAGCCGATGCCGGAGGCATGTAAACTGACCACGGTGTCAGGGCTCAGCAGCCATGATACACCGTGGTCAATTTACAGGGGGGGAGGGCAAAGCAAGGCAGGATCACCCAGGTATTTCAGGTTATAGAAGGGGCCAAATTACACAGCACAAGCACTGTGCTATATAACATGCTTTAAAGGAACAAGATCCATTTTTTTTTTTTTTAAGGGTAATAAATGCTTTAACACATCAGGACACGCTTAAAGGGACATAATCATTTGGTATGCACATTATATTATTTAAATAGACAGTACAAATTTATGCACACTTCATTTATTATTTATATGAATATTGCACATTGGATAGAGGCAGCGCCGGCCATACCTTTCTCTCCCCATACATTAACTTCTGTGGGATTCCTGAGGTAGGCGGCAGCCAAAACATATAATCCTAGCGCTGGATCCGATCTAGACTCTATACAATGAAAGGTGGCCTGGTCTGAGAAGTCGCGTTTTCTTTTACATTATGTGGATGGCGGGTGTGCTTGTGTGTCGTTTATTTTAAATTCTAGTAATGTTAGCCCTTGGCACTGCTTATATAGTTATAAAAATGAAAGATTTGGTTCACATTGATCAGAGAATGAAATGAATAGTGAAATTTGTTTAGCCCTGACACCGGTCAGATCACAAGAGCGGCGGCTGCCCATGCTGCATCCTCTATGGGGACATTTGCTTTCATCTGAAGTCACAAAGTAACTTTTCAGGGATCCCAGTGAGACCGACTTTCCTTTTAATCTGCGTTGTGTATGTTGAATACTTTTTGTCATTGTGAGCGGATAGCAATCCAGAGGGCGTTCCGTACACCGGCATACATTGTGCAATGCCCAACCCAAGTCCTTCTAATGACCATAGAGGGGCCGGGGGGGGGGTGTTATCTGATCTCCATAAATCATCATTATTAATAAATGCTGCAGAAAGGATTGCACTTTTACAAAGATGTCATTCCATCTGGGATCCAGAAATTATTTTGACTATCTGTATACAGTATCTCCCAAAAGTAAGTACACCCCTCACATTTTTGTAAATCTTTTCTTCTATCTTTTCATGTGACAACACTGAAGAAATGACACTTGTCTACAATGTAAAGTAGTGAGTGTACAGCTTGTATAACAGTGTAAATTTGCTGTCCCCTCAAAATAACTCAAAACACAGCCATTAATGTCTAAAGCGCTGGCAACAAAAGTCAGTACACCCCTAAGTGAATATGTCCAAATTGGGCCCAAAGTGTCAATATTTTGTGTGGCCGCCAATATTTTCCAGCACTGCCTTAAACCTCTTGGGCATGGAGGTCACTAGTCCACCTAGTGGTAGCACCGGCCCTGAGTATGCCCCACAGATGCTCAGTAGGGTTTAGGTCTGGAGACATGCTTGGCCAGTCCATCACCTTTACCCTCAGCTTCTTTAGCAAGGCAGTGGTCATCTTGGAGGTGTGTTTGGGTCGTTATCATGTTGGAATACTGCCCTGCGGTCCAGTCTCTGAAGGGAGGGGATCATGCTCTGCTTCAGTATGTCACAGTACATGTTGGCATTCATGATTCCCTCAATGATCTGTAGCTCCCCAGTGCCAGGAACAGCGATATGTCTCCTTTCCTACTCAGTCCTATCCCCCCACAGTTAGAACACACTGAGGGAACACACATTTAACCCCTTGATCGCCCCCTAGTGTTAACCCCTTCCCTACCAGTGTCATTTACACAGTAATCAGTGCATTTTTGTAACAGTGACCGCTGTATAAATGTGAATAGTCCCAAAAATGTGTCAAAAGTGTCCGATCTGTCCACAATACCGCTAAAAATCGCAGATCACCGCCATTACTAGTGAATAAAAAAATAAGAATAAAAATGCATAAATCTTTCCCATAGTTGTGGAAGCTATGAATAAGCACTCATTGTAGTGTGAAACGCGTCAACTGCTTTTGTACGCTTCTGCTGTTATGTTTCGTGTTTCTTCATGATTCAGCTTTTTAAATAAAGCATTCATCATTATACCGGTGTGCGGCTTCCAGCTTTCCTCGATTTGTCTGCCTCATAGTTTGTGGATGCGATAACTTTTGTGCAAACCAATCAATATACGCTTATTGTGGGGTTTTTTTTACCAAAAATATGTAGAAGAATATATATTGGCCTAAACTGATGAAGAAATTTGTTTTTAAAAAACATTTTTGGGGATATTTATTATAGCAAAAAGTAAAAAATAGTTTGTTTTTTTTTTCAAAATTGTCGCTCTTTTTTTTTTGTGTATATCGCAAAAAATAAAAACCGCAGAGGTGATCAAATACGACCAAACGGGTGTCCACTACAAGTGGTGACCTTGTGCTACCATTATATTTTTACCTGGCCTAAGGGCTGCTTGACCTAACGCTCTCTTATGCCCCGTACACACGGTCAGATTTTCCGATGGAAAATGTGTGATAGGACCTTGTTGTCGGAAATTCCGACCGTGTGGGGGCTCCATCACACATTTTCCATCGGATTTTCCGACACACAAAGTTGGAGAGCAGGCGATAAAATTTTCCGACAACAAAATCCGTTGTCGGAAATTCCGATCGTGTGTACACAAATCCGACGCACAAAGTGCCACGCTTGCTCAGAATAAATAAAGAGATGAAAGCTATTGGCTACTTCCCCGTTTATAGTCCCGACGTACGTGTTTTACGTCACCGGGTTCAGAACGATCGGATTTTCCGGCAACTTTGTGTGACCGTGTGTATGCAAGAAGTTTGAGCCAACATCCGTCGGAAAAAATCCTAGGATTTTGTTGTCGGAATGTTCGATCAATGTCCGACCGTGTGTATGGGGCATAAGAACTACAGTTACCATACAGGATCTGTGTTACACTATCTTACCATCATACCTTGGGCCTATTATGATGTAATTACAACCATTAACTACTATTGAGTTTTAGAAGAAAGAGAGACTTCCACCATGTCAAGTGTGGAGTATGGTGGTCCCATCCTTAGTACTAGAGCAAGAAAAGGTAACCCCCTGAATGGGACTTTAACAGACCACCAACTCAATGATAAAAATAGGATTTTTTAAAACCGCTTACCTGTAAAATCCTTTTCTTTCGAAGGACATCACGGGACACAGAGCCTCAGTAATTACTGATGGGTTATATAGGGTATCACTGGTGATTGGACACTGGCACACCCTATCAGGAAGTTCAACCCCCTATATAATCCCTCCCCCTTGCAGGGATACCTCAGTTTTGTAGCCAAGCAATATAGTGTATTAGAAGAGGGGTGGGACCTCTGTGTCCCGTGATGTCCTTCGAAAGAAAAGGATTTTACAGGTAAGCTGTTTTAAAAAATCCTATTTTCTTTCTCGAACATCACGGGACACAGAGCCACAGTAATTACTGATGGGATGTCCCAGAGCAATGCTACCTGAGGGGGGGGAACCACGACCAAGTAGGGTGCAATCAGACCTGAGGACCCTGTACCGCTGCCTGCAGCACACTACGCCCAAAGGCGATATCCTCATGCCTTCTCACATCCACCTGATAGAATCTGGTGAATGTATGAACTGAAGACCAGGTTGCGGCCTTGCAGATTTGAGCCATAGAGGCCCGGTGATGCACTGCCCAAGAAGCACCAATAGCCCTTGTGGAATGTGCCCTGATCTGAAACGGAGGAATCTTCTGTTTCAAACCGTAAGCTTGAATGATCAACTGTCGAATCCATTTAGAAATGGTAGCTTTTGACGCTGCCTGTCCTCTATTGGGACCCTCTGGCAGCACAAACAAAACATCCGTCTTGCGGATCTGAGTAGTTGCCCCTAGATAGGCCTTAACTGCTCTTACTACATCCAACGAATGTAGAGATCTTTCTTCCGGAGAACAGGGATCTGGAAAAAAGGAAGGTAGAACAATGTCTTGGTTTAAATGAAAATCAGAAACCACCTTCGGTAAAAAACTAGGATGAGGGCGTAGTACCACTCTATCCTTGTGTATAATCAAATAAGGCTCCTTACAGGAAAGGGCTGCTAATTCTGATACTCTTCTAGCAGAAGAGATGGCCACCAGAAAAATTAATTTCCTTGTCAACAAGACCAAAGGAATCTGACTTATTGGTTCAAAAGGCCGTTTCTGTAACACAGCCAGGACCAAATTCAAGTCCCAGGGGTTTAGGGGCGCTTTAACCGGAGGATTAAGACGCATCACCCCCTGCATAAAGTTTCGGACCAAAGAATGCGAAGCAAGTGGCCGCTGAAATAATACTGATAAAGCAGAGACCTGGCCCTTGATGGTACTCAAGGCCAGCTTCATCTCTAATCCCATCTGTAGAAAATCAAGGATTCTACCTATGACATATTTCCTGGGATGCCAACCTCTGGATTCACACCAGGTTATATAAGCTTTCCAGACTCTATGATAAATCATCCTGGAAGCTGGCTTCCTTGCATTAATCAAGGTAGATATGACAGGACCTGAGAGCCCACGACTCTTCAGAACGTGGGTCTCAATAGCCAAACCGTCAAATTTAGTGTTTGTAAGGCAGGATGGAACACTGGACCTTGAGATAACAGGTCTGGGCGTTCCGGTAGTGTCCACGGGGAACCTACCGTCATCCTTACTATTTCTGCATACCAAGTCCTTCTGGGCCAAGCGGGGGCCACCAGAAGTACCGACTTCCTTTCCTGCCTGATCCTGCGAAGGAGTCGTGGTAGTAGCAGAATAGGCGGGAATGCGTAAATCAGTGAGAACCAATGCCACGGAATCACCAACGCATCCGTCCCGCATGCAAGAGGATCTTTTGTCCTTGCCACAAATCTGTCTATCTTTTTGTTGAATCGGGATGCAAAGAGATCTACATCTGGAACCCCCCATCTTTGGCATATGGCCCAAAAGACGTCGGGATGCAGAGACCATTCCCCTGGAAGTAACTGCTGGCGACTTAGATAGTCCGCCTGCCAATTCTCTATTCCCGGGATGAAAACTGCCGATATGCATGGCACATGCATCTCTGCCCAGACTAAGATCTGGTTCACCTCTTTTTGAGCAGCTCGGCTCCGGGTGCCTCCCTGATGATTGACATAAGCCACTGCTGTGGCATTGTCGGACTATCTTTTTGTTGAATCAGGATGCAAAGAGATCTACATCTGGAACCCCCCATCTTTGGCATATGGCTCAAAAGACGTCGGGATGCAGAGACCATTCCCCTGGAAGTAACTGCTGGCGACTTAGATAGTCCGCCTGCCAATTCTCTATTCCCGGGATGAAAACTGCCGATATGCATGGCACATGCATCTCTGCCCAGACTAAGATCTGGTTCACCTCTTTTTGAGCAGCTCGGCTCCGGGTGCCTCCCTGATGATTGACATAAGCCACTGCTGTGGCATTGTCGGACTGGATCCTGACCGGACAACCCTGTAGCCTGATAGTCCAGGCTTTTAGAGCTAGATGTATCGCCCGGATCTCCAGAATGTTGATGGGTAAGGTCCTCTCTGTCTTGGACCATACTCCTTGGACCGCAGCCTGTTCCAGAACTGCTCCCCAACCTGACAGACTGGCATCTGTTGTTACCACCGTCCAGGTAACCGGTAGAAAGGATTTCCCCTTCTGCAGGTTTTCGGGTATGAGCCACCAATTGAGGCTCTGACGCACCGCATGCGACAGGTGCATCGGAAAGTCTAATGCCTGAACCTTCTTGTTCCAGGTCGACAGAATACTGTGTTGCAGCATTCTTGAGTGAAACTGAGCATAGGGAACTGCTTCGAATGAAGACACCATCTTCCCTAGTAGCCTCATACAAAGGCGGACTGAGGGACCCTTCTTGGTCCTTACTGTCAGAATCAGCTCTCTCAAAGCAGTGATCTTTGCCTGGGGTAGAAATATTTTCTCCTGGCTTGTATGTATAATCAGACCTAAATATTCCAGTCTTCTTACTGGTTTTAGGAAAGACTTTTCTAAGTTGAGGATCCAACCCATGTGTTCTAGATACCTGACCGTGGTCCTCAAGTTTCCATTCAAAGAGGCTACCGACCGGTCTATCAAGAGCAGGTCGTCTAGGTATGCTATGACAGCTATACCCTGAGCCCTTAATCTGGCCAGAGGAGGAGCCAAGATCTTTGTGAACACTCGAGGTGCAGTGGCTATCCCAAAGGGCAGAGCCATAAACTGGAAATGGCGCCCTCCTACCTCGAAGCGCAGAAACTTCTGATGAGCAGGAAAAATGGGCACATGCAGATATGCATCTCTGATGTCTATTGATGCCAGAAATTCTCCTCCCTGCAGGGTGGGAACTACTGTTCGAATTGATTCCATGCGGAAGGATTGAATCCTTAGGAATCGGTTCAGATCCCTTAAGTCCAAAATGGGCCTGACATCCCCATTTGGCTTTTGGACCGTAAAAAGGTTGGAATAGAAGCCCAATCCCTGGTCCTTTGCGGGAACTATCATAATGACCTCCTGCGACAAAAGTCGCTCTAACGCTAGAAGGAGCGACTGCTTCTTCTCTGGGTCTCTGGGAACATTTGATCTGAGGAACCGAGGAGAAGGGAATTCCTGAAACTCCAGCTTGTACCCTAAGGTTACCGTGGAGACTACCCATCTGTCCTGGAAGTCCTCCTGCCAGAGCTCTGAGAATTGTCGCAGTCTTCCCCCCACTCGAGTGAGCGGGGGCGCCCCCTCATGCAGAGGTCTTAGTGTTTTGCCTAGTAGGCTTCTTTCCCCAGGACTTCTTTTGTCCCTGGGGTTGACTCTTGTCTCTGGACCCCGATGGAGGCGGCCGTCGAGACTGCCTGGAGGCTGAAGCCCCCGGCGCTGGGGAAAGAGTCCGTTTGAAAGAGGGACGCTTACTCTTCTTCTTGACAGGTAAGAGAGTGCTTTTCCCACAAGAGATTCTCTTGATATAGTTATCCAAGTCCTCTCCAAACAACCTTGCACCACGAAATGGAAACCCAGCCAGTAGCTTCTTACATGGTGCTTCGGCTGACCAATTTTTCAACCATAGGATTCTACGTATATGCACCAACCCCAGTGAAAGACGGGAGGTTTGCACGATAGAATCTCTAATGGCGTCAACCACAAAGCATAAGGCCGCTGGAAGGTTAGCAAACCCCTGGGCCTGCTGTTCAGGTAATACTTTGATGACCTGCTTAACATGGTCTCTTAAGTATTGACAGACTCCAATCGCTGCTATTGCAGGTTGGGCCACTGATCCTGCTAAGGAGAAAACATCCTTCAATAGGGATTCCATCCTTTTATCTACAGGATCCCTGAGCATCTGAGCATTGTCTACAGGACAAGTCAGGCTATTATTTATGGAGGAAATGGCGGCATCAATAGCTGGTATTCCCCACATTTTAATAAACTTTTCTTCCATCGGATAAAGTGTTGAAAACTTTCTCGGCGGAAAAAAACGTTTGTCTGGGTGATCCCACTCAGAATAAATAAGCTTTTCAAGTAAAGTATGAACAGGAAAAGCATGTGCTGCTTGGAAAGGTTTCAGTGACCCCAAAGCAGAAGAGGATTCTTTAGCAGTTTCAGGTATGGGCAACTTAAATGTGGAGGGGACCAATCCAGTGAGGATCTGCACTAAGACCTTCTCCTCTTGGGAAGTCGCAGAGGGTCCCTCTCCACCTGAATCCTCCGAAGAGGAATCATCCATCCCATCCCGATCCTCTGAAAGGGATTCATCTCCTTTATCCCAGAGCTCCTCTGTCTGAGGGTCTTGGGGAACAGAGGAAAGCCTAGTGCGTTTTCTTCCACTGAGTGAAGACGTAATCACGGCCATTAATCTTTCCTCTAGACCATTAATGGTTGAGGAAAAAACCTCTTGTGTAATATATACAGGGGCTGAAGTGCCAGAAGCAGGTGTAGCCCCTGACCCCGATGGCTCTCCCTGGCTAGCCGTCCCTGGCCCATCTTTAGGGGGGAAGGATGCTGCCGACAGGGGGCCCTCAGAACCTGAACGAGATCCCCTAGTGTCTCTGGTTCCTGGGGTGCTTGAACCTCTTCTACCCATAGTGCAAAGCAACAAGGTGTGAGGTATACAAATGAACACTGTCCGCTGAGCGATGTAGTCTGGCTAAAAGCCTTGCTACCCAATGCTCAGTCTGGTGTTACTTCAGTAAATGCTGCCTAGGAGAATGCCTGTGTCCCACCTTACATGCGACCGTCAGCTCTGTGTCTCTCAGAAGGCTGAGTGCACCTGTACAGAGTGCCTTTAATAGCCTGCAGCTGGCCTGAGTGGGAGTCTAAACACTCTGTGCTGACATCCCGCCCCCTCCTCTACCGCCCCCCCCCCTCGAGTTTTGAAAAAAACGAGCGCTTCCCGCGCTGCCGACTCTCCTGTCATGCTCTGGAGAAAAGGCTGGGGATGGGGGGGGGGGGGGAAGGAGGGAGACTGGTAACAAGATTTGCCTGAACGGCTATCTTCAGAGATGGTGGCCATTAGGCCACAGAGCCCGGGTGGTATAACCACTTTCTAGACCCCTGTGGCCCCTCTCTAGCCTGGGGGGAACATTCAAACATGAGAAATCCCCCCATCCACCTTACCTGCTTGCAGCCTGCTTGATACGCTGGGACATACACAGCGATTACAACACCTGAGACAGACATTCAGCATGTGTAGGTTTGTGCTCTTGGCAGCCCCCGGTGGTCACAATAGGCATAGCATGCATTTACCTTAAAGGAGAAAAGCCACTAGAACTCAAAAATTCTGTGGAATCTCCTCTTACCTTATCCAGCCGCAGGGTGCCGTTTACACAGACCCAATCTTCACCTCTCACGGTGGGCTCCGTTTGAAAAAACCGTCAGAGACTGGGGCCCCCATCAGTAGGGGGATCCAACAGTTCTGGGACCGTAAAGCACCTCGCCAGAAATTAGGAAGTTTAAAGCCATTTTCTGATCTGCGGGGTCCAGCTCTCTAAAAAGAGAAGCATTATGGGTAAAACCTCGTTTCTTCGGACACGAGGCCCGGGTACCATTCAATTCGGCCATGAAAAGACACTTTGAATGGATCCGGTTCGCCTGGCTTGCCCCAGTATAGGATCTTAGGATATTCCCTTTGGAGCTCAGCACAGGACATCTTTACACGTCCATCACCTAAGACACTGGCGTAAAAACTGAGGTATCCCTGCAAGGGGGAGGGATTATATAGGGGGTTGAACTTCCTGATAGGGTGTGCCAGTGTCCAATCACCAGTGATACCCTATATAACCCATCAGTAATTACTGAGGCTCTGTGTCCCGTGATGTTCGAGAAAGAAATATATCTTTTAATAATGTAAAGTAAAAAAACATGTGCCATTTACATTGTTTTGGTATGTATGGATTGCATGGCTTGTTACCGACATGTGGTGAAAATTTCATGTCAATAGCACCTTTAGAAATGGATTTAGGTTGGTCTAAACGGGTTTCTTTTCAGATCTGTTCTTCATTATTCTAGTACAGATAGACTCTGAACCTATTTTGTGATCTTTTGTCAGTCTGTATTATTTTTTTGTACTATTTTGTAACAACAGGTAAAAAAACTCCAGCGCACCAAGCGGTGACCCAGATTCTGAATCTCATTACCACAATGGTATGCCGGCGCGCTGTTTATCAGCCAGAAAAGGCTTTCATGCTGAGTGTGTTCATTGAGCGAATCCCAGGTGTCCTTGTTCTGGGTGTTTCCTCATGGAGGTCCCCGATTTTGGGTCTGATGTAAAGTTTTCAAGTATTATTTGCATGATTTTATCTGTCATTTTGTATTTTTGTAGTTTCTGCTGACATCGGCATGTGCCGTGTTATTGCTTATTATGGCAAGGGCCTCCGATTTTCTCATCTTGGGCTTCTGTGACCACACTCCTCGTCTGTAAAGGCATTAACCACTTCATCCCCAGAAGGTTTTACCCCCCCTTCATGACCAGGCCATTTTTTGCGATACGGCACTGCGTTACTTTAACTGACAATTGTGCAGACGTGCAACCCAAATAAAATGCATGTCCTTTTTTCCCACAAGTAGAGCTTTCTTTTGGTGGTATTTTGATCACCTGCGGTTTTTATTTTTTGCAATATAAACAAAAAAAGAGCGAAAGTTTTGGAAAAAAAAAAAAAACCAATATTTTCTGCTATAAAACATATCTAATAAAAAAAATTGAAAAAAATCTAATTTCTTCATAAATTTAGGCCAATATGTATTCTGCTACATATTTTTGGTAAAAAAAAAAAAAAAATCCCGATAAGCGTATATTGATTGGTTTGCGCAAAACTTATAGAGTCTACAAACTATGGGATAGATTTAGGGACTTTTTTTTTTAAATATTTTTTACTAGTAATGGCGGCGATCACCGTTTTTTAGCGGGACTGTGACTTTGCCGGGTTCAGGGGTACCGTGTTCAGGGGTGCGATACGTACAGAGTGCCGGGTTCAGGGGTGCGGTGCGTACAGAGTGCCGGGTTTAGGGGTGCGATAGGTACAAGGTGCCGGGTTTAGGGTTGCGGTACGTACAGAGTGCCGGGTTCAGGGTTGCGGTACGTACAGAGTGCCGGGTTCAGGGTTGCGATATGTACAAAGTGCCAGGTTCTGGGGTGCGATACGTACAAAGTGCCAGGTTCAGGGGTGCGATACGTACAGAGTGCCAGGTTCAGGGATGCGATACGTACAAAGTGCCAGGTTCAGGGGTGCGATACGTACAGAGTGCCAGGTTCAGGGGTGCGATACGTACAGAGTGCCGGGTTCAGGGTTGCGGTACGTACAGAGTGCCGGGTTCAGGGTTGCGGTACGTACAGAGTGCCGGGTTCAGGGTTGCGGTACGTACAGAGTGCCGGGTTCAGGGGTGCGGTACGTACAAAGTGCCAGGTTCAGGGGTGCGATACGTACAAAGTGCCAGATTCAGGGGTGCGATACGTACAGAGTGCCAGGTTCAGGGGTGCGATACGTACAGAGTGCCAGGTTCAGGGATGCGATACGTACAAAGTGCCAGGTTCAGGGGTGCGATACGTACAGAGTGCCAGGTTCAGGGGTGCGATACGTACAAAGTGCCAGATTCAGGGGTGCGATACGTACAGAGTGCCAGGTTCAGGGGTGCGATACGTACAGAGTGCCAGGTTCAGGGATGCGATACGTACAGAGTGCCAGGTTCAGGGGTGCGATACGTACAGAGTGCCAGGTTCAGGGGTGCGATACGTACAGAGTGCCAGGTTCAGGGATGCGATACGTACAAAGTGCCAGATTCAGGGGTGCGATACGTACAGAGTGCCAGGTTCAGGGGTGCGATACGTACAGAGTGCCAGGTTCAGGGATGCGATACGTACAAAGTGCCAGATTCAGGGGTGCGATACGTACAGAGTGCCAGGTTCAGGGGTGCGATACGTACAGAGTGCCAGGTTCAGGGATGCGATACGTACAAAGTGCCAGTTTCAGGGGTGCGATACGTACAGAGTGCCAGTTTCAGGGGTGCGATACGTACAGAGTGCCGGGTTCAGGGTTGCGGTACGTACAGAGTGCCGGGTTCAGGGTTGCGGTACGTACAGAGTGCCGGGTTCAGGGTTGCGGTACGTACAGAGTGCCGGGTTCAGGGGTGCGGTACGTACAAAGTGCCGGGTTCAGGGGTGCGATACGTACAGAGTGCCAGGTTCAGGGGTGCGATACGTACAGAGTGCCGGGTTCAGGGATGAGGTACGTACAGAGTGCCGGGTTCAGGGATGAGGTATGTACAGAGTCCCGGGTTCAGGGGTGCGGTACGTACAGAGTCCCGGGTTCAGGGGTGCGGTACGTACAAAGTGCCGGGTTCAGGGGTGCGATACGTACAAAGTGCCGGGTTCAGGGATGAGGTATGTACAGAGTGCCGGGTTCAGTGGTGCGATGTGTACAAAGTGCCGGGCTCAGGGGTGCGGTACGTACAAAGTGCCGGGTTCAGGGGTGCGATATGTACAGAGTGGCGGATTCAGGGATGAGGTATGTACAGAGTGCCGGGTTCAGCGGTGCGGTATGTACAGAGTCCCGGGTTCAGGGGTGCAGTACATACAAAGTGTTGGGTTCAGGGATGCGCTACGCACAGAGTGACGGATTCAGGGGTGCGGTACATACAGAGTGCAGGGTTCAGGGGTGCGCTACGCACAGAGTGCCGGGTTCAGGGGTGCGGTACATACAGAGTGCTGGGTTCAGGGATGCGCTACGCACAGAGTGACGGGTTCAGGGGTGCGGTACATACAGAGTGCTGGGTTCAGGGTTGCACTATGCACAGAATGCCAGGTTCAGGGGTGCGCTACGCAGAGAGTGCAGGGTTCAGGGCTGCAGTATGCACAGTGTGTAACATCTCATGTTGCACCCACCACTTTCCCCCCATCCTCTCACCTCTGCACAGATCTACCCCCACACTTCCACAGCCCACATTCCCCCCAACTCCCTTCCCAAAGCTTCCTCACATCTCTACTAGGCAGTTGCCTCTCTGTGTATTAAGCTCTAGTACCTGTGTAGGCGGACCTGTGTTTTCGGCATTCGGCTCCAGTTCACTTCTGTCGCCTTGCAGGGAGATCTTTCTGTCGGATCTGGCCCCGCCCCACCCCTCTGTGCCCCACTGTGAGCGACACCATCAGTGCCCGCAGGGACCTGAAAGTCGCAGAGACCATAGCTGTCACTGTAAACACAGAAGTTCTTGTGTTTACAAGTGACGGCAGGAAGAGCGGGTGAGAGCTGTAGGTGGCAGCCAGGGGCCGCTGTGGGCCACATAACAAGGCTTGGCATGCCGGATTCCGCCCGTGGGCCTTGTGTTTGACATCTGTGTGGTGGACCAACACAAAGTGGCACATAATTGTGAAGTGGAAGGAAAATGATAAATGGTTTTCAAAAAGTTTTTTACAAATAAATATGTGAAAAGTGTGGGGGACATTTGTATGGCGCCCCCCGGAGTCAATACTTTGTAGAACCCCCTTTCTCTGCAATTACAGCTGCAAGGCTCCACTGCCTGTTTCCCTTAGTTAGGATAGAGGCGCCGGCGGCTGATCTGATGGACGATTAAATATGGTAGAATACATCCAAATAGCCAGCACCTTTTGCCCATTGGGCCTTGATGAAAGCCTAGCGGTCGAAATGCGTTGGAGTTTTATTCAGCGGTCGAAATGCGTTTGGATTTTTTATTCAGCTGTATTCCACCATATTTAATAAAGGATGGCTGTAAATGCTGACTGAACTTTTTTTTGGTGGACTTTGGTGTAGTTCTGGAGGATTTTGGAGATCTCTCAGCCTGAGCCTTGGGTATTTGGAGATGTTCATTGTAGTGGAGGTTGCAGTTTTGTCTCTCCTGTTCCAGTACATTATTATTATTATTATTATTATTATTATTATTATTATTTTTTTTTTTTTTCAATGAGGTACCCCCCAAATAAATACTAAACTCAAAGAGTCTGATTATTTTGGGGAACTTTTTTTTTTTTGTTCTTGCTGTAGGGGATGTACTACAGCAAAAATTACATTTACAAAGAATAAAAATGAAATCGTTACTATGTTAATATTTGTGGACCGCCTGCTGTCGTTGTACGTTGGTACTTTGACGTAGAATACCGGGGGTTATAGGAGGAATACCTAGGAATATTCTTAAATGGCGGACGGTCCTCTTTCTGATTAAAAGTGGTCTCTGCGGCGGATTCGCCGCAAGATCACTTTTCTCGGGCGCGGGAGACAAGGCGGCCCCCTCCTGCCGCTCTCCGTTCTTCTCCGCCTCTTACCGGAGCCGTCGGTAGCGGCGGAGACGATCAGGTCCTCTCCCCTCTGAGACATGGAGCCGAGTGAGGTAAAGACGGCCCCTCCGCTCAGGTCCATAACATTGGATGACGGAAGCGACGTCAAACGCCACTTCCGGCCAATGGTCTTTAAAGGGAAAATTTATTTATTTTATTTTTTTTGGAAAAAAAAAAACAGACATTTCTGTATTTATTTATTTTATTGCATTTAGGTGTCAATGTGAGATCTGAGGTCTTTTTGACCCCCCAGATCTCACATTTAAGAGGTCCTGTCATGCTTTCTTTTTTTTTTTCCTATTACAAAGGATGTTTACATTCCTTGTAATAGGAATTAAAGTGATCTAAAAAATTTTTTTTTAAAAGGACAGTGTAAAAATAAAAAGTAAAATAAATAAGAAAAACATTTTTTTAAGCGCCCCGTCCCGCCGAGCTCGCGCGCAGAAGCGAACGCATACGTAAGTCGCACTCGCATATGGAAATGGGGGTTCAAACCACACATGTGAGGTATCGCCGCGATCGTTAGAGCGAGAGCAATACTTCTAGCAAAAGACATCTTCTGTAACCCAAAACTGGCAACCTGTAGAAATTTTTAAAGGTCGCCTATGGAGATTTTTAAGGGTCAAAGTTTGTCGCCATTCCACGTGACATGTTCGGTATCAATTTACTCGGTGTAACATTATCTTTCACAGTATTAAAAAAAATTTGGGCTAAATTTACTGTTATTTTTTTAATTAAAAAAAATGTGTATTTTTCCCTAAAAAATTGCGCTTGTCAGACCGCTGCGCAAATATGGTGTGACAAAGTATTGCAACGACCACCATTTTATTCTCTAGGGTCTCTGAAAAAAATATATGATGTTTGGGGGTTCTAAGTATTTTTCTAGCAAAAAAAAAAAACAGGTTTTAACTTGTAAATACGGAGTTTGAAAAATAGGCCCGGTCCTTAGTAGTTAAATTGTTAATAGTTTCTTTTTAAAAGAAAACAAAAAACACGCGAACCCTTAAAAGATCCCCCAAAATAAATACGTAGCATACATTTGGAGGGGCCTCTGTGCTGTTTTTGTTTTTCAAAAGAAAGAAAAAAAAGACGCTGTCAAATAAACTTTTTGGCAATTTTACGCTTTTTTACAATTTTTTCTATGCTAAAAAAAAAATTACGGGCTGCATGTATTTAATTTTTTTTCTGCATTTGAGCTACCCACCTCCGCTATGCTTTTTTTTTTTACACTCCCCTTGTCCATTAGCCGGAAAAAAAACAAGCATTTTTAATTTCAGCTTCCTTTCTGATTTCGACAGGGTTCGGGTTTGGCCTCCGAACTTCTTCAACGTTTGCCGAAACCCTGCCAAACCGAACCCAGGGCGGGTCAGCTCATCCTTACTAGGCTTCGATGAGCCCTCATGAAAGGGGGTGATTGTTCTTCATTCCGGGCAGCATTCTGCCGCAGTTCCAACGCTCGAGGCTACAAGTCAGTTTCCTGAGTGGAACTGCCCTGTGTGTTTAATGGCCTAAACACGAGCAGCACCTGCACGAGCAGGACAAGCTTGTTTTTCTTCAGCAGGGCCAAAGTTTTTTTGCTGTTCGGTATTTTAAAACGCTTCAATGACTTAATATCTCCCGCTCATTTGGACCATACGAGAGGCCAAATTTAGTATTCAAAGGAAGAGTCCTCCTTTATAAATAGCCCCCCCTCTGTCTTCTCTATACCTCATGGCGTTGTCATACACGGTTCGTCAGCGGCCTTTAATCTCATGGCGCCGTCCTCTCTGGCCATTCCGCTGTGCCAGGCGCAATCGTCTCTTCGTGGCCTATTTTCTGAATCCTCCTCTCCGGGGTGGGACGTGGAGGATTTTCAGAGACAATGAAGTTTTGGTAGCTCCTCTGCCAGGCGAGATTCATTGCAGTGAGGACAGAGAGGAGCGGTGCGCTGTTCTTGGCAGCTGGCTGGCATTTTACGGGGTCTCTATATCTCCTCCTGGCAGTTATATCTCGGGGATGCAGGAGCGGCTCGTCACAATGCTGCTACTTTACAGCGCTTTTATGTGGAACAATTTTCTGTAAATGCAATTTAATTCCTGCACAAAGCAAGCTGATTAAAGAGGCGGCCCGCTGCCTTCTCTTCTCCGGAGTGTGAACGGCCGCTGTCAGACGATACTTAGATTTATAGCCAGGCAAAATGTTAATTTATTACAGAAAGAAAAGGCCTGAAATTTCATTTTTAGGTAATCCGCTTTCTTCTTCTTCTTTTTTTTTTTTTTTTTTTGGAAGATGCTGAAAATTGCTTCTCTGTGGTGGAGGATGGACGCAGGCTCCAGTGAATCAGTTGGGCTCTATATTGTTGTAGGGGCCCTGCCATATTCTGGAGTGTCCCTGTTCTAAATTTTTTTGACAGCTAAAAAGATAATTGGTGTCAGTGGTAACTTTAAGGTGGAGTTCCACCCCCCCCCCTCCAAAAATCAAAAGTCAGCAGCTACACAGACGATGTTTTCATTGGCTGTCGGGTGCTGTCCCCGCCATTGCCGGTAAGGGAACCTGGCAGAGTGAAGCCTTGAGGCTTCACATCTGGTTCCCTACTGCGCATGGCCCGCAGCAGGGAAAGGAGGAGGAGGGAGGAGGAGGGGGCCAAACTTCTGACGTACCTCGCCGCAGCGAGGTCCGATGGAAGAGGGGAAAGATGCCAAATGTGACACCAGAGAGGGGGAGGAATCAGATAAGCGGCAGTTCCACTTTTGGGTGGAACTTAACTAAAGGTCCAGAGGTCCTTACCTCCCAGGTCTGCTGCATGGGGAAGATGTGAATCCATAGGTCCTTGCCTCCCAGTTCTGTTGCCTGGCGAGGATGTTAGTCCAGAGGTTCTTATTTCCCAGGTCTGCTGCGTGGGGAGAATGTTAGTCCAGAGGTCCTTGCCTCCCAATTCTGCTGCCTGGGGAGGATGTCAGACCAGAGGTCCTTGCATCCCAGTTCTGCTGCGTGGGGAGGATGTTAGTTCAGAGGTCCTTGCCTCCCAGTTCTGCATGGGGAGGATGTTAGTTCAGAGGTCCTTGCCTCCCAGGTCATCTGCATAGGAAAGATGTGAATCCATAGGGCCTTGCCTCCCAGTTCTGCTGTCTGGGGAGGATGTAAGTCCAAAGGTCCTTGCCTCCTAGGTATACTGTCTTGGCAAGATGTGATTCCAGCATTCCTTTCCTTCTAGGTCTGCTACCTGGAGAGGATGGAATTCCAGAGATCCTTGCCTTCTAGGTCTGCTGCTTGGGGAGAATGTGGGTCCAGAGGTCCTTGCCTCACAGGTCTGCTGCTTGGGGAGTATGTGGATCCAGAGGTTTGCTGACTGATGAGGATGTGAATCCATAGGTCCTTGCCTCCCAGTTCTGCTGCCTGGCAAGGATGTAAGTCCAGAGGTCCTTTCCTTCCAGATCTGCTGTCTGAAGAGGATGTGATTCCCGAGCCCCTGGCATCCCAGGTCTGATGTCTGAGGAGAATTTGGGTCCAGAGGTCCTTGTCTTCTAGGTCTGCAGGCTGGGGAGGATTTGGGTCCAGAGGTCTACTGCCTGAGGTGGATATGGGTCCAGAGGTCTACTGCATGAGGTGAGTCCATAGGCCAATCCCTTCCAGTTCTGCCTGGCGAGGATATGTGTTCAGAGGTCCTTGCCTCCCAGGTATGCTGTCTTGGCAGAATGTAATTACAGAGGTCCTTTCCTTTCAGGTCTGATGCCTGGAGAGGATGTGATTCCACAGGTTCTTTCCTCCCAGGTCTGCTGCCTGAGAAGAATGTGGGTCCAGAGGTCCTTGCCTCCCAGATCTGCTGCCTGGGGAGGATGTGGCTTACAGCTAGTGACACCCCAAAATTCAGTATCTCAGAAAATTAGAATATTATATATAAGACCAATAAAAAAAAAGGATTTTAATACAGAAATGTTGGCTTTGTGAAAAGTCTTTCCATGTTCACAATAGTATGGACTCAATACTTGTTCGGGGCTCCTTTCGCATGAAATACCTCATCAATGCGGCGTGGCATGGAGGAGATCAGCCTGTGGCACTGCTTAGGTGTTATGGAAGCCCAGGTTGCTTTGATAGCGGCCTTCAGCTCGTCTGTATTGTTGGGTCTGGTGTCTCTCATCTTCCTCTTGACAATACCCCAGAGATTCTCTATGGGGTTTAGGTCAGGTGAGTTTGCTGGCCAATCAAGCACAGGGATACCATGATCATGTGACCAGGTTTTGGCAGTGTGGGCAGGTTGCCAAGTCCTTCTGGAAAATGAAATCGGCATCTCCATAAAGCTGGTCAGCAGAGGGAAGCATGAAGAGCTCTAGAATCTCCTGTTAGAGGGCTGCACTGACTTTGGACTTGATAAAACACAGAGGACCAACACCAGCAGATGACATGGGCGACCCAAATCATCACTGACTGTGGAAAATTTTGGATTTCATTTGAAAATCAAGGTCCCGGAGTCTGGAGGAAGAGTGGAGAGGCCCAGAATACAAGTTTCATGAGGTCCAGTGTGAAGTTTCCACAGTCCGTGATGATTTGGGGAGCCGTGTTCCTGACTACAGCAGGCACATATCAGGAATATGAAATGTTGGGGTAACATATTCTTTAAGAAGGTAAGCCTATTAAGGAACCTAGCGTAAGAAGCACTACCATAGATTCCATTAGTTGGTGCTTCCATGACGGTCATGCGTATCCTTTGGCTTCACTGCTTCAGAGATGACTTGCCCAGAAAAAAAGGTTATCCGGAACAGACTTGGCATGGCAGCCAGAAAAGCAGCAACTTCTTAAAGTATTGTTGAAAAGTAACTGGCCACACACAGCATCTAAAATTCACCTCCATAGAATGTTTTCTATCCTCAAATACACCTAGTGGTGCCCCCCCCCCCTTAAATTAATTTATAGGAGCCTGTTATACAGTTGCTGAACCCAACCCCTTGTTTTTTCAGTGCTGCTGTGATTTTGACACCAATCCTGACAGTTTTTATTTCTGTGATGAATGTGGCTCGCGGTGATCCACCATTTGTCGCTCCTCCGGCCCACCATGTGAAGGGACGACGGGCCTAAAAATAACGCCATTTCTTGCCGTGAACAGAATGCGCCTAATTTGGATGTCATTTACTTCCAGCTGGGCGACATCTGGACGCAGGAGGTGCCCGGAGATCCGCGGCATAGTGGCCGGCGATTATTCCGATAGTGAATGCGCCATACCGGCGTTCTCCGCAGAGATCTCACTCACTGTCAGGCGGTCGGTGTTAATTCACCGGCAAATCCCTTTAATCCAGCCAGCAGCGGAGATTGTACGGTGACTGGATGAGGGATCGGAGATAAGGGGGGCAGGAGGGTAACTGGGCTAATTATGGCGCCTATTAAACTGTCCAACTGCTGGAGCTCTAAAGAGGAGACTTGGTACAAATTAAATGTATGCTTTGCGGGAATGTTGCGTGCGTTGACGCGCCATTCATTTTTAGTAACACCCTAATGCATAAAAAATGTTTTGGCATGTCTGATTTTTGGGATGTTTTGGTGCATTGGCCGCCCATTATTATTATTATTATCATTCATTATTATTTATATCATTATTATCCATAGGCTGCCTTAATGTGGTGCATGTTAACATGGGACACGCCATCTATTTGCATTAACACACATTAGGTGCCATGACGTGATGTACGGCATTCAATCTGAAAGTCAACCCAACACATCCTCCAACAAGTGTTGTGGTGTGCTTGCAAAAAAAAAAATGGACCCTTTGAAGAAATCATGTGGACGGTGACGAAACATATCAGGACATGGCCTAGTGACGTCATCACGTTACCCAGAAGTAGCAGCTGGATTACACTGACTGGTCATGCTGAGGTCTCTATCTTAACCACCTCAATGCCACGCGCTTTTACCCCCCTTTTCCTGCCCAGGGCAATTTTCAGCTTTGTCACACTTTGAATGACAATTGCGCGGTCATGCAACACTGTACCCATATAATATTTTTATAATTTTATTTTTCGTACACATAAATAGAGCTTTCTTTTGGTGGTATTTTATTTAGCAAAAATAAAAAACCCAGTGGTGATTTAAACTAAAAAAAAAAATGACTGAAAATTCTGAAAAAATATCTGTTTTTCTTTTGTTTTTGTTACAACATTTTTGCAAATAAAAAATCTTTCTTCATAAATTTAGGCCAAACTCTATTCTGCTACATTTTATGTGGTGAAAATAACTCAAATCAGTGAATATTATTTAGTCTGTAGGAAAGTTATAGAGTCCACAAACTATGGGATATATACTGTGAGCAGTGGTGGCTGGTGGTATATTTATTGGCAGCAAACAATGCACCCCTTTTTTTTTTTTTCTTTGTTTTTGTGTTTTTTTTTTTCTTTACTTTTTCTATATACTAATTAATAATTTTTGATATTTAGTAACTTAGTTGATATCGTTTTTTGTTTGTATAACTATTAAAAAAATAAAAATTATTTGATTGAAAAAAACAATGCACCAACAGTAGAGCTGCATGATTCTGGCCAAAATGAGAATCACGATTTTTTTTTTGCTTAGAATAAAAAAGATCACGATTCTCGCGGCGTAAAATCTTTCACATTATCCAAAAAAATTGGGCTAACTTTACTGGTTAGTTTTTTTTTTTTTTTTTTTTTATAATTCATTAAAGTGTAATTTCTTTCTCGAACATCACGGGACACAGAGCCACAGTAATTACTGATGGGTTATATAGGTATCACTGGTGATTGGACACTGGCACACCCTATCAGGAAGTTCAACCCCCTATATAATCCCTCCCCCTTGCAGGGATACCTCAGTTTTTACGCCAGTGTCTTAGGTGATGGACGTGTAAAGATGTCCTGTGCTGAGCTCCAAAGGGAATATCCTAAGATCCTATACTGGGGCAAGCCAGGCGAACCGGATCCATTCAAAGTGTCTTTTCATGGCCGAATTGAATGGTACCCGGGCCTCGTGTCCGAAGAAACGAGGTTTTACCCGTAATGCTTCTCTTTTTAGAGAGCTGGACCCCGCAGATCAGAAAATGGCTTTAAACTTCCTAATTTCTGGCGAGGTGCTTTACGGTCCCAGAACTGTTGGATCCCCCTACTGATGGGGGCCCCAGTCTCTGACGGTTTTTTCAAACGGAGCCCACCGTGAGAGGTGAAGATTGGGTCTGTGTAAACAGCACCCTGCGGCTGGATAAGGTAAGAGGAGATTCCACAGAATTTTTGAGTTCTAGTGGCTTTTCTCCTTTAAGGTAAATGCATGCTATGCCTATTGTGACCACCGGGGGCTGCCAAGAGCACAAACCTACACATGCTGAATGTCTGTCTCAGGTGTTGTAATCGCTGTGTATGTCCCAGCGTATCAAGCAGGCTGCAAGCAGGTAAGGTGGATGGGGGGATTTCTCATGTTTGAATGTTCCCCCCCAGGCTAGAGAGGGGCCACAGGGGTCTAGAAAGTGGTTATACCACCCGGGCTCTGTGGCCTAATGGCCACCATCTCTGAAGATAGCCGTTCAGGCAAATCTTGTTACCAGTCTCCCTCCTTCCCCCCCCCCCATCCCCAGCCTTTTCTCCAGAGCATGACAGGAGAGTCGGCAGTGCGGGAAGCGCTCGTTTTTTTCAAAACTCGAGGGGGGGGGGGGGCGGTAGAGGAGGGGGCGGGATGTCAGCACAGAGTGTTTAGATTCCCACTCAGGCCAGCTGCAGGCTATTAAAGGCACTCTGTACAGGTGCACTCAGCCTTCTGAGAGACACAGAGCTGACGGTCGCATGTAAGGTGGGACACAGGCATTCTCCTAGGCAGCATTTACTGAAGTAACACCAGACTGAGCATTGGGTAGCAAGGCTTTTAGCCAGACTACATCGCTCAGCGGACAGTGTTCATTTGTATACCTCACACCTTGTTGCTTTGCACTATGGGTAGAAGAGGTTCAAGCACCCCAGGAACCAGAGACACTAGGGGATCTCGTTCAGGTTCTGAGGGCCCCCTGTCGGCAGCATCCTTCCCCCCTAAAGATGGGCCAGGGACGGCTAGCCAGGGAGAGCCATCGGGGTCAGGGGCTACACCTGCTTCTGGCACTTCAGCCCCTGTATATATTACACAAGAGGTTTTTTCCTCAACCATTAATGGTCTAGAGGAAAGATTAATGGCCGTGATTACGTCTTCACTCAGTGGAAGAAAACGCACTAGGCTTTCCTCTGTTCCCCAAGACCCTCAGACAGAGGAGCTCTGGGATAAAGGAGATGAATCCCTTTCAGAGGATCGGGATGGGATGGATGATTCCTCTTCGGAGGATTCAGGTGGAGAGGGACCCTCTGCGACTTCCCAAGAGGAGAAAGTCTTAGTGCAGATCCTCACTGGATTGGTCCGCTCCACATTTAAGTTGCCCATACCTGAAACTGCTAAAGAATCCTCTTCTGCTTTGGGGTCACTGAAACCTTTCCAAGCAGCACATGCTTTTCCTGTTCATACTTTACTTGAAAAGCTTATTTATTCTGAGTGGGATCACCCAGACAAACGTTTTTTTCCGCCGAGAAAGTTTTCAACACTTTATCCGATGGAAGAAAAGTTTATTAAAATGTGGGGAATTCCGGCTATTGATGCCGCCATTTCCTCAATAAATAATAGCCTGACTTGTCCTGTAGACAATGCTCAGATGCTCAGGGATCCTGTAGATAAAAGGATGGAATCCCTATTGAAGGATGTTTTCTCCTTAGCAGGATCAGTGGCCCAACCTGCAATAGCAGCGATTGGAGTCTGTCAATACTTAAGAGACCATGTTAAGCAGGTCATCAAAGTATTACCTGAACAGCAGGCCCAGGGGTTTGCTAACCTTCCAGCGGCCTTATGCTTTGTGGTTGACGCCATTAGAGATTCTATCGTGCAAACCTCCCGTCTTTCACTGGGGTTGGTGCATATACGTAGAATCCTATGGTTGAAAAATTGGTCAGCCGAAGCACCATGTAAGAAGCTACTGGCAAGGGCTCAGGGTATAGCTGTCATAGCATACCTAGACGACCTGCTCTTGATAGACCGGTCGGTAGCCTCTTTGAATGGAAACTTGAGGACCACGGTCAGGTATCTAGAACACCTGGGTTGGATCCTCAACTTAGAAAAGTCTTTCCTAAAACCAGTAAGAAGACTGGAATATTTAGGTCTGATTATACATACAAGCCAGGAGAAAATATTTCTACCCCAGGCAAAGATCACTGCTTTGAGAGAGCTGATTCTGACAGTAAGGACCAAGAAGGGTCCCTCAGTCCGCCTTTGTATGAGGCTACTAGGGAAGATGGTGTCTTCATTCGAAGCAGTTCCCTATGCTCAGTTTCACTCAAGAATGCTGCAACACAGTATTCTGTCGACCTGGAACAAGAAGGTTCAGACATTAGACTTTCCGATGCACCTGTCGCATGCGGTGCGTCAGAGCCTCAATTGGTGGCTCATACCCGAAAACCTGCAGAAGGGGAAATCCTTTCTACCGGTTACCTGGACGGTGGTAACAACAGATGCCAGTCTGTCAGGTTGGGGAGCAGTTCTGGAACAGGCTGCGGTCCAAGGAGTATGGTCCAAGACAGAGAGGACCTTACCCATCAACATTCTGGAGATCCGGGCGATACATCTAGCTCTAAAAGCCTGGACTATCAGGCTACAGGGTTGTCCGGTCAGGATCCAGTCCGACAATGCCACAGCAGTGGCTTATGTCAATCATCAGGGAGGCACCCGGAGCCGAGCTGCTCAAAAAGAGGTGAACCAGATCTTAGTCTGGGCAGAGATGCATGTGCCATGCATATCGGCAGTTTTCATCCCGGGAATAGAGAATTGGCAGGCGGACTATCTAAGTCGCCAGCAGTTACTTCCAGGGGAATGGTCTCTGCATCCCGACGTCTTTTGGGCCATATGCCAAAGATGGGGGTTCCAGATGTAGATCTCTTTGCATCCCGATTCAACAAAAAGATAGACAGATTTGTGGCAAGGACAAAAGATCCTCTTGCATGCGGGACGGATGCGTTGGTGATTCCGTGGCATCGGTTCTCACTGATTTACGCATTCCCGCCTATTCTGCTACTACCACGACTCCTTCGCAGGATCAGGCAGGAAAGGAAGTCGGTACTTCTGGTGGCCCCCGCTTGGCCCAGAAGGACTTGGTATGCAGAAATAGTAAGGATGACGGTAGGTTCCCCGTGGACACTACCGGAACGCCCAGACCTGTTATCTCAAGGTCCAGTGTTCCATCCTGCCTTACAAACGATAAATTTGACGGTTTGGCTATTGAGACCCACGTTCTGAAGAGTCGTGGGCTCTCAGGTCCTGTCATATCTACCTTGATTAATGCAAGGAAGCCAGCTTCCAGGATGATTTATCATAGAGTCTGGAAAGCTTATATAACCTGGTGTGAATCCAGAGGTTGGCATCCCAGGAAATATGTCATAGGTAGAATCCTTGATTTTCTACAGATGGGATTAGAGATGAAGCTGGCCTTGAGTACCATCAAGGGCCAGGTCTCTGCTTTATCAGTATTATTTCAGCGGCCACTTGCTTCGCATTCTTTGGTCCGAAACTTTATGCAGGGGGTGATGCGTCTTAATCCTCCGGTTAAAGCGCCCCTAAACCCCTGGGACTTGAATTTGGTCCTGGCTGTGTTACAGAAACGGCCTTTTGAACCAATAAGTCAGATTCCTTTGGTCTTGTTGACAAGGAAATTAATTTTTTCTGGTGGCCATCTCTTCTGCTAGAAGAGTATCAGAATTAGCAGCTCTTTCCTGTAAGGAGCCTTATTTGATTATACACAAGGATAGAGTGGTACTACGCCCTCATCCTAGTTTTTTACCGAAGGTGGTTTCTGATTTTCATTTAAACCAAGACATTGTTCTACCTTCCTTTTTTCCAGATCCCTGTTCTCCGGAAGAGAGATCTCTACATTCGTTGGATGTAGTAAGAGCAGTTCAGGCCTATCTAGGGGCAACTACTCAGATCCGCAAGACGGATGTTTTGTTTGTGCTGCCAGAGGGTCCCAATAGAGGACAGGCAGCGTCAAAAGCTACCATTTCTAAATGGATTCGACAGTTGATCATTCAAGCTTACGGTTTGAAACAGAAGATTCCTCCGTTTCAGATCAGGGCACATTCCACAAGGGCTATTGGTGCTTCTTGGGCAGTGCATCACCGGGCCTCTATGGCTCAAATCTGCAAGGCCGCAACCTGGTCTTCAGTTCATACATTCACCAGATTCTATCAGGTGGATGTGAGAAGGCATGAGGATATCGCCTTTGGGCGTAGTGTGCTGCAGGCAGCGGTACAGGGTCCTCAGGTCTGATTGCACCCTACTTGGTCGTGGTTCCCCCCCTCAGGTAGCATTGCTCTGGGACATCCCATCAGTAATTACTGTGGCTCTGTGTCCCGTGATGTTCGAGAAAGAAAATAGGATTTTTTAAAACAGCTTACCTGTAAAATCCTTTTCTTTCGAAGGACATCACGGGACACAGAGGTCCCACCCCTCTTCTAATACACTATATTGCTTGGCTACAAAACTGAGGTATCCCTGCAAGGGGGAGGGATTATATAGGGGGTTGAACTTCCTGATAGGGTGTGCCAGTGTCCAATCACCAGTGATACCTATATAACCCATCAGTAATTACTGTGGCTCTGTGTCCCGTGATGTCCTTCGAAAGAAAAGGATTTTACAGGTAAGCTGTTTTAAAAAAATCCTATTTTTTTCCCCAAACAATTGAATTTGAACGACTGCTGCGCAAATACAGTGTGACATAAAATATTGCAACAACCACCATTTTATTCTCTAGAGTCTCTACTAAAAAAATATATATAATGTTTGGGGGTTCTAAGTAATTTTCTTGCAAAAAAAAATGTATTTTAACTTGAAACCAACAAATGTCAGAAAAGGGTGTAGTGTTTAACCACTTGCCGACCAGTGCACGCCAATATACATCCTTACTTTGAGGAAGGATATCGTTGTTATGGCAGCAGCTAGCTGCCATAACCCCGGTATCCTTATGTTCGGCCGCCGGTCAGCTACAAGATAAAAGTGGTCTCTGCGGCGGATTCGCTGCAAGATCACTTTTACCGGCTGCGGGAGAGCCCCCCCCCCCCCAGCTCGATCCGGTCCTTCTCCTGGCTGGGTATGAAGACGAGTGAGAGGGGAAGATGGCCCCCACCCGTCTCCATGACACTGCAGGGTGGAAGCGATGTCAAAATGCCACTTTTTTAATCATTTTTTTAAATGACATTTTTTTTTTTTTTTATTGCATTTTAGTGTAAATATGAGATCTGAGGTCTTTTTGACACCCCAGGTCTCTCATTTAAGAGGTCCTGTCATGCTTTTTTTCTATTACAAGGGATGTTTACATTCCTTATAATAGGAATAAAAGTAACAATTTAAAAATAAATAAATAAATAAATAAGAAAAAAAAAAATAAGAAAAATTTTTTTTTAAACACGCCCTGTCCCGACGAGCTTGCGTTCAGAAGCAAATGCATACGTGAGTAGCGCCCGCATATGAAAATGGTGTTCAAGCCACACATGTGAGGTATCACCGCGATCGGTAGAGCGAGAGCAATAATTCTAGCCCTAGACCTCCTCTGTAACTCAAAACATGCAACCTGTAGAATTTTTTATATGTCGCCTATGGAGATTTTTAAGGGTAAAAGGGTAAAAGTTTGTCGCCATTCCACGAGCGGGGCGCAATTTTGAAGCGTGACATGTTGGGTATCAATTTACTCAGCGTAACATTATCTTTCACAATATAAAAAAAAAAATTGGACTAACTTTCCTGTTGTCTTATTTTTTAATTCAAAAAAGTGTATTTTTTTCCAAAAAAAGTGCGCTTGTGAGACCGCTGCACAAGTACGGTGTGACAGAAAGTATTGCAACCACCGCCATTTTGTTCTCTTGGGTGTTAGGGAAAAAAAAATGTAAAATGTTTGGGGGTTCTAAGTAATTTTCTAGCAAAAAAAAAAAAAATGGTTTTAACTTGTAAACAACAAATCTCAGAAAGTGGCTCGGTCCTTAAGTGGTTAAACTCCCCTCATTTACACACCAAAGTGTATTCATTTGATCTAATTCCCCGTACAGAAGATCAGAAAATTGTACGGAAAATACCGATTTCGAAGCGATCGTACGATAATCGGATCGTTAGTACAGAGCTTTCGAGAGCCATGACAGTTCATCCGATATTATTCTATCGGACATGCACGAAAAAATTTTTCGTACAGTGCTAGATCATACGATTTTCGTTCAATCAGTACACCTATCGTTCGAAAATGCAATACAAATGCATTACAACACATGAGATCACTTCCAAATTTTTATTCTGTCATACGGGAATTTTCGTGACTTTTGTAAACTCATCAGATTCGATCTGAGATTTGCATTTAAAAAAAAAGGACGATAATCTCATTGCGTGTACGGGGCTTAAAGGACAAATCGTTACAATGTTTATACTTAAGTTCCCTTGCTAAAGAATGTTGTGATTCTTGGCAGACTGACCGTTTTTTTTTTTTTTTTTTTTTCCTTTCAAAAGCTGTCGGCTTTAGAAGAGTAGAGATAATTCTATGCAAAGAAAGAATCGGGAAATACTTTGTCAAGATCGCAACAGGGAAAAAATCGTGATAACGATTAATCGTGCAGCTCCAACCCACAGCACCCTCCTCCACCGGTCGGTCAATCAACAGCCCCGCACTTACCCCATCAATCAGGCAGCGCTTCCTCCGGGCGGCGGCTTCCCCTGCATCTCCTCCTCCTCCACATCATAGCAGCTTCCGCCGTGCGTCTCCTCCCTCCTCCTCCTCCTAGGAGGCCAATAGGAGCGCTTCTCCTTTTGGCCAATCGGGTGGCTGGTCTCATGACCCGCTTCCTGCTTGGTCGGGATGAGAATCGGGAAGACAATAGCGAATATTCATTCGCTATTGGCACACAACTGGGTGGGTTTGGGGCACAGTGCTCTGCGTCTCGAGCCCACCCTTTTTTTTGAAGCCTATCTAATCAAGTGCTTAAAAAAAAACAAAAAAAACATTGGAATCCATGGATAGGGGGGCGGAGCCCCTGCTCCCTGCATTACGGACCGCCACTGACTGTAAGTACCATTGGAGCATTGAAGTGAGATTCTGAGAGTCCTGCCTATGGTCCATGCCAACGGACCTTATTTTGTACAGTAAACGTTTATGGGGAACTATGTCCAATGCCTTTGCAAAATCCAGATACACCACGTCTACGGGCCTTCCTTTATCTAGATGGCAACTCACCTCCTCATAGAAGGTTAATAGATTGGTTTGGCAGGAACAAATGCATGCTGACTACTGCTGATAACATAGTTTTTATTACTAAAATCTTGTATATAGTCCCTTATCATCCCCTCCAATAGCTTGCATACTGATGATGTTAGGCTAACTGGTCTGTAGTTCCCTGAGTGGAACCCGTTCTGTTATACCGCTGTATGGTCTTGGCCACCGTGCTGCAGCTCAGTTTCAGGGTCTTGGCAATCTTCTTATAGCCTAGGCCATCTTTATGTAGAGCAACAATTCTTTTTTTTTCAGATCCTCAGAGAGTTCTTTGCCATGATTTGCCATGTTGAACTTCCAGTGACCAGTATGAGAGAGTGAGAGCGATAACACCAAATTTACCACACCTGCTCCCCATTCACACCTGAGACCTTGTAACACTAATGAGTCACATGACACCGGGGGAGGGAAAATGGCTAATTGGGCCCAATTTGGAGATTTTCACTTAGGGGGTGTACTTACTTTTGTTGCCAGCGGTTTAGACATTAATGGCTGTGTGTTGAGTTATTTTGAGGGGACAGCAAATTTACACTGTTATACAAGCTGTACACTCACTACTTTACATTGTAGACAAGTGTCATTTCTTCAGTGTTGTCACATGAAAAGATAGAAGAAAAGATTTACAAAAATTAGAGGGGTGTACTCACTTTTGTGAGATACTGTACATACCATACCTATGGGATCCCCCTAGTAAATAACTGTATAGACACCGCTAATACACACCACTATTCCAGTGATCTCCACTAGCTTCCTGATCCCATTCCGAGTGCATTGTGAACACAGGAGGTCGTCCAAGGAACAAAAAGTTATACTTAGACTTCAGATTTAGGAAAGAACTCCGATCTACTTAAATATAAGGAATATTCAGTCATAAAAAGCTGCTGAGAACAATAAATACAACCACTTATCTTTTCCTTTCCTTACCATTACCCAGTCAATCTGCTACTCCTCATGCAGAATGACAGGAACAGAGCCGGGAAGGATCTGACCTAAGTGCCCATCTGCCGAGGAAACCGCCTGTTACAACATAAACCGATCCAACCGTCACTGTCAGTTAAACAATACTGCTTGCAATTTTGGCTTTTATTCATTTTCCTAGAGTGCAAGAAGCATCCATCAACACTATGACAGGTGGAAATGTGAGAGTTCCAGAGTTCCCGTATCAAGAATTTTCAATGGGTGCCTCTATCCACCAGGTGATATACAGTATATGGACAAATGTTTGTGGACACCTGACCATCACTCCCATAAAAGCTGGTTGGATAGCTCAATATGGAGTTTGCCCCCCTCCCCCTCCTTATGGCTATAACACCCTCCACCCTTCTTGGAAAGTAAGATTTTAGAGGGTGCCCGTGGAAATTTGTGCCCATTTGTGAGGTCAGGTACCGATGATGGGTGAGAAGACCTGGCTCGCAATCGGTGGTCCATCTTAAAAGTGTTCAGGAGGTTTGAGGTCAGGACGCTCGAGTTCCTCCCCATCAAACTATCTTTATGGAAATGGCTTTGTGCACAGGGACACAGTCATGGGGGGAACAGAAAAGGGTCTTCACTAAACTGTTATCCCAAAGTTGAGTTGTTGGACATCCTATTCCAAAACCATGGACATTAATATGGAGCTGCACCCCTTTGTGGCTATAACATTCTCCACTCTTCTGAGAAGGCCTTCAACAAGTTTTTGGAGGGTGTCTGTGGGAATTTGTCCCCATTTGTGAGGTCAGGTACTGATGATGAAAGAGAAAACCCGGTTTGCAATCGTTAGGTGGAGTTGAGGTCAGGGCTCTGTGCAGGACGATTTGGTTCCTCCACACCACACTGGTCAAAATACAGTGTCTTGAAAAAGTATTCATACCCCTTGAAATGTTCTACATTTTGTCATGTTACAACTAAGAACGTAAATGTATTTTATTGGGATTTTATGTGATAGACCAACACAAAATTGCACAAAATTGTGAAGTGGAAGTAAAATGATAAACAGTTTTTAATTTTTTTACAACTAAATATCTGAAAAGTGTGGCGTGCATTTGTAATCAGCCCCCTTTACTCTGATATCCCTAACTAAAATCTAGTGGCTCCAGACTCCAATAGTGCCCCACATTGCTGCCCACCACCCACCCAACCACCCACATCACCCTTAACCCCCTTCAGTGTTCCATAGTGCCCCTCAACCTCCCACAATTCCCCCAGGCTGCTACAGTGCCCCCCAAGCTTTTGCGGACCCCCCCAAAGTGTTTCCAGGCTCCCACAGTGCCCCCATTCCCCCTCCAGTCTTCCATAGTGCCCCCTCAACCTCCCACAGTGCCCCCAGGCCCCATACTGTGCCTCTCAACCTCTCTCAGAACCCCTGAGAGCTTCCAGCCCCTTGTAGATGGCCTAGACTCCAATAGTGTTCCACAGCACACCCCCCCCCCAACCTCCCACAGTGCCCATAACAAACCTATAGTCTTACTGCACATCAACCACAGTGCTCGTAGACCCATGCAGTGCCCCTCAACCTCTCATAGAGCTCCTTGAGAGCCTCTAGCCCCCGGTAGTGTCTCCAGACTCCAACAATGTCCCACAGCACCCCTGCATCTCCCACAGTTCCCTGAACAACACCAAATTTAACACACCTGCACTACTTTACATTGTAGCTAAGTGTCATTTCTTCAGTGTTGTCACATGAAAAGATAGAAGAAAAGATTTACAAAAAATGTGAGGGGTGTACTTACTTTTGTGAGATACTGTATATTCAAATAGTATATTACCATTCACTGCATTCAAGTATATCCAAAGCCAAAACTTTTTATTTTTTTTGGATAGGGAAGGGAAAGGCCAAAATGTGTGTTTTTTTTTGTTTTTTGTTTTGCCATCACCCATTGTGGGAGATTTTCCTAGACTTCCCTTCCCAAAGACACAACAGGAAGTGAGAGGAAATCTTTCAACTGTATGGAAACATCCCCTCTTAGACTTGTGTCCCTGGAACAGGAGTCCCCATTGGAAAACTGCCCTTCTATTCCTGTTTTGGTGACAACTGTCACATTTTAGATTTCCCATCACTTGGTGACAGTGATCACCAGGACAAATAAACCACCATTCACAGGGTGCATCTCCCTAATGGGGACCCAGACAGCAATAAAATCATGGCAGGGGCTCTAATCCCTCTCTACTCCATTGAAGCCATATAAAAAAAGTTGCCTTTTAAAGAACTTTTATTCTTTTTTTTTTTTTTTTTTCATTTGATTTCTGAGCTCTGAAGAGCACATGATTTAGATATAAATCATTCTCCAATAGAAATGCAGAATTTCAGTTAGATCAGCGTTTGGATAGCAGATGGAAGCTGGAACTGCATTGTGTGCAATGACTAGTTTGATTTCTGGAACAGAGGGAAAGAAAGGATTCATTTGGAAGACAAAGTGAGATATATATGGCTCCTTGTGATGCATAGTTATATCCAGGTTGAGTCCGGTGCTGAGGCCTCTTCTTTTTTTTTTTTTTCATAATTATCAGGTTGGATGTTGGTACCGCAGACGCCGCACAGGTAAAGTAAATAGTGTTTAGAATTCAGGATAGAAGAGTCGACATCTGCCACGTTCCCCCTCCTCCAATCTGCTGCTGTTGGCTGACATCCACTCGGTGCCGGAGCTGGCAGCACGTCTCCTACTGATGTGAAGGTGGCCCCTGGGCCAATCTTGGGGCCACTCAGGGTGTTCATGCTGATTCCAAATATCTGTCAGCACCCCCCCCCCCCCCCATAAACACACACACCTCACTAAATTGGTCGCTTATTTTCTAAAAATGAAAATTAAAATGTGTTAAACTAAAATAGGCATAAATATAATTTGATATATATATATATATTACAAATAAATTGGATAATATATTATAATATTTATTTTTACTATATATATATTAGACATGTGCACAGCCAAAAAATGTGTTAATTTTCGTTTTCGTTTCATTAGTTTATTATTTTTTTTCGTTTTTCAGGTCATTCGTTATGACCGCGATTCGTAAATTCGTACATTCGTGAATTTGAACATTCGTACATTCGTACATTTTTACATTTGTACATTCGTAAATTCGTACATTCGTAAAATCGTACATTTGTAAATTAGAAAATTCGGAAATTTGTAAATTTGAAGTTTGAAAATCCAAAAACCCGAAAATTCAAAAATCTGAAATAGTAACTAACTATTAAATTATAGGTATTGTAATTTCCTTTCAAATTTGACTGTCAGTGAACGTAACAAATACGAATTTATCCGAAGTTATGAATGATCCAAAACAAATGCTGCATCTAAACAAATGGAACGGAACAAATTTATAATAAATAATAATAATAATAAAACTTTATTATTATTATTGTTATTTATTATTATTAATTCATTACGTTCCATTCCGTTTTTTCGGATCATTCATAACTTCGGATAAATTTGTAAATAAAAAAGAAAAACTGCACTGCAGAGCAAAAAAGGTCAAAGGTAAAAGCTGCACACAAAATACACCAATATCTGTGTATACCATGAAAAATAAAAAATAAATAAAGTGCGCTAATTATATGAAAATACACACATAGATGTGAATACATGTGGGTAGTGGTAAAAACCACAATCTACTGAGAGCAAGTAAATGACTCCGTGAGTGGTAAAAATATATAAGTGCAAAACATAAAAACTCAAATAAAAAGAAGAAACAAAAAATGTGTACATGTGAAATACAATGATATTAATAGCATGAGAATCTGAAAATCAAACAAACTCAGTCCATGGGTTCAAATATAAAAAGTTCATCAGTGAAAAAAAGCTTCCATCCACTATACAGCTCAGCAGCAACTAATCCCCCTATGAGTGGATTGACAAAGGAGAGAGATGTGCAGGATGGTGCAAATCCACTGGCGGTGACTCCAATAGGAAAGCTCTTTCCTTCCCCCCTCTCCAGGCGTTTCACTTGGACCAGCCCGGATCGGAGACAACATTCCTAACAGCTGCTGGGGAGATCTTCTCATTACATGGTCCCTGCAGAGGGCAAAAATCTGCATGCCTGATAGACCCTGCCAAGGAGGGGGTCCAACACGGAGGGTAAGAGTCCACCTTTATCACTTTCTTACTTATTGGAGTCACCGTCAGTGGATTTGCACCATCCTGCACATCTCTCTCCTTTGTCAATCCACTCATAGGGGGATTAGTTGCTGCTGAGCTGTATAGTGGATGGAAGCTTTTTTTCACTGATGAACTTTTTATATTTACGAATATTCGGAAAAATTCGTCAAACGGGTTTTCGTTAATTCGGATATTCCCGAATTAACGAAATTCGTTAAAAAACAAATTCGGAACGAAACGAATTGCACATGCCTAAATAAATATATATATATATATATATATAATATATAATATACATACATACATACATACATACATACATACACAGTATGCTTTTCTTTTCTTTTTTTTTTTTTCTTTTTTGTATGAGTCAATTTAAACAGGTGTTTTTTTCAGATCTGTTCTCCATTATTCTAGTGCCAGTAGACCCTGAACTTATCTTGTGATCTTTTATATGATTTATATTATTTTGTGTACTATTTTGTAACAGGTAACAAGCTCCAGCACACAAAGCAGTGACCCAGATTGATAATAATTAAATTAGTAATTATATACTACTAATATAAAATAATTACAATAATTCTTTAATAACTCTATAATTTAGTATAATAAAATAATTGTTGCAACAATAGCTGTATTCACTATATGCACTTAAAATCAAATAGTGACAATGTCATTTGTACAAACAAATAAAACTGAAATGTAGAACTAAAGGCAAAAACATTTTTTTTTTTTTTCCTAATGGATAGTGTAATGCCGCACACACACGATTGGACTTCTCGTCGGAAAAAGATATGACGGCTTTTCCGACGGGATTCCGCTCAGGCTTGCCTTGCATACACACGGTCACGCTAAAGTTCGCTGAACTTAGGACCGTCAAGAACGCGGTGACGTACAACACTACGACGAGCCGAGAAAATGAAGTTCAATGCTTCCGAGCATGCGTAGGAAATTTGCACGTCGGAATTGCCACAGAAGATCGGAATTTTGGATAGGAACTTTTCCCGACCGGAAAATTGAGAATATGCTCTCAATCTTTTGCTGGCTGGAATTCGGCCAGCAAAAGTCCCGATGGAGCATACACACTGTCGCATTTTCTGACGAAAAACTCTCATCGGTCTTTTGCGGGCCGAAATTCCGATCGTGTGTACGCGGCATATGGGACGGTTATAAACCCTGTAATGTGTTGTTTTTTTTGTTTTTTTTGTTTTTTTTTTGCCTTCTGTGTCCCATTCCAGGAAGTGAGAGAAAATCCTTCCAAATTAAAGGAATTCCCTGGGAACCCCATTGGAAGATTTCCACTTTATTACTTTTTTAGGGACAACCTGAAATGTATGTTTTTGTTTTTTTAACTTTCACTTTCAATGATAATGGTAAGCAGGATAATAGAGAGGGGGAATCTCCCTGGCAGGTTCTAATTCCTCTCCCCTCTGTCAAAAACTAGAAAAAAGTTTTCATACCCCTTGAAATTTCCCACATTTTGTCATGCTATAACCAAAAACGTAAATGTATTTTATTGGGATTTTATGTGATAGACCAACACAAAGTGTCACATAATTGTGAAGTGGAAGGAAAATGATAAATGGTTTTCAAATTATTTTACAAATATATATGTGAAAACTGGGGGGGGTACATTTGTATGGCGCCCCCCGGAGTCAATACTTTGTAGAACCCCCTTTCTCTACAAGTCTTTTTGGGGATGTCTCTACCAGCTTTACACATCTAGAGAGGGACATTTCTGCCCATTCTTCTTCTTTGTAAAATATCTCAAGCTCTGTCAGATTGGATGGAGAACGTCTGTGAACAGCAATTTTCAAGTCTTGCCACAGATTCTCAATGGGATTTAGGTCTGGACTGTGACTGGGCCATTCTAACACATGAATATGCTTTGATCTAAACCATTCCATTGTAGCTCTGGCTGGATGTTTCGGGTCGTTGTCCTGCTGGAAGGTGAACCTCCGCCCCGGTCTCAAGTCTTTTGCAGACTCTAACAGGTTTTCTTCTAAGATTGTCCTGTATTTGTCTCCATCCATCTTCCCATCAGCTCTGACCAGCTTCCCTGTCCCTACTGAAGAAAAGCATCCCCACCACATGATGCTGCCACCACCATGTTTCACAGAGGGGGTGGAGTCAAAGATCACCAGGCACAGTGTTTCCTCCTATGGACTCTATATACTAATTAGGTGACTTCTGAAGGCAATTGGTTCCACTAGATTTTAGTTAGGAGTATCAGAGTAAAGGGGGCTGAATACAAATGCCCCCCACACTTTTCACATATTTATTTGAAAAAAAAAAATGTTGAAAACCATTTATCGTTTTCCTTCCACTTCACAATTATGAGCCACTTTGTGTTGGTCTATCACATAAAATCCCAATAAAATACATTTATGTTTTTGGTTGTAACATGACAAAATGTGGAAAATGTCAAGGGGTATGAATACTTTTTCAAGGCACTGTAGGTAAGCCTATAATAACCTATAAGTACTGTAAATATCTCCTAAACATGCGCTGTTTAGGAGATGTTTACTGTATATGCGGCCGATGACATCATCGGCGCATGCGCTCTGAAGGAATGGCCGCCCGTGCCTTTTCTTCAGAGCCCTGTGCCATGACCGGCGGCTCCCGCGCGCATGCGCAGGAGTGACGTCACGCGGCTCCGGCCTGTCACACAGCCGGAGTCCGTGGACCCGGAAGGAAGAGGGGGTGAAGATGGGTGCAGCCTCCAGCGGTGACAACGAGGGCTTTGTTTGCAGGTAAGTTTCACATAATGTGCTAGTGTGCGATGCATACTAGCGCATTATGCCTTTATCTTGCAGGTCAGAGAAAAAAAAAAAAAAGAAGCAGTTTACATGTGCATCTCACAGGGCCAGCACATTCATGTCCAACAATAGGTCAACAGTGAAATAACTGCACTCACTGTGCGCCCTCACAGAAAAATCAATGTGACCTTGTATAACAAATAAACCCAAAAGACCAACAGAATAAATATAATTGGGCTTTTTGGGTATATTTGTATATAGAAGTTACATTGATATTCAGAGCACACGGTGAGTACAGGTATTTTTATTGTTGCTGATATAAGAGACCCATTACATTATTAATGTTACAGAAATAAGATACATATTATATTATTAATGTTTCAGAGATAAAGATACAGTGCCTTGAAAAAGTATTCATACCCCTTGAAATTTTCCATATTTTGTCATGTTACAACCAAAATGTATTTTATTGGGATTTTATGTGATAGACCAACACAAAGTGTCACATAATTGTGAAGTGGAAGGAAAATGATAAATGGTTTTCAACATTTTTCTACAAATAAATATGTGCAAAGTGTGTGGGGTACATTTGTATTCACCCCCCTTTTACTCTGATACCCCTAACTAAAATCTAGTGGAACCAATTTCCTTCATAATTAGTAAATAGAGTCCACCTGTGTGTAATTTAATCTCAGTATAAATAAGGCTGTTCTGTGAAGCCCTCAGAGTTTTTTTTTTTTTTTAGAGAACCTTAGTGAACAAACAGCATCATGAAGGCCAAGGAACACACCAGACAGGTCAGGGATGAAGTTGTGGAGAAATATAAAGCAGGGTTAGGTTATAAAAAAATCTCCCAAGCTTTGAACCTCTCACGGAGCTCTGTTCAATCCATCATCGGAAAATGGAAAGAGTATGGCACAACTGCAAACCTACCAAGACATGGCCGTCCACCTAAACTGACCGGCCGGGCAAGGAGAGCATTCATCAGAGAAGAGCCAAGAGGTCCATGGTAACTCTGGAGGAGCTGCAGAGATCCACAGCTCAGGTGGGAGAATCTGTCCACAGGACAACTATTAGTCGTGTTCTCCACAAATCTGCCCTTTATGGAAGAGTGACAAGAAGAAAGACATTGGTGAAAGAAAGTCATAAGAAGTCCTGTTTGTAGTTTGTGAGAAGCCATGTGGAGGACACAGCAAACATGTGGAAGAAGGTGATCTGGTCAGATGAGACCAAAATTCAATTTTTTGGCCTAAAAGCAAAACGCTATGTGTGGGGAAAACTAACACTGCACATCACCCTGAACACACCATCCCCACTGTGAAACATGGTGGTGACAGCATCATGTGGTGGGGATGCTTTTCTTCAGCAGGGACAGGGAAGCTGGTCAGAGTTGATGGGAAGATGGATGGAGACAAATACAGGACAATCTTAGAAGAAAACCTGTTAGAGTCGGCAAAAGACTTGAGACTGGGCGGAGGTTCACCTTCCAGCAGGACAACGACCCGAAACATCCAGCCAGAGCTACAATGGAATGGTTTAGATCAAAGTATATTCATGTGTTAGAATGGCCCAGTCACAGTCCAGACCCAAATCACATTGAGAATCTGTGGCAAGACTTGAAATTTGCTATTCACAGACGCTCTCCATCCAATCTGACAGAGCTTGAGATATTCTGCAAAGAAGAAGAATGGGCAGAAATGTCCTCTCTAGATGTGCAAAGCTGGTAGAGACATCCCCAAAAAGACTTGTAGAGAAAGGGGGTTCTACAAAGTATTGACTCCGGGGGGCGCCATACAAATGTACCCCCCCCCCCCCCACACACACACACACACACTTTTTTGTTATATTTATTTGTGAAAACATATGAAAACCATTTATCATTTTCCTTCCACTTCACAATTATGTGCCACTTTGTGTTGGTCTATCACATAAAATCCCAATAAAATACATTTATGTTTTTGGTTGTAACAAAAATGTGGAAAATTTCAAGGGGTATGAATACTTTTTCAGGGCACTGCATATATTATATTATTATTGTTACAGAAATAAGATTATAATATTTTTTCCCATGTGATTATTATATTAGAATTGCAGTGCGGAGTATATATTCATGTAATCGGTGTTTATATGGCGGTGCGCTGTCTTTCATGTTCCCTCTCCTCTCCTTTCACAGGTTGTTTTCTCGGTTTGTCTGTTTTTTTTCCTCTTTCAGTCACAGCTGTGTGGCGTTGGCGGGGCCTGACTGGGGTTTGGGGTCACCTCTGCCGTCTGGCCTTGGTGTAGCCATGGGCCCCGGTACCCAGCGGCTGGCATGCGGTCAATTTTTCTCCGGCTTCTGTTTCCGGCTGAAGGTTTTACATTGCTGGCAAGGACATGTTATAATAAAGCTGCCAATTATACGGATCAGTGGTTTTCATCACCGGCATCTCCGCGTTTAGAGTTTTTTGCGTGCCACTGTTAACTCTTCAGGAGTATTCCTGGGGTTAGGGTCGGGGGGGTTCATCTAAAGCTGTTGGGGTTAAAGTAGCCCTGTCAGTGTGTGTGTGTACACAATATTACCAAAAGTATTGTGACGCCTGCCTTTACACGCACATGAACTTTAATGACATCCCAGTCTTATTCCGTAAGGTTCAATATTGAGTTGGTCCACCCTTTGCAGCTATAACAGCTTCAACTTCACCAGGCCAGTCAAGTTCCTCCACCCCAAACTCGCTCATCCATGTCTTTATGGACCTTGCTTTGTTTACTGGTCCAAATCATTTGGTGGAGGGGGGATTATGGTGTGGGGGGTTGTTTTTCAGGGGTTGGGCTTGGCCCCTTAGTTTCAGTGAAGGGAACTCTTAAGGCTTCAGCATACCAAGACATTCTGGACAATTTCATGCTCCCAACTTTGTGGGAACAGTTTGGGGATGGCCCCTTCCTGTTCCAACATGCTTGCACCAGTGCACAAAGCAAGGTCCATAAAGACATGGATGAGCACATTTGGGGTGGAGGAACTTGACTGGCCTGCACCTCAACCCGATAGAACAACTTTGGAACGAATGCAAGTGCAGACTGCGAGCCAGGCCTTCTCATCCAACATCAGTGCCTGACCCAGGGGAGGATCCAGGGGGGGCAATGGGACAATTGCTCCCCCAGAGAAAACATTACCAACTCCGTCTCGGAGGCCGAGCGCGCCCCAGGAAATGACAGAGCCACGGTCAGGACAACTCACAGCCATTACAAATCGGCACTGGACTCTCCGCCCCCTGTACCTCCCCCAGCAGTTTCCAGCCTCTCTCCTGCAGGCTGCTGCTTGAGTGGGCGGGATGGGGATGTGCCTGACCCCCGAAATTGCGCCCGCCTGGAAGAGGGAGGTGTGAGAAGCCCCCCAGTGTATGTCCTCCTGACCCCATGATGTGTGTCCTCCTGACCTTCCTCTGGTGTGCCCTCCCAGACCCCTGGTGTGTGCTGTCCCAATCCCCCAAGTGTATGCCCTCCTGACCCTCCTCTGGTGTGTCCTCCTGCCCTCCCAGCCCTGTGCTGTGTGCCCTCCTGATCTCCACAGTGTATGTCCTCTTGACCCCCTGATATGTGTCCTCCTCACCCTCCTCTGGCGTGTCCTCCCGATTCCCCCAGTGTATGCCCTCCTGACCCCCTGATGTGTGTCCTCCTCACCCTCCTCTGGTGTGTCCTCCCGATTCCCCCAGTGTATGCCCTCCTGACCCCCTGATGTGTGTCCTCGTCACCCTCCTCTGGTGTGTCCTCCCGATTCCCCCAGTGTATGCCCTCCTGACCCCCTGATGTGTGTCCTCCTCACCCTCCTCTGGTGTGTCCTCCCGATTCCCCCAGTGTATGCCCTCCTGACCCCCTGATGTGTGTCCTCGTCACCCTCCTCTGGTGTGTCCTCCCGATTCCCCCAGTGTATGCCCTCCTGACCCCCTGATGTGTGACCTCCTCACCCTCCTCTGGTGTGTCCTCCCGATTCCCCCAGTGTATGCCCTCCTGACCCCCTGATGTGTGACCTCCTCACCCTCCTCTGGTGTGTCCTCCCGATTCCCCCAGTGTATGCCCTCCTGACCCCCTGATGTGTGACCTCCTCACCCTCCTCTGGTGTGTCCTCCCGATTCCCCCAGTGTATGCCCTCCTGACCCCCTGATGTGTGTCCTCGTCACCCTCCTCTGGTGTGTCCTCCCGATTCCCCCAGTGTATGCCCTACTGACCCCCTGATGTGTGTCCTCCTGACCCTCCCCTGGTGTGCCCTCCTGCCCTCCCAGCCCCCTGGTGTGTGCCCTTCCAGCCCTGTGGTGTGTGCCCTCCTGATCTCCCCATTGTATGCCCTCCTGACCCCCTGATGTGTGTCCTCCTGACCTTCCTCTGGTGTGTCCTCCTGCCCTCCCAGCCCCCTGGTGTGTGCTGTCCCAATCCCCCCAGTGTATGCCCTCCTAACCCTCCCCTGGTGTGTCCTCCTGCCCTCCCAGCCCTGTGGTGTGTGCCCTCCTGATCTGACCCCCCCCCCGGTGTGTGCCCTCCCAGCCCCCTGGTTTGTGCCGTTCCGACCCCTTCAGTGTGTGCTGCCCCCTTTGCTCTACTGATCCCTGTAAACTGTCCTACATTCTAATGATGTCACTGCTTTTCATTCCACGACCCCTATACATTGTCATGTTGCCCCCTGTCCTCCGCCTACTTACCCTCTATCCTCTGACCTCTGTACACCATCCTACTGACCACTGCCCTACCTACTACTGACCTCTGTACACTGCCCTACATCCTACTAATCTCTGTACACTGCTCTACATACTACTGACCTCTGTACACCGCCCTACATCCTACTGACCTCTGTACACTGCTCTACATCCTACTGACCTCTGTACACTGCCCTACATATTACTGACCTCTGTACACTGCTCTACATCCTACTGACCTCTGTACACCGCCCTACATACTACTGACCTCTGTACACTGCTCTACATCCTACTGACCTCTGTACACTGCCCTACATACTACTGATCTCTGTACACTGCCCTACATACTACTGACCTCTGTACACCGCCCTACATACTACTGACCTCTGTACACTGCTCTACATCCTACTGACCTCTGTACACTGCCCTACATACTACTGATCTCTGTACACTGCCCTACATACTACTGACCTCTGTACACCGCCCTACATACTACTGATCTCTGTACACTGCTCTACATCCTACTGACCTCTGTACACTGCTCTACATCCTACTGACCTCTGTACACTGCTCTACATCCTACTGACCTCTGTACACTGCCCTACATACTACTGATCTCTGTACACTGCTCTACATACTACTGACCTCTGTACACTGCCCTACATACTACTGACCTCTGTACACTGCCCTACATACTACTGATCTCTGTACACTGCCCTACATACTACTGACCTCTGTACACTGCTCTACATCCTACTGACCTCTGTACACTGCTCTACATCCTACTGACCTCTGTACACTGCTCTACATACTACTGATCTCTGTACACTGCCCTACATACTACTGACCTCTGTACACTGCCCTACATACTACTGACCTCTGTACACTGCTCTACATACTACTGACCTCTGTACACTGCTCTACATACTACTGACCTCTGTACACTGCTCTACATACTACTGACCTCTGTACACTGCTCTACATACTACTGACCTCTGTACACTGCTCTACATACTACTGACCTCTGTACACTGCTCTACATCCTACTGACCTCTGTACACTGCTCTACATCCTACTGACCTCTGTACACTGCTCTACATACTACTGATCTCTGTACACTGCTCTACATACTACTGACCTCTGTACACCCTACTACTGACCTCTGTACACTGCTCTACATCCTACTGACCTCTGTACACTGCTCTACATACTACTGATCTCTGTACACTGCCCTACATACTACTGACCTCTGTACACTGCCCTACATACTACTGACCTCTGTACACTGCTCTACATACTACTGACCTCTGTACACTGCTCTACATACTACTGACCTCTGTACACTGCTCTACATACTACTGACCTCTGTACACTGCTCTACATACTACTGACCTCTGTACACTGCCCTACATACTACTGACCTCTGTACACTGCCCTACATACTACTGATCTCTGTACACTGCCCTACATACTACTGACCTCTGTACACCGCCCTACATACTACTGACCTCTGTACACTGCTCTACATACTACTGACCTCTGTACACTGTCCTACATACTACTGACCTCTGTACACTGCTCTACATACTACTGACCTCTGTACACTGCTCTACATACTACTGATCTCTGTACACTGCCCTACATACTACTGATCTCTGTACACTGCCCTACATACTCAGGCCCGGATTTACTCCCTTTGCCGCCCCAAGGCCGGGTCCTTCAATGCCGCCCCCCCCCACACACACCACCATTCTCGTCCTTTATCGATGACTTCTACAATAGATCAATTAAAAACATATCTCCACACACGAGAACACTGAAAATAACTGGCTTTAATTGTACAGACTAAAAATACTTCAGGGTAAGCGCGCGAGGGGTAAAGATTTTTCGCGGGCAATTTTTCAGGGCAATGGCTGGTGTAAATGCCTCAATCATCTTCGGCACCATGGTTGTTATGGTGTCAGGATGATTGAAACACATTATTTCTATCATTACATTGTAATGTAAAATGAAATAGTTCAACTCACCATAATGCAGAATCATTGGGAGCCCTGAGCGTGTCACCTGCCACCATCGCTTGTCACTTGACACTATGCCTGCCACCAGATGGGGATGTCACTTGCCATGATGCCACCACATGGGGATGTCACTTGCCACACTGCCACCAGATGGGGATGTCACTTGCCACGCTGCCACCAGATGGAGATGTCACTTGCCACACTGCCACCAGATGGGGATGTCACTTGCCACGCTGCCACCAGATGGGGATGTCACTTACCACGCTGCCACCAGATGGGGATGTCACTTGCCACGTTGCCACCAGATGGAGATGTCACTTGCCACACTGCCTGGCTGCCACCAGATGGGGATGTCACTTGCCATGCTGCCACCAGATGGGGATGTCACTTGCCACGCTGCCACCAGATGGGGATGTCACTTGCCACACTGCCACCAGATGGGGATGTCACTTGCCACGCTGCCACCAGATGTTGATGTCACTTGCCACACTGCCACCAGATGGGGGTGTCACTTGCCACGCTGCCACCAGATGGGGATGTCACTTGCCATGCTGCCACCAGATGGGGATGTCACTTGCCACACTGCCACCAGATGGGGATGTCACTTGCCACGCTGCCACCAGATGGGGATGTCACTTGCCACGCTGCCACCAGATGGGGATGTCACTTGCCATGCTGCCACCAGATGGGGATGTCACTTGCCATGCTGCCACCAGATGTTGATGTCACTTGCCACACTGCCACCAGATGTTGATGTCACTTGCCACGCTGCCACCAGATGGGGATGTCACTTGCCACGCTGCCACCAGATGGGGATGTCACTTGCCACGCTGCCACCAGATGGGGATGTCACTTGCCATGCTGCCACCAGATGTTGATGTCACTTGCCACGCTGCCACCAGATGGGGATGTCACTTGCCATGCTGCCACCAGATGTTGATGTCACTTGCCACGCTGCCACCAGATGGGGATGTCACTTGCCATGCTGCCACCAGATGTTGATGTCACTTGCCACGTTGCCTGTCTGCCACCAGATGAAGGAGGGCGGAACAGCGGTGCTGGCAATGAGAGATGTCATCTCTCTCCCCCCGCCGCCGCACCGCTGTCATTACTTTTTAATGTTTTCAGAAATGGCGCCGGGCGGCGCAATCACGCTACTGCGCATGCGCCGCCCGCCCGAGCGCGTACAAGCTTTCCCGAGCCCGGCCGCTTCAGAACTGCGCATGCGCAGTAGTGGGCGGCTCGCGGCCATCTTATCTAAGGGCACCGGTGCCCTTAATCAACTTTAACGGGCAGCCTGAAAGGGGGGGGCGGCCGCGAAGTCGCCGCAGGAGCGGCGCCGCCCCTGCACCGCTGCCGCCCCGAGGCCTGGCCTCGGTGGCCTTATGGCAAATCCGGCTCTGTACATACTACTGACCTCTGTACACTGCCCTACATACTACTGACCTCTGTACACTGCTCTACATACTACTGACCTCTGTACCCTGCTCTACATACTACTGACCTCTGTACACTGCTCTACATACTACTGACCTCTGTACACTGCTCTACATACTACTGACCTCTGTACACTGCTCTACATACTACTGACCTCTGTACACTGCTCTACATACTACTGACCTCTGTACACTGCTCTACATACTACTGACCTCTGTACACCCTACTACTGACCTCTGTACACTGCTCTACATACTACTGACCTCTGTACACTGCACTACATACTACTGACCTCTGTACACTGCTCTACATACTACTGACCTCTGTACACTGCTCTACATACTACTGACCTCTGTACACTGCTCTACATACTACTGACCTCTGTACACCCTACTACTGACCTCTGTACACTGCTCTACATACTACTGACCTCTGTACACTGCACTACATACTACTGACCTCTGTACACTGCTCTACATACTACTGACCTCTGTACACTGCCCTACATACTACTGACCTCTGTACACTGCTCTACATACTACTGACCTCTGTACACTGCTCTACATACTACTGACCTCTGTACACTGCTCTACATACTACTGATCTCTGTACACTGCTCTACATCCTACTGACCTCTGTGCTCTACATACTACTGACCTCTGTACACTGCTCTACATACTACTGACCTCTGTACACTGCTCTACATACTACTGACCTCTGTACACTGCTCTACATACTACTGACCTCTGTACACTGCTCTACATACTACTGACCTCTGTACACTGCTCTACATACTACTGACCTCTGTACACTGCTCTACATACTACTGACCTCTGTACACTGCTCTACATACTACTGACCTCTGTACACTGCTCTACATACTACTGACCTCTGTACACTGCTCTACATACTACTGACCTCTGTACACCGCCCTACATCCTACTGACCTCTGTACACTGCTCTACATACTACTGACCTCTGTACACTGCTCTACATACTACTGACCTCTGTACACTGCCCTACATACTACTGACCTCTGTACACCGCCCTACATCCTACTGACCTCTGTACACTGCCCTACATACTACTGACCTCTGTACACTGCTCTACATACTACTGACCTCTGTACACTGCTCTACATCCTACTGACCTCTGTACACTGCTCTACATCCTACTGACCTCTGTACACTGCTCTACATACTACTGACCTCTGTACACTGCTCTACATACTACTGACCTCTGTACACCGCCCTACATACTACTGACCTCTGTACACTGCCCTACATACTACTGACCTCTGTACACTGCTCTACATCCTACTGACCTCTGTACACCCTACTACTGACCTCTGTACACTGCTCTACATCCTACTGACCTCTGTACACCCTACTACTGACCTCTGTACACTGCCCTACATACTACTGACCTCTGTACACTGCTCTACATACTACTGACCTCTGTACACTGCCCTACATACTACTGACCTCTGTACACTGCTCTACATACTACTGACCTCTGTACACTGCCCTACATACTACTGACCTCTGTACACTGCTCTACATACTACTGACCTCTGTACACTGCCCTACATACTACTGACCTCTGTACACTGCTCTACATACTACTGATCTCTGTACACTGCTCTACATACTACTGACCTCTGTACACTGCTCTACATACTACTGACCTCTGTACACTGCTCTACATCCTACTGACCTCTGTACACTGCTCTACATACTACTGATCTCTGTACACTGCTCTACATACTACTGACCTCTGTACACTGCTCTACATACTACTGACCTCTGTACACTGCCCTACATACTACTGACCTCTGTACACTGCTCTACATACTACTGACCTCTGTACACTGCCCTACATACTACTGACCTCTGTACACTGCTCTACATACTACTGACCTCTGTACACTGCCCTACCTACTACTGACCTCTGTACACTGTCCTACATACTACTGACCTCTGTACACTGCTCTACATACTACTGACCTCTGTACACTGCCCTACCTACTACTGACCTCTGTACACTGTCCTACATACTACTGACCTCTGTACACCGCCCTACATCCTACTGACCTCTGTACACTGCTCTACATACTACTGACCTCTGTACACTGCCCTACATACTACTGACCTCTGTACACTGCTCTACATACTACTGACCTCTGTACACTGCTCTACATACTACTGACCTCTGTACACTGCTCTACATACTACTGACCTCTGTACACTGCCCTACCTACTACTGACCTCTGTACACTGTCCTACATACTACTGACCTCTGTACACTGCTCTACATACTACTGACCTCTGTACACTGCCCTACCTACTACTGACCTCTGTACACTGTCCTACATACTACTGACCTCTGTACACTGCTCTACATACTACTGACCTCTGTACACTGTCCTACATACTACTGACCTCTGTACACTGCCCTACCTACTACTGACCTCTGTACACTGTCCTACATACTACTGACCTCTGTACACCGCCCTACATCCTACTGACCTCTGTACACTGCCCTACATACTACTGACCTCTGTACACTGCTCTACATACTACTGACCTCTGTACACTGCTCTACATACTACTGACCTCTGTACACTGCCCTACATACTACTGACCTCTGTACACTGCTCTACATACTACTGACCTCTGTACACTGCCCTACCTACTACTGACCTCTGTACACTGTCCTACATACTACTGACCTCTGTACACTGCTCTACATACTACTGACCTCTGTACACTGCCCTACCTACTACTGACCTCTGTACACTGTCCTACATACTACTGACCTCTGTACACCGCCCTACATCCTACTGACCTCTGTACACTGCCCTACATACTACTGACCTCTGTACACTGCTCTACATACTACTGACCTCTGTACACCGCCCTACATACTACTGATCTCTGTACACTGCTCTACATACTACTGACCTCTGTACACTGCTCTACATACTACTGATCTCTGTACACTGCTCTACATCCTACTGACCTCTGTACACTGCTCTACATACTACTGACCTCTGTACACTGCTCTACATACTACTGACCTCTGTACACTGCTCTACATACTACTGACCTCTGTACACTGCTCTACATACTACTGACCTCTGTACACTGCTCTACATACTACTGACCTCTGTACACTGCTCTACATCCTACTGACCTCTGTACACTGCTCTACATACTACTGACCTCTGTACACTGCTCTACATCCTACTGACCTCTGTACACTGCTCTACATACTACTGATCTCTGTACACCGCTCTACATACTACTGACCTCTGTACACTGCTCTACATACTACTGACCTCTGTACACTGCTCTACATCCTACTGACCTCTGTACACTGCTCTACATACTACTGATCTCTGTACACCGCTCTACATACTACTGATCTCTGTACACTGCTCTACATACTACTGACCTCTGTACACCCTACTACTGACCTCTGTACACTGCTCTACATACTACTGACCTCTGTACACTGCCCTACATACTACTGACCTCTGTACACTGCTCTACATACTACTGACCTCTGTACACTGCCCTACATACTACTGACCTCTGTACACTGCCCTACATACTACTGACCTCTGTACACTGCTCTACATGCTACTGACCTCTGTACACTGCTCTACATACTACTGATCTCTGTACACTGCCCTACATACTACTGACCTCTGTACACTGCCCTACATCCTACTGACCTCTGTACACTGCTCTACATACTACTGACCTCTGTACACTGCTCTACATACTACTGACCTCTGTACACTGCCCTACATACTACTGACCTCTGTACACTGCCCTACATACTACTGACCTCTGTACACTGCTCTACATACTACTGACCTCTGTACACCGCCCTACATCCTACTGACCTCTGTACACTGCTCTACATACTACTGACCTCTGTACACTGCCCTACATACTACTGACCTCTGTACACCGCCCTACATCCTACTGACCTCTGTACACTGCTCTACATACTACTGACCTCTGTACACTGCCCTACATACTACTGACCTCTGTACACTGCTCTACATACTACTGACCTCTGTACACTGCCCTACCTACTACTGACCTCTGTACACTGTCCTACATACTACTGACCTCTGTACACTGCTCTACATACTACTGACCTCTGTACACTGCCCTACCTACTACTGACCTCTGTACACTGTCCTACATACTACTGACCTCTGTACACTGCTCTACATACTACTGACCTCTGTACACTGCCCTACCTACTACTGACCTCTGTACACTGTCCTACATACTACTGACCTCTGTACACCGCCCTACATCCTACTGACCTCTGTACACTGCCCTACATACTACTGACCTCTGTACACTGCTCTACATACTACTGACCTCTGTACACTGCTCTACATACTACTGACCTATGTACACTGCCCTACATACTACTGACCTCTGTACACTGCTCTACATACTACTGACCTCTGTACACTGCCCTACCTACTACTGACCTCTGTACACTGTCCTACATACTACTGACCTCTGTACACTGCTCTACATACTACTGACCTCTGTACACTGCCCTACCTACTACTGACCTCTGTACACTGTCCTACATACTACTGACCTCTGTACACCGCCCTACATCCTACTGACCTCTGTACACTGCCCTACATACTACTGACCTCTGTACACTGCTCTACATACTACTGACCTCTGTACACTGCTCTACATACTACTGATCTCTGTACACTGCTCTACATACTACTGACCTCTGTACACTGCTCTACATACTACTGACCTCTGTACACCGCCCTACATCCTACTGACCTCTGTACACTGCTCTACATCCTACTGACCTCTGTACACTGCTCTACATCCTACTGACCTCTGTACACTGCTCTACATACTACTGACCTCTGTACACCGCCCTACATCCTACTGACCTCTGTACACTGCCCTACATACTACTGACCTCTGTACACTGCTCTACATCCTACTGACCTCTGTACACTGCTCTACATGCTACTGACCTCTGTACACTGCTCTACATCCTACTGACCTCTGTACACTGCTCTACATCCTACTGACCTCTGTACACCCTACTACTGACCTCTGTACACTGCCCTACATACTACTGACCTCTGTACACTGCTCTACATACTACTGACCTCTGTACACTGCCCTACATACTACTGACCTCTGTACACTGCTCTACTTACTACTGACCTCTGTACACTGCCCGACATCCTACTGACCTCTGTACACTGCTCTACATACTACTGACCTCTGTACACTGCCCTACATACTACTGATCTCTGTACACTGCTCTACATCCTACTGACCTCTGTACACTGCTCTACATACTACTGACCTCTGTACACTGCTCTACATCCTACTGACCTCTGTACACTGCCCTACATACTACTGACCTCTGTACACTGCTCTGCATACTACTGACCTCTGTACACTGCTCTACATACTACTGACCTCTGTACACTGCCCCTACATACTACTGATCTCTGTACACTGCCCTACATACTACTGAGCTCTGTACACTGCTCTACATACTACTGACCTCTGTACACTGCCCTACATACTACTGACCTCTGTACACTGCCCCTACATACTACTGACCTCTGTACACTGCCCTACATACTACTGACCTCTGTACACTGCCCTACATACTACTGACCTCTGTACACTGCTCTACATCCTACTGACCTCTGTACACTGCTCTACATACTACTGACCTCTGTACACTGCTCTACATGCTACTGACCTCTGTACACTGCTCTACATACTACTGACCTCTGTACACTGCCCTACATACTACTGACCTCTGTACACTGCCCTACATACTACTGACCTCTGTACACTGCCCTACCTACTACTGACCTCTGTACACTGCCCTACATCCTACTGACCTCTGTACACTGTCCTACATACTACTGACCTCTGTACACTGCTTTACATACTACTGACCTCTGTACACTGCTCTACATACTACTGACCTCTGTACACTGCTCTACATACTACTGACCTCTGTACACTGCTCTACATACTACTGACTTCTGTACACTGCCCTACCTACTACTGACCTCTGTACACTGCCCTACATCCTACTGACCTCTGTACACTGTCCTACATACTACTGACCTCTGTACACTGCTCTACATACTACTGATCTCTGTACACTGCTCTACATACTACTGACCTCTGTACACTGCTCTACATCCTACTGACCTCTGTACACTGCCCTACATACTACTGACCTCTGTACACTGCTCTACATACTACTGACCTCTGTACACTGCCCTACATACTACTGACCTCTGTACACTGCCCTACCTACTACTGACCTCTGTACACTGTCCTACATACTACTGACCTCTGTACACTGCTCTACATCCTACTGACCTCTGTACACTGCTCTACATACTACTGACCTCTGTACACTGCTCTACATACTACTGACCTCTGTACACTGCACTACATACTACTGACCTCTGTACACTGCACTACATACTACTGACCTCTGTACACTGCACTACATACTACTGACCTCTGTACACTGCCCTACATACTACTGACCTCTGTACACTGCCCTACATACTACTGACCTCTGTACACTGTAAGATATGTTAAATTCAGTTCTGTAAGCAACACCTTATTTTCGGGCAGTGCCCCTCCCAAGACTAGACTCTGTATCCGCCCCTGGCCTGACCTCACAAATGCTTTTCTGGAAGAATGGTCAAACATTCCCATAGACACACTCCTAAACCTTGTGGACGGCCTTCCCAGAAGAGTTGAAGCTGTTATAGCTGCAAAGGGTGGGCCAACTCAATATTTAACCCTACGGACTAAGACTGGGATGTCATTAAAGTTCATGTGCGTGTAAAGGCAGGTGTCCCAATACTTTTGACAATACAGTGTATATGAACCCCAATGGATGGCACCAAATACGCGACTCATCACTACTGTCATGGATCCCAAACCCACTTATAAGCATGATGAAGTCATTAATAGACTCCGCCTCTTTATGTGTATTGTCCTGCAGCGGGACTTCTTCTGAAGTCTGCGATTTTAATGACTTCTTCGGAAGAAGTTCCACTGCAGGACGATATGCATAAAGGGGTGGAGTCTGCAATTTGAATGACTTCTGAAAAAGTCCCGGTGCAGGACGTCACACATAAAGGGACAGTTTTCATTCACTATAGATTTTCAGAGCTGTCTGGTAGGTGGTTGGGCCTGGTTCCACTGGAGGAGAACTGCCTTCCTAGCTTAGAATGTTGTGTAGAAGACAGAGTTTTTTCTTTCTCTGAGGGCCCTCAAGGAAATTGCATATGTCTAGAAGAAGGGGAATAGGGCTATGTGGGACTTTAATTTTCCCAACAAGATTAATGTCGTCCAGTACCTTCTTCCAAAATTCTTCCAGTTTGGGGCAGGACCAAACTACATGGAAGAAATTGGCATCCTCCGAGCCACATTTAGGGCATATCGCCGTATGGTTAGGATAGATTCTCGCCAAGCATGCTGGGGTGTAATAGGCGCGGTGCAGAAATTTAAGTTTGGGTAAATCTATCTCGTGCCAAAATTATCACAGGAAGATACTGTTGGATGCCCTCCTCCCAGTCATCATCTGCTAACTTAGATGTGTCGAGAGTGGCTAGTATATTACAGAGGGTAGAAAGTGTTCTCCCGCCTTCTGAAGACCAGCACACATCTTCTAAGTCAGACATCTTTAATAGTACAGGGGAAGAAAACAGAGCGAAAAGCGTGGCCGTAGTTGGAGATATCTAAAGAACATGTGGATCGGAAGGCCACGTCCCCTCTTAAGAGCATCAAAGGTAGTCATCTGTCCCTGAACCATTATGTCTTCCAAAGTCGTAATCCCATGCCCGGCGCATAGGACCGGATCTGGGATAGAGTGGAAGTGAGGTAGACAGGGTTTTCCCCATAGTGGGGTTTTGGGGGCCAAGTATTCGCTTTTTCAACTTTCAGGCGAACAGCATCCCATACCTTAGGGGTCACACGCATGGAAAGGGTCACATGTGGGTTAGATCGGGGACCCCGGTGGATTAAATTCCTCAATTCAGAGTAGGAACCAAGCAGCACCGCTTCAAGAATAGAAGCGGGGTTGGCAGGCAACTCAGGCAGCCACCATTTAACAGTAACTAGGACCGCTGCCCAGTAGTAATTTTTGATGAAACAAGGTAGGGCCGTCCACCCAACGTGACAGGTAGTTGCAGGGTCGTTTTTTGCTATTCTAGGAACTGTCCCATTCCAAACGAATGAAGTAATAATGCTATTACTAGTGCTATCCAGGTCCATAAATATTGGGACATCGACACAATTCTTATCTTTTTGGCTCTATACACCACCATAATGGATTTGAAATGAAACGAACAAGATGTGCTTTAACTGCAGACTTTCAGCTTTAATTTGAGGGTATTTACATCCAAATCAGGTGAACGGTGTAGGAATTACAACAGTTTGTATATGTGCCTCCTGCTTTTTAAGGGACCAAAAGTAATGGGACAGATTAACAATCATCCATCAAACTTTCACTTTTTAATACTTGGTTGCAAATCCTTTGCAGTCAATTACAGCCTGAAGTCTGGAACGCATAGACATCACCAGACGCTGGGCTTCATCCCTGGTGATGCTCTGCCAGGCCTCTACTGCAACTGTCTTCAGTTCCTGCTTGTTCTTGGGGCATTTTCCCTTCAGTTTTGTCTTCAGCAAGTGATAATGCATGCTCAATTGGATTCAGGTCAGGTGATTGACTTGGCCATTGCATAACATTCCACTTCTTTCCCTTGAAAAACTCTTTGGTTGGTTTCGCAGTATGCTTCAGGGTCATTGTCCATCTGCACTGTGAAGCGCCGTCCAATAGGTTCTGAAGCATTTTGCTGAATATGAGCAGATAATATTGTCCGAAACATTTCAGAATTTATCCTGCTGCTTTTGTCAGCAGTCACATCATCAATAAATACAAGAGAACGAGTTCCATTGGCAGCCATACATGCCCACGCCATGACACTACCACCACCATGCTTCACTGATGAGGTGGTATGCTTTGGATCATGAGCAGTTCCTTTCCTTCTCCATACTCTTCTCTTCCCATCACTCTGGTACAAGTTGATCTTGGTCTCATCTGTCCATAGGATGTTGTTCCAGAACTGTGAAGGCTTTTTTAGATGTTGTTTGGCAAACTCTAATCTGGCCTTCCTGTTTTTGAGGCTCACCAATGGTTTAAATCTTGTGGTGAACCCTCTGTATTCACTCTGGTGAAGTCTTCTCTTGATTGTTGACTTTGACACACATACACCTACCTCCTGGAGAGTGTTCTTGATCTGGCCAACTGTTGTGAAGGGTGTTTTCTTCACCAGGGAAAGAATTCTTCGGTCATCCACCACAGTTGTTTTCCATGGTCTACTGGGTCTTTTGGTGTTGCTGAGCTCACCGGTGTGTTCTTTCTTTTTAAGGATGTTCCAAACAGTTGATTTGGCCACACCTAATGTTTTTGCTATCTCTCTGATGGGTTTGTTTTGTTTTTTCAGCCTAATGATGGCTTTCTTCACTGATAGTGACAGCTCTTTGGATCTCATATTGAGAGTTGACAGCAACAGATTCCAAATGCAAATAGCAGACTTGAAATGAACTGTGGACCTTTTATCTGCTCCTTGTAAATGGGATAATGAGGGAATAACACACACCTGGCCATGGAACAGCTGAGCAGCCAATTGTCCCATTACTTTTGGTCCCTTAAAAAGTGGGAAGCACATATGCAAACTGTTATAATTCCTACACCGTTCACCTGATTTGGATGTAAATACCCTCAAATTAAAGCTGAAAGTCTGCAGTTAAAGCACATCTTGTTTGTTTCATTTCAAATCCATTGTGGCGGTGTATAGAGCCAAAAAGATTAGAATTGTGTCGATATCCCAATATTTATGGACCTGACTGTATATAAGGTGTGGGTTCAGGAGTCTAAAGAGGTAGGTAAACTCAGGCAGGACTGACATCTTAACAAGATTGACTCGGCCTACAGGAGTGAGGGGAAGAGACTTCCAGGCACCACAGTGCTGGGACAACTGGGAAACTACTGGGTTTAAGTTAAGGGCAATAAATTGCTTTAGGTCTCGATGGATTTTAACCCCTAGGTATCTGAACTGTGAGACCCTCTGGAGATGCACATCCGGCAACAGAAGATCAGCCCCCGAATGGAGCAGAAAAAGAATGGACTTCCCCCAGTTAATGCAGATTCCAGAGAACTGTCCAATCCCGTAGGGCAGCCAGTAAGGAGACCCTGTCATCTCTGAGATATAATAAGGTGTCTTCAGAGTACGACACCTTTTCTTGAAGGGGACCTATAGTTTATACCCTGAACCTCGGGTGTAGAGCGCAGTAGGTTGGTCATGGGTTCAATTACCAGAGCAAAAAGCCTGGGGAGAGGGGAAAACCCTGTCTAGTCCCCCTATAAAGAGAAAAGGAAGGGGAGAGAACAGTACTGGTATGCACCCTGGCCATCAGAGATCTGTATACAGCTTCGACCCAGGAGATGAAGATGGACCTGAACAACCCAAATCTGTGGAGGACCTCCCATAGGTATTCCCATTTCACTGAATCAAAAGCTTTTTCCGAATCCAGGGAGGCCACCACCGCGGTCCGGTCATCCCCATCCCCAGAGGCCAACACCGTATACAGTCTCCGAAGGTTAATGTCTGTCCCCTTGCCCGGCATGAATCCCGATTGGTCTTCATGAACTAAGGTAAATATCACCTCATTTAGACGCTTGATTCTTAGTCAATACTTTGGCATCGGAATTGAGCAGAGAGGTCGGTACAACGAGCACAGTTGGTGGTCTTTCCCGTACTTGGGGACGACAACTATGATTGCCTGCGCCATGGAGGGGGGAAGAATGCCCTCCTGTAAAGTTTTCCTGTGCATCCTGGGTGCCACCTCCTCCATATATTGTTTATAGAATTTGGGCGGGAATCTATTCCCGGGGTTTTACCCTATTGCAAGGAACCCAATGCCTGCTGAACCTCCTCTAATGTGATTGGGCCATCCAATCGTTCCCGTGCCGAAGGGGTAAGAACAGGAAACGACACCCGATCCAGGAACTCGCAAAGCTCCTCTCCGGAGTGTTGTGTTCTGGAGGAATATAGTTTGGAGTAGTAAGAGGCATTAATGTCCACGGGATCCACCACCAGGGCACCATCATCCCCCCTAAAATGAGCTATAGTAGACACCAGGGACTGTTCCCTAGAAATCCAGGCCAAGAGCCTACCTGTCTTCTCCCCCTGTTCAAAGATTCTTTGTGTTTGGGCCAGCTGACGTTTCTGTGCCTTGGCTACTCTAAGAAGCACCACCTCTCAGTATGCCACCTTCATATCTTGGCCTGTAATGGGGTTAGCAGTAAGGGCATAGCGGGATTCAAGCAGCTGGGCTTTAGTTTCAGCTTCTTCTAGTGTGATCATAGCATTCCTACTTTCCTTGATATAGAGGAGAGGTAGCAGCCCCTGATATATGCCTTAAAAGCATCCCAATCATTCCCAGGTGAGGTAGTACCTGCATTCACCAGCCAGTATTCCCTAATCATTTTAGCTATTTCAATTTTTTATGGTGGGATTAGCTATCCAGAAAAGGGAAAGGCGCTAGAGTCTATCCGCCGGAGGTGTCCTAGTTTGTAGGCAGCATAAAATTGGAGAGTGTTCAGATATACCGCGGGGAAGCACTGAGATCTCTTTAATTTTGGATAACATGCTGACACTAGCATATAGCAGGTCAATACGAGACAAGGTGTTATAGGATAGAGAGTGACAGGTTTAAATACGGTCTGAAGGGTGCTTCCAGCGACATACATCCGTCAGCCTAAACAATTGGACCCAGCGAGATAAGGCCGAGTCAGTAGCAGGGTCCTGAGACAGCTTATTAAGAGAGGGGTTCGGAGGCATATTAAAGTCCCCCGCAAGGAGGACATTATCCGTAGGGAATTGGGCGAGTATAGAGATGAGATTGTGCAAAAGGGAGAGGGTAGCAGGGGGTGGCAGATATATACCAACTATCACCATATCAACAGTGTCTACAATTGCATGGACCAGCACATACCTTCCCTCCGGGTCCAATTTAACATCGAGGAGTTCGAAGCTGAGGGATATATGGATCAAGATGCTAGCCCCTCGGGCATAGCCCGAATGGTCAGCATGGTAATGGTGGCCCACCCAGTGTTTTTTGGGACCCATGATCCTACCCCCCATCAGATGAGTCTCCTGGAGTATAAAAACACGGGGGACATATTTATTTAAGAAAAAAAAAACAGAAAAGCAAAAATAACTCCCATCCCAACCAGCCACACGCCCCGATATCCAAAGAACCACAGAGTGTTTGAGTGCCCAAACCTAACCCAACAACAAATATAAGTATCTAAGCCGTAGGAAAGTCTCTTATGCGGACAGGGCGTAACAGGTAGTTCACCAAGGACACAGTTCCTAATAGTGGGAGCATACTGCTCTGCAGTTTGTATTTCCTGAAGGTAGCATTCAGTAGAGGGATCAAAGTAAGAATATCGTACCTTTTTGTATGTTTTCTACTTCCGTACATTTAGACCTTAAAAAACATAAATGGAGAAAAATTTTTAAAAAAGAAAACAAATTTTAGAGATATACCTATACAACGATATATATTAACTAGTTAGGAACCCCCCTCCACCCATCCCCTCACATATCTCACATCTCCCAGTGGCATCAGGGCACCGTATAGGAGACCTGTCTGGGTGAGCATGTCATAATTCCATGAGGCTCAAGTAGGGCAAGGAGAGCTGCATCCCGTCAGCAGCTACCCTTCCCTCATGTTCATCCAGAGAGGGGGACCAGTGACACCCCCCTGAGGCCCGTAAGCAGCTGAACTGAGCGCTCCAGTCCCATAGTTCAGGGAGCCAATGCATATATCCGCTGAGAAATCAGCAAAGTGGGCAGGACAGCAGCCAGCATTCTAACATAGCACTACAGAGGAGCTGGAGGCAAGAAAACACCGTCAGAGCTAAAGGGGGCGAGTTACCATGGTATGATGGTCAGTAGGGGGATTCCACCAAAGCAACCGGTTACAGGTTGTTACCTTCAGGTTTAGTTCAGCCCTAGGGAACCCAAGCCTATCTCCAACGTTTCATAGCTTGAAAAGTCTCCAGTGTTCCAGGTAAGTGCCCCACAGTAGAGGATATGAGTCAGAAGGATAATTGGGAGACGTCAATAGGGCACAGCACGGGGGAAGTGAGTAGAAGGGATGGAGCAGGCAACTTAAAATGTACTGCAAGCAGGATTAACGGACCAGGGAGGGATTCAAGCCATTGAGGTGCCTCCTCCGGGGAGGTAAAGTAACAGGTAGACTCACCATCCACTACACGCAGTCGGGCTTGGAACATCATGTTGTACTTTAACCCTTTGGTGCGTAGCTGGGCCTTAACTTGGTCGAAGGAGGCCCCCTGACAGACGGCATCCTATGGGCTCTTTCCACCGCAAAGTGGGGAGAAAATGGCGCCAGAGGGAGGAGCATGTGCAGTAGATGTTCTGTATAGGCCGCTGGGTCGCGGCCCTAACTCCCTCAGGGAGGCCCACCAGAAGTAGGTTGTTTCTACGGTTCCTATTTTCCTGGTCCTCAGCGTGGGATTCCATTGCCTTCATCTTGACTTGTAGCGTACGGAGGGTGGCATCATGCTCACTGACCGTGTCTTCAGTGTCTCCAACCCTCCACTCCGCTTCCGAGAGTCTATCCCGATATTTATCCAAATCTCGCCTGATCATCCCCATCTCCATCTGCATGAGTTCCATTTTTGCCGTTAGAATGGTCTGGCAGCCCGTGATGGCTTGCATGAGGGCATTAAATTGTTCAGTCCCCAGGGGGGGCAGATCGGGCTGCTCAGTCCGGGACACCATGCTGGGGTTGTTACCTGCTTGTGGGCCCTTAGATGGCGGAGGGGTTTTGGGGGCCGAGTTTTACTTTCGTTCTGGATTTCCCATGCCCGGTACCAACCAGCACAAAAAGTCAGATCAGGGTAGTATTAGATCCCGTAAAATTGGATAACTAAGCCTTCCAGGTGCGGAGCTCCAGTCACCCACGTCCTCTCAGGTCGCCATCGTGACCACGCCCCCCACAGTCTTCAGTTTTAAGGACCCCGTCATGCTAATGGGTGCTTGGGGTTCATGAGAGTAGTGGTGAGTTGTGCAATCGGTGCCATCCACTTGGTTCACATACAGTATATTGGATTGGTCTTACATGTGCTTTTACTACTCTGCCTGTGAGTGTTTATAATCCTTATTGTTGCAGAATAAAGTATTCTGAGAGCCTTATGAGGGTTTTTTTTTCTCTTTCATATGCATGCATATGTGGTGATGAGTATTATGCAGAGGAATTCCTGCTCTGGAAGACTTAAAAACAACTCTAGATCTGGATTACTGAGCAGCATTTCATCCCTATGGGGATACAAGTGTGCTGGACCTCATTTGCTGGTGGAGGTCACATTATGAAGGTGAACAGGTTTCCCACACCGCATTTGGCCCCTATCCTGTTTTTTATTTTGTGATAGTCACAGCAACTTCCCACTGCAGTTTAAAAGGACATCCACCAATTCAATCGCTGTAGATTCCATCCTGTGCGGGTACTCCGGATGCTGGTCCTGGGAGCCTGTACTTGTTCCCTGTAACACTGTTTGTTTGAAAGATGGAAAGGCCACACACCAATGGCATCACCTTCTCTAATACAACTTTATTCAAACGGACAAAACATCACACCTGTTTCTGCCCAGAAACCACCTTTACTGACATGTTTTACCCTCAGTCGTACAGTTTTAATTTTTTTTCTTTAATCAATAATTTCTCCAAAAAATCCCAACCATTGTTTACCAACTGCTCAGAGGTGCTTCAGGTGAAGGCCAAACGCACAACACTTTTGAGGGCTGAGCTGATATTAAAATCTGAGACTTCTGCTGGCAATGACCAGGGAAAAAGCAGAACTTGTATTTCACTAGTGATAGGGGTGGATTGTGCACTAAGAAGGTTCGGGTCGGGTCAGGAAGGTCGTACACTTTTAATTTTTTTTCTTTATCAATAACTTCTCCAAAAAATCCCAACCATTGTTCACCAACTGCTCAGAGGTGCTTCAGGTGAAGGCCAAACACACAACACTTTTGGATTGTGCACTAAGAAGGTTCGGGTCGGGTCAGGAAGGTTTCTTCCCTTAATTTGAGAGCTCCTGCTGCTGGTGCCCAACAATTGATCCCAAGAAAGGGAAATGGCAGACTTTTTCCGCATGATACCAGCTTGTGTTGGCCACAAAAAATGCCACTCAGGACTGAAGGGTTAATGTTCAGTTTGATGAAATGTAGAATGGTCTTCGCTGTGCGTCTGCGCTGTGTCCCGCTCTGTTATTCTGAGTCGGCAGATATGAAAGGAAGTTCTGAGCTCGGTGCTGGTCCTTTGTTGAGTGATTTGATGGATCTCACCAACACACTGTGGCCTCCACTCTACCCAACACCTGGAAAATAGTAACGGTCACATACCAATGCTTAAATCTGAACTTCATTCAGAGTTAATTGAGTTGACAAAAATATTTTCGGCATAGTTTGCATCCGTGGAATGTTTCCAGCAACGAAAGCTAAACAAAAATTACTCAGAAAACCATGAAGAGGAGATGAGTGGAATAATAGAAGGTGGGTGGTGAGGGTGAAGGTCTGCTTTAGGTCTGAAGGAATAATGGGTGACTTTATCCAGCAGGCTCCCCCCATCTATGTGAGGGGTCCCCAGAAGCCTCTTCTCTATATATCTGCGTGAGCTGGTCGGCAAGTGGTTAATGACAGGCCATTTTTTGCGATACGGCACTGCGCTACTTTAACTGACAATTGCGCGCTCGTGCGACGTTGTACCCAAACAAAATTGACGTCCTTTTTTCCACAAATAGAGCTTTCTTCTGGTGGTATTTGATCACCTCTGCAGCTTTTGCTTTTTGCGTTATAAACAAAAAAAGAGCGTCAATTTAAAAAATATATATATTTTTTTTTACTTTTTTGCTATAATACATATCCCCCCCCAAATGTAAAAAAATAAAATTTCTTCATCAGTTTAGGCCGATACGTATTCTTCTACATATTTTTTGGTAAAAAAAATCGCAATAAGCTTATATTGATTGGTTTGCGCAAAAGTTATACCGTCTACAAAATAGGGGATAGATTTATGGAATTTTTATCATTATTTTTAATTTTTTTACTAGTGATGGCGGTAATCTGCGTTTTTTAGCGGGACTGCGACATTGCGGCGGACAGATCGGACACCTAACTGACATTTTTGACACTTTTTTTGGGGGAACCAGTGACATTATTACAGTAATCAGTGCTAAAAATATGCACTGTCACTGTACTAATGACACTGGCAGGGAAGGGGTTACAATCAGGGGCGATCAAAGGGCTAAATGTGTTCCCTGGGTGTGTTGTCTGACTGTATGGGGGACGGTGTGACCGGGGAAACACACAGCAGAAAGACAGGATCTGTGTGATCTCCCCTGTCAGAACAGAGATTTGCCTGGTTTACAATGGCAGATCCTCGTTCTGTTACTGCGGGGGAACGATCGCGGATGGCCAGCGGACATCGAGTCCACCCCACCCACTGATTGGCTCCCCTGATAGCCGGTGGCACGCGCACACATCGCCGTGTACAAGCTGACGCACAATGATGGCGATTTGCGGGATCAAGCCACGTTGCCGCAGTACAACTGTGACTGGTCCCTGAGCAGTTTATCATCACTGGGGGTTTTATTTTTTTGCTAAAGTAAAAAAAATGTCTTTGTTTCTGTTATAAAAGTATTTTTTCTGCTTCACCGATGGGCACTGATGAGGAGGCACTGATGAGGAGGCACTGATGAGGAGGCACTGATAGGATGTACTGATGAGGAGGCACTGATGAGGAGGCACTGATGAGGAGGCACTGATGAGGAGGCACTGATAGGATGTACTGATAGGATGTACTGATAGGATGTACTGATGAGGAGGCACTGATGAGGAGGCACTGATAGGATGTACTGATAGGATGTACTGATAGGATGTACTGATGAGGAGGCACTGATGAGGAGGCACTGATGAGGAGGCACTGATAGGATGTACTGATAGGATGTACTGATGAGGAGGCACTGATAGGATGTACTGATAGGATGTACTGATGAGGAGGCACTGATAGGATGTACTGATAGGATGTACTGATATGATGTACTGATGAGGAGGCACTGATAGGATGTACTGATGAGGAGGCACTGATGGGCACTGATAGGATGTACTGATGAGGAGGCACTGATGGGCACTGATAGGATGCACTGATGAGGAGGCACTTATAGGATGCACTGATGAGGAGGCACTGATGGGCACTTATAGGATGCACTGATGAGGAGGCACTGATGGGCACTTATAGGATGCACTGACGAGGAGGCATAGGATGCACTGATGAGGAGGCACTTATAGGATGCACTGATGAGGAGGCACTTATAGGATGCACTGATGAGGAGGCACTTATAGGATGCACTGATGAGGGGGCACTGATAGGATGTACTGATGAGGAGGCACTTATAGGATGTACTGATGAGGAGGCACTGATGGGCACTGATAGGATGTACTGATGAGGAGGCACTGATAGGATGTACTGATGAGGAGGCACTGATGGGCACTGATAGGATGCACTGATGAGGAGGCACTGATAGGATGTACTGATGAGGAAACACTGATGGGCACTTATAGGAAGCACTGATGAGGGGGCACTGATAGGATGCACTGATGAGGAGGCACTGATAGGATGTACTGATGAGGAGGCACTGATGGGCACTTATAGGATGTACTGATGAGGAGGCACTGATGGGCACTGATAGGATGTACTGATGAGGAGGCACTGATAGGATGTACTGATATGATGTACTGCTGAGGAGGCACTGATAGGATGTACTGATATGATGTACTGATGAGGAGGCACTGATAGGATGTACTGATAGGATGTACTGATAGGATGTACTGATAGGATGTACTGATAGGATGCACTGATGAGGGGGCACTGATAGGATGTACTGATAGGATGCACTGATGAGGGGGCACTGATAGGATGTACTGATAGGATGTACTGATAGGATGTACTGATGAGGAGGCACTGATAGGATGTACTGATAGGATGTACTGATGAGGAGGCACTGATGAGGAGGCACTGATGAGGAGGCACTGATGGGCACTGATAGGATGTACTGATGAGGAGGCACTGATGAGGAGGCACTGATGGGCACTGATAGGATGTACTGATGAGGAGACACTGATGGGCACTGATAGGATGTACTGATGAGGAGGCACTGATGGGCACTTATAGGATGCACTGATGAGGAGGCACTTATAGGATGCACTGATGAGGAGGCACTGATGGGCACTTATAGGATGCACTGACGAGGAGGCATAGGATGCACTGATGAGGAGGCACTTATAGGATGCACTGATGAGGAGGCACTTATAGGATGCACTGATGAGGAGGCACTTATAGGATGCACTGATGAGGGGGCACTGATAGGATGTACTGATGAGGAGGCACTTATAGGAAGCACTGATGAGGGGGCACTGATAGGATGCACTGATGAGGAGGCACTGATAGGATGCACTGATGAGGAGGCACTGATGGGCACTGATAGGATGTACTGATGAGGAGGCACTGATGGACACTGATAGGATGTACTGATGAGGAGGCACTGATGGGCACTGATAGGATGTACTGATGAGGAGGCACTGATAGGATGTACTGATGAGGAGGCACCGATGGGCACTGATAGGATGTACTGATGAGGAGGCACTGATGGGCACTTATAGGATGCACTGATGAGGGGGCACTGATAGGATGCACTGATGAGGGGGCACTGATAGGATGCACTGATGAGGGGGCACTGATAGGATGTACTGATGAGGAGACACTGATGGGCACTGATAGGATGTACTGATGAGGAGGCACTGATGGGCACTGATAGGATGTACTGATGAGGAGGCACTGATGGGCACTGATAGGATGTACTGATGAGGAGGCACTGATGGGCACTGATAGGATGTACTGATGAGGAGACACTGATGGGCACTGATAGGATGTACTGATGAGGAGGCACTGATGGGCACTGATAGGATGTACTGATGAGGAGGCACTGATGGGCACTGATAGGATGTACTGATGAGGAGACACTGATGGGCACTGATAGGATGTACTGATGAGGGAGCACTGATAGGATGCACTGATGAGGGGGCACTGATAGGATGCACTGATAGGATGCACTGATGAGGGGGCACTGATAGGATGCACTGATGAGGAGGCACTGATAGGATGTACTGATGAGGGAGCACTGATAGGATGCACTGATGAGGGGGTACTGATAGGATGCACTGATGAGGGGGCACTGATAGGATGCACTGATGAGGAGGCACTGATGGGATGTACTGATGAGGGAGCACTGATAGGATGCACTGATGAGGAGGCACTGATGGGATGTACTGATGAGGGAGCACTGATAGGATGCACTGATGAGGGGGTACTGATAGGATGCACTGATGAGGGGGCACTGATAGGATGCACTGATGAGGGGGCACTGATAGGATGCACTGATGAGGGGGCACTGATAGGATGTACTGATGAGGAGGCACTTATAGGATGCACTGATGAGGGGGCACTGATAGGATGCACTGATGAGGGGGCACTGATAGGATGTACTGATGAGGAGGCACTTATAGGATACACTGATGAGGGGGCACTGATAGGATGTACTGATGAGGAGGCACTTATAGGATGCACTGATGAGGTGGCACTGAAGGGCACTGATAAGATGTACTGATGAGAAGACACTTATAGGCAATGATAGGGTGCATTGAGGAGGTGGCACTGATGGGCACTGTTGAGACAGCACTGATGAGGTGGTACTGGTACTGGTGGGCGCTCATGAGGAAGCACTAATATGCGACACTGATGGGCACTGATAACTTCAGAAGACATCCACTCAGAACGGAAAAGTCAAAATTCCCACCTGGACATCAGTTCCCGTCCGGCTGATTAGTAAATTGATGGGCGGGCAGGAAGTGGTTAACATAGATTTTGGAGTTTTCAGAGAAGAGCAACTAAAAAGGGTAAGCAGCAATTGGGAATATGGAACAAATGTAAAGTTCTCCCAGTTTTTCATTAAAGGTGGAAATACGCTTTAAATCCGTATCTGTGACGGCCCAGCTGTTTGTCACGCCGACACCGAGGAGTGGAACGCATTCCGAAGCCTTAAGGACTTTCCTCTAATGAGCTGCGTCTCCAGATGGCCCCTTCACCGATCGCCTTCCACCTGAACTTCTGATGAATGTTTCCATTAATTACCGGAACAAAAAGACGTCCAATGAAAACACAGAGGTCCTGTCTACACCCCGAGTGGTGCAATCCCCCCACTTTTTTTTTTTTTTTTTCATATTTCTGAAAATGTTTTGCTTTTCTTCATATTGAATTGTACAATGAAGATGTATTTCTCAATATGTGATGCAAATCGTATCATATTAACCACTTCAATACCGGACCTATCCTGACACTTCTTGACCCACAAACATTATACACCCACCGGACACTTTATTAGGTCCTCCTTGCTAGTACCGGGTTGGACCCCCTTTATTAGGTCCCCCTTGCTAGTACTGGGTTGGACCCCCTTTATTAGGTCCCCCTTGCTGGTAGTGGGTTGGACCCCTTTTATTAGGTCCCCCTTGCTGGTAGCGGGTTGGACCCCCTTTATTAGGTCCCCCTTGCTGGTAGCGGGTTGGACCCCCTTTATTAGGTCCCCCTTGCTGGTAGCGGGTTGGACCCCCTTTATTAGGTCCCCCTTGCTGGTAGCGGGTTGGACCCCCTTTATTAGGTCCCCCTTGCTGGTAGCGGGTTGGACCCCCTTTTGCCTTCATTCTTGGTGGCATAGATACAACAAGGTGTTGGAGACGTTCCTCAGAGATTTTGCTCCATAGTGACATGATAGCATCACGCAGTTGCTGCAGATTTGTCGGCTGCCCATCCATGATGCCAATTTCTCGTTCCACCACATCCCAAAGGTGCTCTATTGGATGAGATGGGGTGAGTGTGGAGGCCATTGGAGTAACGGCCAGGTAGACAAAGAGCCGAAAACCGCAAGTGACTAAAATCCTCTTTGTTTCTGGGGTCACAGAGAGGGAGGAATACTATCGGTCTCTCGCTCTCTCTATAGGGCAGCCGTTTAGCCGGTCGCAGTGGTCCCGGGCTCCCCGATTGGGACCCCTTTCCACCTCCCGCAGGAGTGATCGAGTGGCTGTTCAGCTAAAAAGCCCATCTCCAGGGTGCAGGCATCATCCAGGCACAACCACTTCCCTCCCAGGACGTCATATGACATCCACCCGGGGGAAGGGGAGAATAATAAATCTGGAGTTGTGTCATTGTATTAACATATTTATATATCAGAGGCCATCTATGGACAGGGGTGGAGGCCTTGATGGACCAGGATAGGAGGGCAAACTCTACAGGTCCAAACTTTCCAAGGGTTGTGAAAGAGGCCACCTACTTCAACCCGGATCAATCGTTCCTTGAACGGGTGATGGGGCCTTCAACGCCATCTGTCCTCCATATGATGCCATCTTACCATCCCTGCCCTGGCATGTTGACAACAATTTACACTAGACATGTGCACTGCCGAAAAAATTTGTTAGTTTTGATTTTAATTTGTTTTGGTTTTTTTTTGTTTTTCGGGTCATTCGGTATGATTGAAATCTGAAAATTAGAAAATCCGAAAATTCGAAACAATAGCTAACTAAATAACTAATAATAAATAACTATTAAATTTATAGGTATTGGAACTTCCTTTCAAATTTGGCTGTTGGTGAACGAATCCGAATTTATCAGAAGTTAGGAATCATCCGAAATAACAAAATGCCGCATCTGAACAAATGGAACGGAACAAATTAATAATTAAATAATAGTAATAAAATTATTATTATTATTGTATTTCTTATTATTATTCGTTACGTTCCATTCATTTAGATGCGGCATTCATTATTTCAGATAAATCATAAATTCAGATAAATTCGTTACGTTCACTAGCAGCCAAATTTGAAAGGAAATTCTAATACCTATAAATTTAATAGTTAGTAATATTTATTATTAGTTCGTTATTACAGATTTTCGGGTTTTTTTAATCTTCGGATATTCGTTCTTTGAATTTTCGTTCTGATTTTCGAATTTCCGGATTTACGAATTTACTTATTTCCGGATTTTGGAATTTTACAAATTTCCGGATTTCTGGATTTTTCGAATTTCCCAATTTTTTAATTTCCAATTTTCAGAACTATTCGTTAAACGAGTTTTCGTTAATTTCGGATATTTATCTGGAGGATGGGGTAAACAGTTCAATCTCTGTATTTGCGGACGATACTAAGCTAAGCAGAGCAATAACTTCTCCGCAGGATGTGGAAATCTTCCAAAAAGATCTGAACAAATTAATGGGGTGGGCGACTACATGGCAAATGAGGTTCAATGTAGAAAAATGTAAAATAATGCATTTGGGTGGCAAAAATCTGAATGCAATCTATACACTGGGGGGAGAACCTCTGGGGGAATCTAGGATGGAAAAGGATCTGGGGGTCCTAGTAGATGATAGGCTCAGCAATGCCAAGCTGCTGCTAATAAAGCAAACAGAATATTGGCATTAAAAAGGGGATCAACTCCAGAGATAAAACGATAATTCTCCCGCTCTACAAGACTCTGGTCCGGCCGCACCTGGAGTATGCTGTCCAGTTCTGGGCACCAGTCCTCAGGAAGGATGTACTGGAAATGGAGCGAGTACAAAGAAGGGCAACAAAGCTAATAAAGGGTCTGGAGGATCTTAGTTATGAGGAAAGGTTGCGAGCACTGAACTTATTCTCTCTGGAGAAGAGACGCTTGAGAGGGGATATGATTTCAATTTACAAATACTGTACTGGTGACCCCACAATAGGGAGAAAACTTTTTCGCAGAAGAGAGTTTAATAAGACTCGGGGCCACTCATTAAAATTAGAAGAAAAGAGGTTTAACCTTAAACTACGTAGAGGGTTCTTTACTGTAAGAGAGGTAAGGATGTGGAATTCCCTTCCACAGGCGATGGTCTCAGCGGGGAGCATTGATAGCTTCAAGAAACTATTAGATAATCACCTGAATGACCGCAATATACAGGGATATACAATGTAATACTGACATATAATCACACACATAGGTTGGACTTGATGGACTTGTGTCTTTTTTCGACCTCACCTACTATGTAACTATTCACTGACAACACTGCTGGGGGTTATTATTATATCCACTGACACCAATGCTGGGGGTTATTATTATATCCACTGACACCAATGCTGGGGGTTATTATTATATCTATTGACACCAATGCTGGGGGTTATTATTATATCCACTGACACCAATGCTGGGGGTTATTATTATATCTATTGACACCAATGCTGGGGGTTATTATTATATCCACTGACACCAATGCTGGGGGTTATTATTATATCTATTGACACCAATGCTGGGGGTTATTATTATATCCACTGACACCAATGCTGGGGGTTATTATTGGACTCACTGACACCAATGTTGGGGGTTATTATTACATCCACTGACACCAGTGCTCAAGGTTTTTATTGTGTCCAGTGACACCAGTGCTGGGGGTTATTATTGCTTTCACTGACACCAATGCTGGGGGTTATTATTCTATCCAGTGACACCAATGCTGGGGGTTATTATTGCATTCACTGACACCAATGCTGGGGGTTATTATTGGACTCCAACTTCTTCATTGCAATACTCTGACATTTTTGGAAATTGCGGTATGAAAATGGTTTCCGTTGTGCGTCCCTCTGGAAGGTGTCAGGGGGTCGTACTTTAGCCCTTTACCATTTTCACATTCTAGCTTTAGACCGCCCCGTCCACACAGTGACAACGCTGAGATTCCCCGGCAGATCCGCCAGCAGCGTTGTCACCGGGTTGCAGGAAGTGGCTGCTGGCGCGATCAACGAGTGATAAAACCATTCCGGGGATCAGGAAAACAAAACCTGCCGCCGTGTTATCAGCGCTGACGCACCGCCTTGTATCCGCCATTTTTTTTTATTGTGCCATTCATTGATTGAGCTGCTTGCCCCTCTTCCTCCATATACAGCGCTGTCCTTACCGGCTAAAGCCCCGCCCATTGCGTCAGGGGCCTCCGGCTTAATCGTGTAACGAGTGTACGGCTTGTATCTGTTTATTTACACGTCGCTCGGCCTCCCGTCAGTTGCTTCATTAGGGAAGCCGCGGCGGAGGAGCGGCGAGCTGTAAATCAGCCGATCGCCGTACCAATAAATTACAGGCGTGAGTAATCCAGTATTGACGCGAGCCGCTGGAAGAGAATTCGATTTTCTTGGCGAGAGACGTACGCTGTCCCATCAGCACGGCTTACCTTCCCGAGCGCGAGTCTGACTCTGTTTACCTGCTGAGCGCAAAGTTCAATTTTTAAATGAAACCTTTCCGTTTTCATTTCATATCTAATTTTGGACCCAATGACATCATCACCGGGTCTCTGTGCTTCTCTATGCAATGCAGGCAGATTGTGGCTGGTGGGAGGGGCCGGCACAGGTTCCTGAAATCATCCCAGCCCCCGCCTTCTGTACTCCTCTCAAGAGCTCTCAGTCCTGATGCAAGCAGTGGGAGGAGTTCTGTAAATAACAAAATGCCTTGATGGGTGGGTGTCAGACTGGAGGAGGGGGCGGTCCTAGGCAGAGTGCATTTCCATAGGTAACACCCACATGTGATGCTGAACCTCAATGATTAAAAATCAGTGAAAGGGGCGGGCCATATCTTGGACAGCAGAGCTCAGAAAAGGGGAAGGAGAAGCAGCACAGAGGAGCCAATCCGTTCTGCTGCAGTGCAAGGAGCTTGCTGATAGGAGGAGAGAGAAGAGTGACAGAAAGACCTCTGTCCCCCCCATAGGGTCCTCTTGTTTCCCCCCATAGTGTCTTCTGTCCCCCCATAGTGTCCTCTGTCCCCCCCCCCCATAGTGTCCTCTGTCGACCCCCTCATAGTGTCCTCTGTCGACCCCCTCATAGTGTCCTCTGTCCCCCCCATAGTGTCCTCTGTCCCCCCCATAGTGTCCTCTGTCCCCCCCATAGTGTCCTCTGTCCCCCCCCATAGTGTCCTCTGTCGACCCCCTCATAGTGTCCTCTGTCCCTCCCCCCTCATAGTGTCCTCTGCCCCCCCCCTCATAGTGTCCTCTGCCCCCCCCCCTCATAGTGTCCTCTGTCCCCCCCATAGTGTCCTCTGTCGACCCCCTCATAGTGTCCTCTGTCCCTCCCCCCTCATAGTGTCCTCTGCCCCCCCCCTCATAGTGTCCTCTGCCCCCCCCCTCATAGTGTCCTCTGTCCCCCTCATAGTGTCCTCTGTCCCTCCCCCCTCATAGTGTCCTCTGCCCCCCCCCTCATAGTGTCCTCTGCCCCCCCCCTCATAGTGTCCTCTGTCCCCCCCATAGTGTCCTCTGTCCCCCCCATAGTGTCCTCTGTCCCCCCCATAGTGTCCTCTGTCGACCCCCTCATAGTGTCCTCTGTCCCTCCCCCCTCATAGTGTCCTCTGCCCCCCCCCCCCTCATAGTGTCCTCTGTCCCCCCCATAGTGTCCTCTGTCCCCCCTATAGTGTCCTCTGCCCCCCCCCTCATAGTGTCCTCTGTCCCTCCCCCCTCATAGTGTCCTCTGCCCCCCCCCTCATAGTGTCCTCTGCCCCCCCCCCTCATAGTGTCCTCTGCCCCCCCTCATAGTGTCCTCTGCCCCCCCCTCAGTGTCCTCTGTCAACCCCCATAGTGTCCTCTGTCCCTCCCCCCTCAGTGTCCTCTGCCCCCCCCTCAGTGTCCTCTGTCAACCCCCATAGTGTCCTCTGTCCCTCCCCCCTCAGTGTCCTCTGTCCCCCTATATTGTCCCCTGCCCCCCCTCATAGTGTCCTCTGTCCCCCCCCCTCAGTGTCCTCTGTCCCCCCCCATAGTGTCCTCTGTCCCCCCCCATAGTGTCCTCTGTCCCCCCCCCCATAGTGTCCTCTGTCCAAACCTCATAGTGTCCTCTGTCGACCCCCATAGTGTCCTCTGTCCCCCCCCATAGTGTCCTCTGTCCCCCCCCCATAGTGTCCTCTGTCCCCCCCCCATAGTGTCCTCTGTCCAAACCCCATAGTGTCCTCTGTCGACCCCCATAGTGTCCTCTGTCCCCCCCCCATAGTGTCCTCTGTCCCCCCCCATAGTGTCCTCTGTCCCCCCCCATAGTGTCCTCTGTCCAAACCCCATAGTGTCCTCTGTCCCTCCCCCCTCAGTGTCCTCTGTCCCCCCTATATTGTCCCCTGCCCCCCCTCATAGTGTCCTCTGTCCCCCCCCCTCAGTGTCCTCTGTCCCCCCCCCATAGTGTCCTCTGTCCAAACCTCATAGTGTCCTCTGTCGACCCCCCATAGTGTCCTCTGTCCCCCCCCCATAGTGTCCTCTGTCCAAACCCCATAGTGTCCTCTGTCGACCCCCATAGTGTCCTCTGTCCCCCCCCCATAGTGTCCTCTGTCCCCCCCCATAGTGTCCTCTGTCCCCCCCCATAGTGTCCTCTGTCCAAACCCCATAGTGTCCTCTGTCCCCCCCCCATAGTGTCCTCTGTCCCCCCCCCCCCATAGTGTCCTCTGTCCAAACCCCATAGTGTCCTCTGTCCCCCCCCTCATAGTGTCCTCTGTCCCCCCACCCATAGTGTCCTCTGTCCAAACCCCATAGTGTCCTCTGTCGACCCCCATAGTGTCCTCTGTCCCTCCCCCCTCATAGTGTCCTCTGTCCCTCCCCCCTCATAGTGTCCTCTGTCCCCCCTATAGTGTCCTCTGCCCCCCCCCCCCATAGTGTCCTCTGCCCCCCCTCATAGTGTCCTCTGCCCCCCCCCCTCAATGTCCTCTGTCCCCCCCCCCCAAAGTGACCTTGTCCTCCCCTATAGCGTCCTTTGTCCAAACCCCATAGTGTCCTCTGTCAACCCCCATAGTGTCCTCTGTCCTTCCCCCCTCAGTGTCCTCTGTCCCCCCTATATTGTCCCCTGCCCCCCCCTCATGGTGTCCTCTGTCCCCCCCAAAGTGACCTTGTCCCCCCCCATAGTGTCCTCTGTCCCCCCCCCATAGTGTCCTCTGTCCCCCCCCATAGTGTCCTCTGTCCCCCCCATAGTGTCCTCTGTCCCCCCCATAGTGTCCTCTGTCCCCCCATAGTGTCCTCTGTCCCCCCCCATAGTGTCCTCTGTCCCCCCCCATAGTGTCCTCTGTCCCCCCCATAGTGTCCTCTGTCCCCCCCCATAGTGTCCTCTGTCCCCCCCCATAGTGTCCTCTGTCCCCCCCCATAGTGTCCGTCCCCCCCATAGTGTCCTCTGTCCCCCCCCCCATAGTGTCCTCTGTCCCCCCCCATAGTGTCCTCTGTCCCCCCCCATAGTGTCCTCTGTCCCCCCCCCATAGTGTCCTCTGTCCCCCCCCCATAGTGTCCTCTGTCCCCCCCCCCATAGTGTCCTCTGTCCCCCCCCCATAGTGTCCTCTGTCTGTCCCCCCCATAGTGTCCTCTGTTGACCCCGCTCATAGTGTCGTTGTCCCCCCATAGTGTCCTCTGCCCCCTCCACACACACACTATGTACACGGGTGTACAGCGATCAGAGATCGATATCGAAATGGTTGATTAGCAGTTTGTGTTCCCAAGCAATTGAACGGGTGTACCTAATAAAGTGGCCGGTGAGCGTAGATTGTAACTTTGTATCAAGTCACGAGGTAAGAGGCTGCAGCAGGGGGCTGTCCTGTGTCAGATATTTGTGAACACCAGGATTTACAGGATTGTGTCATCTCCGTCCAGGAAGTAGCTAGGGGAACAAAGATGGCGGCGTCCTTCTGGAGAGAGAAGTCCTGCAAGTGTCACACGACTTGTATGAATATATCAGAGGACTGCTCCACTTTACTACTCTTAACCGCTCTGGTGCTGGAAATATTTTGTTCAAACCGGAGTCATGCTTTAATAATCAGGTGATGGCGGTTTCCTCCGCTGCCCTTGGTGTAGCTCCTGGCTCAGCTCCTGACGTGCCGCCACCCGTGCCCATAGGAGCCTCCATGATGGAAGTGCCGGTGATCAGCCGACGGATTAATTATCCCGCCAGGCCGGCTGGGCAGCGCTGATTAGAGCCGGAGCTCCCAGAAGGACGTGGACGCCGCTCATCTGTAAGGTCACCTGTCATACCTGTCAGCGAGCGCCGGGGAACAGCGGCGGCTCCTATATGAGAGGTGACATTGACTCCGCCGTCTATACGGAGCTCCGTCAGTAGAGGGCGCCCCCGGGGTCTCTGCGCCGCCCTCATTCCATAGACGCGGGCGCACTCTGCCGCCATCCTCATGTAAATGAAGGTCGTTACAGGCGGAGGGATCGTTCCTAAAGGGTGGCTCCACTCCGAACTGACAATTCAGGATTCACCCTAGGCGGACCGCTCCTTCAAACTGGCACTAAAGGCAAGTTAAAGGGGAACCCCAAACAAAGATTTTCCATGTGCACCAAAGGCTAGTTACAGTGAGGGGAAAAAAGTGTTTGATCCCCTGCTGATTTTGTACGTTTGCCCCACTGACAAAGAAACGATCAGTCTATAATTTTATTGGTCGGTTTAATTTAAGAGTGAGAGACAGAATAACAACAAAAATATCCAGAAAAACGCATTTCAAAAAAGTTATAAATTGATTTGCATTTTAATGAGTGAAATAAGTATTTGATCCCCTATCAATCAGCAAGATTTCTGGCTCCCAGGTGCCTTCTATACAGGTAATGATCGGAGATTAGGAGCACTCTCTTTATGAGAGTGCTTCTAATCTCAGCTTGTTACCTGTATAAAAGACACCTGTCCACAGAAACAATCAATCAGATTCCAATCTCTCCACCATGACCAAGACCAAGACCAAGGAGCTGTCCGAGGATGTCAGGGACAAGATTGTAGCCCTACACAAGGCTGGAATGGGCTACAAGACCATCGCCAAGCAGCTTGGTGAGAGGTGACAACAGTTGGTGTGATTATTCGCAAATGGAAGAAAACACAAAATAACTGTCAATCTCCTCGGTCTGGGGCTCCATGGAAGGTCTCACCCCGTAGAGTTTCAATGATCATGAGAATGGTGAGGAATCAGCCCAAAACTACACGGGAGAATCTTGTCAATGATCTCAGCTGGGACCATAGTCACCAAGAAAACAATTGGTAACACACTACACCATGAAGGACTGAAATCCTGCAGCCCCCGCAAGGTCCTCCTGCTCAAGAAATCACATGTACAGGTCCATCTGAAGTTTGCTAATAAACATCTGAATGATTCAGAGGAGAACTGGGGGAAAGTGTTGTGGTCAGATGAGACCAAAATCGAGATCTTTGGCATCAACTCAACTCACTGTGTTTGGAGGAGGAGGAATGCTGCCTATGACCCCAAGAACACCATCCCCACCGTCATACATGGAGGTGGAAACATTATGCTTTGGGGGTGTTTTTCTGCTAAGGGGACAGGACAACTTCATCAAAGGGACGGTGGACAGTGACATGTACCGTCAAATCTTGGGTGAGAACCTCCTTCCCTCAGCCAGGGCATTGAAGATGGGTCATGGATGGGGATTCCAGCATGACAATGACCCAAAACACAAGGCTAACAAAGGAGTGGCTCAAGAAGAAACACATTAAGGTCCTGAAGGCTCCAGACCTTAATCCCATAGAAAATATGTGGAGGGAGCTGAAGGTTCGAGTTACCAAACTTCAGCCTCGAAACCTTAATGACTTGGAGAGGATCTGCAAAGAGGACAAAATCCCTCCTGAGATGTGTGCAAACCTGGAGGACCACCTGAAGAAACGTCTGACCTCTGTGATTGCCAACAAGGGTTTCTCCACCAACTACTAAGTCATGTTTTGTAAAGGGGTCAAATACTTATTTCACTCATTAAAAGGCCTATTCTTGTGTTAGTTTCTGAAGCAAGCTGCCAAATAATCAGCTGACCCCCTAACTGGACCTTGTTGACATCATCTCAGCCTGGGCAAAGTAACTGGAGGAGAGGGGCCTGAGGAAATGCTTCTTCTTGATGACATCATCTCAGCCTAGGCACTCTATTGGGTATGGAAACTGTTGCTGTCTCCCCCTGGTCATCCTGGATCTAATGACCAAAACCGGATGGAGCTGTTCAGCCCAATGGAGAGTCACAGCTACAGTACTGAGCAAAGCCCATGTCATGGCTGGCCTTATCTGCAGTCCTGTGAGATCTTCCACAGGGACCCCGCTGACAGGAGGACACCATTCCATCAATACATTCACTCCCTGCTAATTGCATGATGTGTGAAGGAGCCCCACAGAGCCCGCCGCCCGTTTCTCCTGCCTGATTGTCCTTGTACCTGGCAGGGAGCGGCAGAAGTTCTGATTTATCCCAGCATGGATCCTCGCTCCCCCGCTAATCCCCGGCTCTCAGCTTTAATACAACACCGCCGGGGATCCGAGAAACCGATCTGAGCCCAATGATCCCCCCTGACAGCGACACCGCCCTTCCTGACACAGAGGACTCCAGCTGGGAGAATGGCGGATCAGGTGTGAGGACGTGTTACCCCATGTGTGTGATACAGAGAGGAGAGCGAGAGAGAGAGAGGAGGGAGAGGAGAGAGAGGAGAGAGCGCGATAGAGAGGAGAGAAAAAAGGGGAGAGAGAGGAGAGAAAAGACTGGACAGAGGAGAAAGAGAGGAGAGAAAAGACTGGACAAAGGAGAAAGAGAGGGAGAGAAGAGGGAGGGAGGAGAGAAAAAAAGGGGGGGGGGGGGAGAAAAAAGGAGAAAAGAGAGAGGGTGAGAGGAGATAGAGAAGGGAGAGAAAACAGAAAAGGGAAGGGTAGAGAAGAAAAAAGACAGGGGGAGATGAGGGAGAGAGGAAAGAAAAGACAGGGGAGGGAGGAGAGAGAGAGAAGGGGGGGAGTAATAGGAGAGAGGGGTGGAGAAGGGAGAGGAGAGGAAATAAGGGGGGGGGGGGGGGGAGAGGAGAGAAAGTGATAGAGAAAAGTGTTGGGAAGGCAAGAGGGAGAGGAGAGAAAGGGATGGAATGGGGGGGGGTAGAAGAGAGGGGGGAGAGGAGGGGGAAGAGAGAAGAGAGAGGGGGAGAGGAGTAAGAAGAAGACAGGAGAGAGAGAAGGGGAGAGGGGACAGGGTAAAGAGAGAGAAGGGGAGAGGAGATAGATAGGAGAGAGAATGGGGGAGGAGAGAGAGAGGAGATAGAGGCGAGAGAGAAGGGGAGAGGAGAAACAGAAGAGGAGAGAAGGGGAGAGGAGAGAGAAGGGGAGAGGAGATAGAGAAGGGAGAGAAAAGGGAGGCGTAGAGAAGAATAAAGACAGGGGGAGATGAGGGAGAGAGGAAAGAAAAGACAGGGGAGGGAGGAGAAAGAGAGAGAAGGGGGGGAGTAATAGGAGAGAGGGGTGGAGAAGGAATAAGAGAGAAAGAGAAGGGAGAGGAGAGGAAATAAGGGGGGGGGAGAAAAGACAGGGAGAGAAGGGGGAGGAGAGGAGAGAGAGTGATAGAGAAAAGAGAGGGGAAGACAAGAGGGAGAGGAGAGAAAGAGAAGAGGGGGGGGTGGGAGGGAGGAGAGAAAAGACAGGAGAGAGAAGGGGAGAGGGAACAGGGTAAAGAGAGAGATAGGAGAGAGAATGGGGGAGGAGAGAGAGAGGAGATAGAGGCGAGAGAGAAGGGAAGAGAAGATATAGGAGAGAGACAGGGAAAGGAAAGAGAGAGAAGGGGAGAGTAGATAGAGGAGAGGGGGTGGCGAAAGAAGAAAGATAGGAGAGAAGAGATAGAGGAGAGGGGGGAAAGGAGCAGGAGGAGAAGAGAGAAGAGAGGAGAGAGAGGAAAGGAAACATGAGAGAGGAAGAAGAGAGAAGAGTAGGGGGTGCACAGGGCTGGGGAGATGTTGTGGGGGGGCACCAGTCACATCACACATCATCCGTCATAATAAGAGAAGATGTCTCCCACCAAGAAAGCAGAAATAAACAGACTGCCTACAGATTCCTCCCAATGTTCTCAGTCACAGATCTTCTTCTAGGATAGAGAGTGACAGCCATCCATATATATATATTTCATATAGATCAACGTGATTTCATTTATTTTCTGTATTTGTATTATTCCAAATTATTCCTAAAACTTTTTTTGACTACATAGTGCCAGTCACATCAGTCTCTGTACCAGAGGAGCTTACACTCTAATAACCCCCCACAGTCACACACTATTATATTATACATTTTTATAGCTCTGACATATACCGCAGTGCTGTACAGAGAAGACAGTCACATCCGTCTCTGTACGAAGACGGTAGATGTCACGGCGTTGGGCTCTGGAATGAAGTTTAATCTCCGTCTTCTCAGGCTGATTATGCTTCTTGATGAAGACAATTATGAGAAATTTGTTTTTCATCTGATAACGATTTGCACAGCAAAATCAAACACCATCTGTAACGCGTTTCTTCAGGAATTACTGGACGCCGTGTTTTATCTCTGTGCTTATGGGGCGGATTGAGGGGAACGAATCCCACACAGAGATCCGGTACAATGTGTGAGCAATTCAGAGGAGATCTGATGAAAAAGCCAACACAAATCCCGCCTGATATTTACAGACTGTAATTGTAATTTTATTAGTGAGAGATAATAATCAGCCTTCAAAGTCAGACGGCGCGTTCTATGGTGAGTACGTGTTCAGGGACTGAGTGGTGCCCTGAGGGGGGCTCAATGCAGCCTGTCCAGTACTGGACGGAGGTATAGAAGTGTTCTGTCACGGTGTTTATAGTATATAGGTGTCCTGGTATAATGTGGAAGTATATACAGTAGGTGTTCTGGTATAGAATGGCGGTATATAGGTGATCTGCTATAATGTGGAGGTATATAGGTCTCCTGATACAGTGTGGAGGTATATAGGTGGCCAGGTGGAGATGTATAGATGTCCTGGTATGATAACGAGGTGGTATATAGGTGTCCTGGTATAGAATGGAGGTCTATGCAGTAGGTGTCCTGGTGTAGGTATATAGGTGTCCTGATATAGAGTGGAGGTATATAGCTGTCCTGATATAGAGTGGAGGTATATAGGTGTCTTGTTATAGTGTTGAAGCCTATAGGGTGCCCTGGTCCAGTATCTACGTAAGTACAGAGATATTCAGGTGTCCTAGTATGGCTCTAACATGGCTAAGTTCTTTGAGAACTCTTGGGTGTAAGCCATCTAGTCCTGGTGATTTATTCACATTAAGTGTCTTCCGTCTTTTTTGAACACTGGTCTCTGTCAGCCTTTAAAGAGTACATTTAATTTACTGCTATTAAGATTGCTATCTTGTTTATTATAACCTTCCTTTTCATGCGCATAGCCTGAAGAGAAGAATGTATTTAATACAATTGCCTTCTCCTTGTCACTTGCAACTAACCTGATTATCTTTTATGGAGTCAGGATGTTCTGACCTCACCACCTTACTATTAATATGTTTGAAATTTTTTTTTCCCCTCCTCTGCTCTGCATCTCTTGTCTATTTTATCTGCTCTGATCACGCTCTTGCATTTCTTATTGCACTCTTTGTAGTTTTGGAATGCCAATGTTGACCCTTCAGCCTTATAATTATTAAAGGGCAGTTTTTCTTCTCATTAATATGCCTTTTTAACTTGGTATTTAGCCACCCAGGTGGAGGTGATGAGGCGATTTAGTTTGCATATGTAGCGCTATACAAGTTATTCATTCATTCAATCATTCAGGTATATAGGTGTCCTGGTATAGAGTGGAGGTATATAGGTGTCCTGTTATAGTATTGAGGTATAGAGGTGTCATGCTATATAATGTAATGGAGGTATTTAGGTGTCTTGTTATAGTGTTGAAGCATATAGGTCGCCCTGGTCCAGTATGGAGGTATATAGCTGTTCTGGTAAAGTAGAGATATTCAGGTGTCCTGGTTTGGCTATAACATGGCTAAGTTCTTTGAGAACTCTTGGGTGTAAGCCATCTGGTCCTGGTGATTTATTCACATTAAGTGTCTTCCGTCTTTTTGAATGCTGGTCTCTGTTGGCCTCAAGGGTACATTCAATTTACTGTTCTTACCATTACTGTCTTGTTCATTATAACCCTCCCTCCTTTTCATGCGTATAGTCTGAAGAGAAGACTGTATTTAATACAGTTGCCTTCTCCTTGTCGCTTGTAACCAACATGATTATCTTTCATGGAGTCAGTATGTTCTGACCTCACCACCTTTACTATTAATGTGTATGAAATTCTTTTTTTTCCCCTCCTCTGCTCTGCATCTCTCGTGGTCTATTTTAGCTGCTCTGATCGCGCTCTTGCCTTTCTTATTTGCACTCTCTGTAGTTTTTGCCAATGTTGAACTTTCAGCCCTATAATTATTAAAGGGCAGTTTTTCTTCTCATTAATATGCCTTTTTACCTTTTAGTATTTTATCCACCCAGGTTTAACTTTTGTTCTTTTACATTTGGTGACTATAGGAATGCACTGACAATGCCATTGTTTGATGTGTCCTTAAAGCACTCCCACCTCTCTGCAGTGTTATCTGTTGCAAGAATTTGATCCCGTTCTGTATCATGCAGTATCAGTGGCGTATCATCCAGTGCGCAAGTGTGTGGATCCTGAGGAAAGGGGGGGGGGGGGGCTATTGTACCTTGTCACACACTGTACTCTGGGAGTAATGAGCTAACCCCCCCTGCAGCATGCCGATCCCCCCCTCCCCCCCGTGGCTTCCCTGTATCTGCCACCTCTTCCTCCCCTCCCCTCCCACTGGCTTTGGGTGCTGCAGGGGAGCCACAGGGGATTGGTGTTGCGGGGGGGGGGGGGGGTGGAAATCAGCGTGCTGCAGGGGGGTCAGCTCCATGCACCATGTAAAAAGAAAAAAACGGCATGGGTTCCCCCTCCGAGAGCATACCAGGCCCTTTTCAGGGGAATTCCCACGCCAAAAAACGGCGTTGGGGTCCCCCCAAGATCCATACCAGACCCTTATGCGAGCACACAGCCTGGCAGGTCAGGAAAGGGGGTGGGGACGAGTGAGCCCCCCCCCCCCCCCGAACTGTACCAGGCTGCATGCTCTCAACATGGGGGTTGGGTGCTTTGGAGCAGGGGGGCCCTGCGCCCCCCCACCCCAAAGCACCTTGTTGCCATGTTGATGAGGACAAGGATCTCTTCCCGACAACCCTGGCCGTTGGTTGCCAGGGTCTGTGGGAGGGGGGCTTATCGGAATCTGGAAGCCCCCTTTAACAAGGAGGCCCCCAGATCCCGGCCCCCCATCCTATTTGAATGAGTATGGGGTACATACTACCCATTCACCTAAAAAAAAAAAAGTGTCAAAAATAAAACACATTGCACATATTTTTAAAGTAATTTATTAAGGCGGCTCCGTCGACTCTTCCGATCTCCACCCCTCTCTGGCTCTTTTGTCACCTCCGCTGATGTCTTCTGCCTCTGCCGGGTCTTCTCCGCTCCCCCCTGATGTCTTCTAGCCCTCTGCGGTTCTTCTCCCTCTGTCCGCTGTCTTCTGTCCCTGCTGGGTCTTCTCCGCTGTCTTCTCCCTCTGTTCTTCTTCCGATGTTGACTCGACGCTAGGGCTGGGGAAAAAATCGATTTGAATCTTTAATCGAGTTGAGAGGTCAAATCGATTCAAATTTTCAGTAAATCGATTTTTTCTTTTCTTTTTAACCAGGACCTGCGCGGTGTCAGCGCCGACAGGACCGGCGCTGACACCGCGCCGGTCCTGAGCAGCTGCAGGCAGGAGTTTTTAGGCGAGGCCGCGAAACAGACTAGGCCAAAGCCGCGGACTCGCCTAAAAACTCCTGCCCGCAGCTGCTCAGGACCGGCGCGGTGTCCATCAAAAAAAAAAAAAAACTTGTTTCGAAACGTGAATTGAAATTTTTTTTTAAAAATTGCAGATTTTTTTTTGTGGAGAAAATCGCCCAGCTCTACTCAACGCTCTCTCCCGCTCTAATGCTGGGTGCACGGTGTGCCACCACTTGTATTGGCATGGGGCGGGGTCACCGGGTGATGTCATCCGAATGCCCCGCCCCTTACGACTTCACTACCCGGGGCATGATGGGCGGTGACGTCATAAGGGGCGGGCCTCCGGTGACCCCTCCCCATGCCATTATAAATATATAGAGAGCTTTGAGTCAACATCAGAAGAAGAACAGAGGGAGAACACAGCGGAGAAGACCCGGCAAAAGAGCGAGAAGATAGCAGGAGGAGACCCGGCAGAAGACAGCGGACAGAGGGAGAAGGACCGGAGAGAGAAGAAGAAGTCGGAAGAGACTCCGGAGCTGCTTAATAAGTTACTTTAATAACCTGTGTTTTTTTATTTTTGACACTTTTAGGTGAATGGGTAGGGGTACAATGTACCCGATACTCATTCACATAGGGTGGGAGGCTGAGATCTGGGGGCCCCCTTGTCAAAGGGGGCTCCCAGATTCTGATAAGCCCCCTGCTCGCATACCCTGACAACCAATGGCCAGGGTTGTCGGGAAGAGGCCCTTGTCCTCATCAACATGGGGACAAGGTGCTTTGGGGTGTGGGGGCCCCCCTGCCCCAAAGCACCCACCCCCCACGTTGACGGCATGCGGCCTAGTACGGTTCAGGAGGGGGCGCTCGCTCATCCCCATCCCCTTTCCTGACCTGTGCCGGGCTGCGTGCTCGGATAAGGGTCTGGTATGGATTTTGGGGGGACCCCACGTTTTTTTTTTAACGCAGGGGTTCGCCTTAAAATCTATACCAGACCAAAGGGCCTGGTATGCACAAGTTGCATGCCAAAGTCGCATCAGTCAAGATGGCGATCCGACTTTGTTGCGACTTCAGTGATATTCAATGGGCTGAAGTAGGATCAAAATCGGACCAAAGTAGTGCAGGGAGCATTTTCAGTGTCGGACCAGTTAAGACGGCTCCCATAGGGAAACATTGATTTTCACACGTCATGCGACATGAGCTCCCAATGTCGGAGCGTTTGTCGTACCAGTGTGACCCCAGCCTTAAGAGAGTGCTCCTAATCTCAGCTTGTTTCCTGTATACAAGGCACCTGGGAGCCAAAAGTCTTGCTGATTGATAGGGGATCAAATACTTATTTCACTCATTAAAATGCAAATCAATTTATAACTTTTTTGGAATGGGTTTTTCTGGATATTTTTGTTGTTCTTCTGTCTCTCGCTGTTATAATAAACCGACCATTAAAATTATAGACCGATCGTTTCTTAGTCAGTGGGCAAACGTACAAAATCAGCAGGGGGTCAAATACTTCTTTCCCCTCACTGTATATTGCGGCGGGGTGGCCCGGCTGCACTAAAATCACGTACCTGTATGTGATTTCGCGCATGAGGTCTGGGGCACGTGCGCACGCTAAAAAAATAAGGTCCATATAAAAATATCCCGTAGTTTGTAGACACGATAACTTTTGCGCAAACCAATCACTGTACACTTATTGGGATTTTTCTTACCAAAAATATGTAGCAGAATCCATATTGGCCTAAATTGATGAAGAAATGTTTTTTTACATTTTTTATTGGATATGTTTTATAGCAGAAAGTAAAAAATATTGTTTTTTTTTCAAAATTGTCGGTCGTTTTTTGTTTATAGCGCAAAGAAATTAAAATCGCAGAGGTGATCAAATACCACCTAAAGAAAGCTCTATTTGTGGGGGAAAAAAGGACATCAATATTATATGTGTACAGCGTCGCACGACCGCGCAATTGTCGGTTAAAGTAACGCCGTGCCGTATTGCAAAAAAATGGCCTGGTTATTAATGGGGTAAAACCTTCCGGGGCTGAAGTGGTTAAGGTAGGCTCAGTCAGGGAAAATTATATCTTTTAGTGTGCAGAAAAGCAGATGTAAAATGAAAGTTTTCATTTTTTAACCACCTCAGCTCCGGAAGGTTTTACCCCCCTTCATGACCAGACCATTTTTTACAGTTCAGCACTGCGCTACTTTAACCGCTTAGAGACCGCCTCATGTACATTTGCTGGAGCGGGGCGGCCTCTCTGGGTAAAATCACATACCTGTACATGATTTCGCCCTTCCTGGTCTGGGGCTCGCGCGCATGCTGCCCGCGACCAGCTCCTGCTGTGATTGGCCACAACGGGAGCCAATCAGTGGGTCTGGCGGACCCGCCGATAATTCCCGGGGGCAGACAGAACGGCGGTCTGCCTAAGTAAACAAGGCGGATCGCCGTTCTGTCAGAGGGGAAGACGGAGATCTTGTGTTTCTGCTAAGCAGGAACACAGATCTCTGTCTTCTAACAGTACAAGCACCTCCCCAACCATTAAAAAACACTCCCTAGGGACACAGTTAACCCTTTGATTGCCCCTGATGTTAACCCCTTCCCAGCCAGTGTTGTTAGTACAGTGATAGTGCATATTATTTAGCACTGATCACTGTATTGGTGTCACCGGTCCCCTAAAAAGTGTCAGGTTTCCGATTTGTCCATCGTAATGTCGCAGTCCCGCTATAAGTCGCTGATCGCCGCCATTACTAGTAAAAATAAATAAATAAATCTATCCCATAGCTTGTAGAAACGATAACTTTTGCACAAACCAATCAATATACGCTATATACTCTGCACTGTATTATATATACTACACTGACTGCACTATATACTCTGCACTGTATTATATATACTACACTGACTGCACTATATACTCTGCGCTGTATTATATATACTACACTGACTGCACTATATACTCTGCACTGTATTATATATACTACACTGACTGCACTATATACTCTGCACTGTATTATATATACTACACTGACTGCACTATATACTCTGCACTGTATTATATATACTACACTGACTGCACTATATACTCTGCACTGTATTATATATACTACACTGACTGCACTATATACTCTGCACTGTATTATATATACTACACTGACTGCACTATATACTCTGCACTGTATTATATATACTACACTGACTGCACTATATACTCTGCACTGTATTATATATACTACACTGACTGCACTATATACTCTGCGCTGTATTATGTATACTACACTGACTGCACTATATACTCTGCGCTGTATTATATATACTACACTGACTGCACTATATACTCTGCGCTGTATTATATATACTACACTGACTGCACTATATACTCTGCGCTGTATTATATATACTACATTGACTGCACTATATACTCTGCTCTGTGTAATGTATACTACACTGACTGCACTATATACTCTGCACTGTATTATATATACTACACTGACTGCACTATATACTCTGCACTGTATTATATATACTACACTGACTGCACTATATACCCTTCACTGTATTATATATACTACACTGACTGCACTATATACTCTGCGCTGTATTATATATACTACACTGACTGCACTATATACTCTGCACTGTATTATATATACTACACTGACTGCACTATATACTCTGCACTGTATTATATATACTACACTGACTGCACTATATACTCTGCGCTGTATTATGTATACTACACTGACTGCACTATATACTCTGCGCTGTATTATATATACTACACTGACTGCACTATATACTCTGCACTGTATTATATATACTACACTGACTGCACTATATACCCTGCACTGTATTATATATACTACACTGACTGCACTATATACTCTGCACTGTATGATGTATACTACACTGACTGCACTATATACCCTGCACTGTATTATATATACTACACTGACTGCACTATATACTCTGCGCTGTATTATATATACTACACTGACTGCACTATATACTCTGCACTGTATTTTATATATACTACACTGACTGCACTATATACTCTGCACTGTATTATATATACTACACTGACTGCACTATATACTCTGCACTGTATTATATATATACTGCACTGACTGCACTATATACTCTGCACTGTATTATATATACTACACTGACTGCACTATATACTCTGCAGTGCACTGTATTATATATATACTACCCTGACTGCACTATATACTCTGAACTGTAATATATATACTACAATGACTGCACTATATACTCTTAACTGTATTATATATTCTACACTGACTGACTGTACACTACACTAACTACCTGCCTAATCTCTATTCATTCACTATATACGGCCAACATTTAAGCAGCAGCCTTTTATAGTGTGGGGCGTGGACTTAGCACATGAGCAATGATTGGCCAAAGGCACCCTGCTTTTGGCCAATCATGGCTCTCACAGCACGTTGCGCTGTGATTGGACAAAGCATACAGGTCAGGTGCAAGCTTTGGTCAATCAGCAGCTGTCAATGCACTGCGCTCTCGCAGTGCATTGTGGGGCGCTCCGCGGCGGGCGAATGTCCCGCGAGCGCCCCATATGTTCGTTTGTCCGACTCGAACATCGGGATCATCCCTAGACCCAAGGTATGATTTTGCACACATGCCTACTGCTTTCATAAAATGCCCCTGTGTAGTGAGGACAGCAGTTTAGTAAAGTTGGCTGTTATGAAATGTAGTGTTCTTGTCCTACCTTCATGTCACCTTTTCCTAGGATTTACAGCGAATGTATTTACTCTGTGATTGCTGTTACCTAAATTATCCCTTACTTACATCTTGTCAGAAACCATGACTCAGACCAAGACAGAAGTACAGTTAAATCACACTTGTTTAATAATAAAAGTAAATGAAACAAACATAGTCAAAACATAACCAAAGTTCAGTAACAGGAATGGATAGTCAGACAAGCCCGAAAGTCAGGAAGTCAGTGAACAGCATAGTGGAACAGCAAGCAGGATCTGGAGCCAGAAGGAATGTCAGACAAGCAAGTCTTTAACAGGAACGCAGGAGATAGTCTCTGTGATGTTGACCAAGGCGAAGGCAGAGATCAACTGGGCTGGACGGCTTAAGTAGGCAGGACTGACGAGCAGGATATCATCAACAGGTGAGTCAATGTGGAGAGATGGGAGCTGGGAATTAGCCGACAGCTGAGCGGCCAGCTCAGAGAAGGAAGGGCTGAGCCCAGCCCTGACACATCTGCAATCAAATTCTATGTTGTATGTCATTTAGTAGGTCCAGCAGAGCATTATTTCTAGTTGGGGCTTCCACCATTTGTCTTATGAAATTTTCTGCATTACATTCAAGAAATGATGTGCCTTAGTTTAGTGTACAGTTCTGTCTACCCAGTCCATACCCCCCTCTTCTACCAGGGGTTCTGGAAAAGTATGGAGGTGGCCAGCTATAGAGTGGAGGTAGATAGGTGTACTGGTATAGTATGGAGGTATATACTGTATGTGCCCTGGTTTAATATGGAGGTATATGGGTGTCCTGGTATAATGTGGAGGTATATAGGTGTCCTGGTATAATGTGGAGGTATATGGGTGTCCTGGTATAATGTGGAGGTATATAGGTGACATGGTATAGTGTAGGATATGACATATAGGCACACTCCTCCTCCTCCTCTACCAGGTGTTCTGGAACAGTATGGAGGTATATAGATCTCCTAGTATAGAGTGGCGGCATGTAGGTCTCCTGGCATAATGTGAAGGTATGTAGGTGTCCTGGTGGAGATCTTTACTGTAGATGTCCTGGTATGATAAGGAGGTATAGATTTATCCAGGTAAAGAGTGGCGGTATATGCAGTAGGTGTCCTAGTATGAAGTGGAGGTATATAGGTGTCCTGGTATGAAGTGGAGGTAGATAGGTGTCCTGGTATGAAGTGGAGGTAGATAGGTGTCTTGGTATAGAGTGGAGGTATATAGGTGTCCTGGTATAGTGCGGAGGTATATAGGTGTGCTAGTGGAGGTATATAGGTGTTCTAGTATAGGGTAGAGATAGATAGGTGTCCTGGTATGAAGTGGAGGTAGATAGGTGTTCTGGTATAGTGCAGAGGTTTATAAGTGTCCTGGTGGAGGTATATAGGTGTCCTGGTATGAAGTGGAGGTATATAGGTGTCCTGGGATAGAATGGCGGTATATAGGTGTCCTGGAGGAGGTATATAGGTGTCCTGGGAAAGAGTGGAGGTATATAGGTGTCTTGGCATAGAGTGGAAATATATAGGTGTCCTGGGATAGAATGGAGGTATATAGGTGTCCTGGTGAAGGTATATAAGGAGCTCAGACACTAGATATAGACACTGTATAAAAGTATCATTGTCTTTGTCTCTGATCTCTCGCACACCTTTTATCCCCCCCCCCCAGACTGATTCTGATACATCTGTGTAGAGCTCTCAGGGGCCCCGGGCTCCCTCATAGTGGCACTCGAACGATAGATCCGATAAACTCCTCTGCATGGAAATTTCCCGGTATTATAGCGGAATGCTTGGGGCCTTCTTTATCATATTGTGTTCCATGAAAAGGCTGGAATGTTTTCTCCCTCCACTTATCACATCTATTATTCCTCCGCCAAGTGGAAGTAATGTGAGCAGAATGTAATCTGGAGAGAGGCCGATCCACCGCGCCATCATATATTCCATGTTCCAGATCCTAAGCAGAAACAGACCCCCCCACCAGCAACAATAGAGCCCCCACCAGCAACAATAGAGCCCCCACCAGCAACAATAGAGCCCCCACCAGCAACAATAGAGCCCATGCCAGCAACAATAGAGCCCATGCCAGCAACAATAGAGCCCCCACCAGAAACAATAGAGCCCCCACCAGCAACAATAGAGCCCCCACCAGAAACAATAGAGCCCCCACCAGCAACAATAGAGCCCCCACCAGAAACAATAGAGCCCCCACCAGCAACAGTAGAGCCCCCACCAGAAACAATAGAGCCCCCACCAGCAACAATAGAGCCCCCACCAGCAACAATAGAGCCCCCACCAGCAACAATAGAGCCCATGCCAGCAACAATAGAGCCCATGCCAGCAACAATAGAGCCCATGCCAGCAACAATAGAGCCCCCACCAGAAACAATAGAGCCCCCGCCAGCAACAATAGAGCCCATGCCAGCAACAATAGAGCCCCCACCAGAAACAATAGAGCCCCCACCAGAAACAATAGAGCCCCCACCAGCAACAATAGAGCCCCCACCAGCAACAATAGAGCCCCCACCAGCAACAATAGAGCCCCCACCAGAAACAATAGAGCCCCCACCAGCAACAATAGAGCCCCCACCAGCAACAATAGAGCCCCCACCAGCAACAATAGAGCCCCCACCAGAAACAATAGAGCCCCCACGAGCAACAGTAGAGCCCCCACCAGCAACAATAGAGCCCCCACCAGCAACAATAGAGCCCCCACCAGCAACAATAGAGCCCATGCCAGCAACAATAGAGCCCATGCCAGCAACAATAGAGCCCATGCCAGCAACAATAGAGCCCCCACCAGAAACAATAGAGCCCCCACCAGCAACAATAGAGCCCATGCCAGCAACAATAGAGCCCCCACCAGAAACAATAGAGCCCCCACCAGCAACAATAGAGCCCCCACCAGCAACAATAGAGCCCCCATCAGAAACAATAGAGCCCCCACCAGCAACAATAGAGCCCCCACCAGAAACAATAGAGCCCCCACCAGCAACAATAGAGCCCCCACCAGAAACAATAGAGCCCCCACCAGCAACAATAGAGCCCCCACCAGCAACAATAGAGCCCCCACCAGAAACAATAGAGCCCCCACGAGCAACAGTAGAGCCCCCACCAGCAACAATAGAGCCCACACCAGCAACAATAGAGCCCCCACCAGCAACAATAGAGCCCACACCAGCAACCATAGAGCCCACACCAGCAACCATAGAGCCCCCGCCAGCAACAATAAAGCCCCCGCTAGCAACAATAGAACCCCCGCCAGCAACAATAGAGCCCCCGCCAGCAACAATAGAGCCCACACCAGCAACAATAGACTAGCCTGCAGCAGTATATCCTCCACAGCAACAATAGGCCCCCCAGCAACAAAAGACCCTCCCCCACCAGCAACAATAGGTTCGCACCAGCAACAATAGACTAGCCTGCTGCAGTAGATCAGCCACAGCAAGAAAAGACCCCCCCACCAGCAACAATAGACCCCCATGAAACAGTAGACTCCCCACAATAACAATAAACGTCTCCCAGCAACAAAATACCCCCCACCAGCAACAATAGACCCCCCCCTCCTGTAACAGTAGCTCCTCTGCAGCAATAATACCCCCCAACAGCACTATACTCGCCCTCAGCTTCAACCGACCCACCAGCAAGCCCAAATATTCCTTGCCAGTACATTCAGTCCTGGGGGTGCCAGAACTGCACACTTCCATGTTGTCCCTGATTATAGGGGACCTGGGGGGGCTCCCGGGATGTCATCCTCATCCTTCCTTCATCACTCATCAGGATCCATGATAAAAACTCTGACATTTCATTGGTTGGACTCTCATCCCGGGTCAGGATCAGCCTGGCAGATAGCCAGGTGTGTATTTTGTGTACTGCCCCTACTGGCTGAAAATGTTACTAGCTACCCTTAGGGCTCATTTATACTTGTGGTGAGGGGGAGTAAAAATGTGTGGATGAGCCGCGTTTTTTGCCGCTCCCCCTTTAGCTGTAAAGGCAGCGGCCGGGGCTGTGCACATGCTGCAGCAAGAATTTATCCCCCCCCCCCCCCCCCCGGGCACAACGCTACACAGAATACAACCCATTCAAGTGAATGGACCCTGCCCCGCAGTACTGCAGCATTTAGGGGGTTAAAACAGGCAGAGGGTATTGCCTCCTTACCACATGCAAAATGCCTCTGAAAAGCTATGTGAGTGTTGATCGCTTTTCAGAGGAGCGGCATTCCTTAGTAGTCCCTACTGGGCAAGTGAGAGACGGCAAGGGCTAGTTTTCTGTTGGCTAAAAAGTAATTTAAAAAAACAACCATGTCTGAAACACACAAAAACGCGGTATAAAAAGAAAAAAGGCCAAAAAGGCGTTAATGGGGCCTAAAAAGCTGTCCTTGAGCTCTGCTTAGTGACCATGCCTAGGCTCATATGATGTCACCTGTCTGCTGCAGACAGGAGGAAGCATTTCCTTAGTCTCCCCTCCCTCTAGTCACTTTGCTTAGGATCAGATGTTGTTATCAGTCTGCTGCAGGCAGAAGGAAGCATTTCCTCAGTCTCCCCTTCCCCTAGTGACCTTGCCTAGGCTCATATGATGTTGTGAGTCTGCTGCAGGTAAGGGGAAGTATTTTCTCAGTTTCCCCTTCCTCTAGGGACCTTGCCTAGGCTCATATGATGTTGTGAGTCTGCTGCAGGTAAGGGGAAGTATTTTCTCAGTTTCCCCTTCCTCTAGGGACCTTGCCTAGGCTCATATGATGTCATCAGTCTGCTGCAGACAGGAAGAAGCATTTCCTCAGTTTCCCCTTCCCCTAGTGACCTTGCCTAGGCTCATATGATCTCATTAGTCTGCTGCAGCTGGTACAAAAAAGAAGGCCAAAAAAACGTGGGAATGGGGCCTAAAAAGCTGCCCCTGAGCTCCACTTAGTGACCATGCCTAGGCTCATATGTTGTCATCAGTCTGCTGCAGGCAGGAGGAAGCATTTCCTTAGTCTCCTCTCCCCCAGTGATCGGACATTGTAATTTTGTAGCTCCTGGAATTAATCTGATGATGGGTTCACTAAGTGGAAATGTCTCTGGCTACAATGTTGCGAAGTTTATTATACAGTTGCTGAGGGCGGAGTCTATGAATGGTGACGGCTGTTATTGTAGCAGGAACAGAGGCCGGCGTCCCCGCGCTCCGCCGCGCCTCCCGGATCCTTAGTCTCCCTCCGCTAACCCTGGTCACTATGCCTAGTCTCATATGATGTCATCAGCCAGCTGCAGACAGGAGGAAACATTTCCTTAGCCCCCCCCCCCCCACAGTCACTTTGCCTACATTCATTTGTCATGAGTCTGCTACAGCCAGGAAGAAGCATTTCCTTAGTCTCCCCTTCCCCTAGTCACCTTGCTTATCCTCTTCTGATGTCATCAGTCGGCTGCAGACAGGAGGAAGCATTTCCTTAGTCTCCTCTCCCCTGGTGATCAGACTGTACATTGTAATTTTGTAGCTCCTGGAATAAATCTGATGATGGGTGGAAATGTCTCTGGCTACAATGTTGCGAAGTTTATTATACAGTTGCTGAGGGCGGAGTCTATGAATGGTGACGGCTGTTATTGTAGCAGGAACAGAGACAGGCGTCCCCGCGCTCCGCCGCGCCTCCCGGATTCACGCCCGCCTCAGCTCAGTCCTTGTACAGGTCGACTGCGTCCGCGCTTCCGATATTGAGAGGTCAGACGCGGGCCGGCGGAAAGCCGAAAGCGAAGCGTCGCTCCTCAGTCACCGAGTCTGAAAACTTCGATGTGACCGAATCGCAGTCCATTACTGAAATGTTGGCGTTCGTCTCAGTCCGGCGCACCCAGATGTCTGACACAGCAAACGCAATGAGACGCAACGCTCTGCACGGCGCTAATGAACACTTCACGCCGCGCTCTGCCATGGCGGTTCACCCACCCCTCCCCCGTACTGCGACGGTGACAGTTTTTATGGCATGGAAGGGTGCATGGTACACGAGCCACATCCATGCCAAAAGTACATTATTAGGACACAAGCGACGTTAATTGCGTTTGTTTGGCGGATGTCCACCTGCTGTCACTATTGTTGTCGGAATGAGGAGGTGGGGAAGATCACTTGGCGCACTATAAGTATGTGAGGAAGAACCTTCCGCCTCGCAAATTACAATATAAAGGTTTTTTTTTTAAAGTTGGAAGTTTAATCCGCTTATATTTTGCCTTCCCTGGCTCCCCTCCCCCCTCATCAACATAATAATGCCATTTTTATATAAAATCTTTGGGTTTTCATTACATATCTTATTTTAGATAAGATGTCATTGTTGGGTTTCTGTGCTTCTCTATGCAATGCAGGCAGATCATGGCTGGTGGGAGGGGCCGGCAGGGTACTTGTATATACAGTGGGTATAGAAAAGAGTCACCCCCCCCCTTTAAAATAATCACATTTTTACTGCCTGAAACGAAGACAGACACAGTTTTTGTTTTATCCAGCTGTATTTGCTCAGTGCAACTTGTAACATCCAAGTGAAAGATATAACACCAACGTGTCAAAAAAACAAACAAAAAGAAAACAAATTAAATTAAAAAACACATTCACTGAGTTGGAAAAAGGATCACCGCCATGTTTCACATGAGAGACGGGGTCGTAAGTGGTGACGCGGCCATCTTGCTGGGGAACCAGAAATGGACCAGCCGCCATGTTTGGTGGAGGGCCAGAAACTGACCAGCAGCCATATTGTTGAAGACCGGAACTGACCACTGACAATATGGCCTCTGGTCAGTTTCCGGCCCTCCACTAACATGGCGACTGATCCATTTCCGGTTCCCCAGCTAGATGGCCGCGTCACCACTTCTGGTCCAGGCTCTCATGCGAAATTTGGGACACCTGGGGATTGGGAAATCATACCTTTTATATATTGCGTTAGATGTCATGGGCAAATGACCCCTTGACAACGTCCCTTCGGACGAAACGCATCAGGGTGGGTTATTTGGCATTGACCTCTCACCACTGTGCAATTCCAGATCACCAGTGGCTGCCGGAGTGAGTGTTTTTTTTCCTTTGTTTTATGCTATTGATATTTTAATCTATGGAACAATAAAAACGACTACACATCTACCTGGGCTCCTGGTGAGCTTTTTATTTTCAGTTGGACTCCGGTATGAGCTGTTTGCGAGAGTTGCGCTGCGATACTTCGAGAGGGAATTCCTTTTATGTATTAGAGGTGCATTTGCTGCTGTAACAGCAGCTACTTGTTTCCGGTGAGTAGGCAGTTCACTCGATCTACCACTTGGACATTGTATGGCATACATTGCATCCGGAAAGTATTCACAGCGCTTCACTTTTTCCACATTTTGTTATGTTACAGCCTTATTCCAAAATGGATTAAATTCATTATTTTCCTCAAAATTCTACAAATAATCCCCCATAATGACAACGTGAAAGAAGTTTGTTTGAAATCTTTGCAAAATTATTAAATAAAAAAACTAAAAAATCCCATGTACATAAGTATCACAGGCTCCTCCCATGTACATAAGTATCACAGACTCCTCCCATGTACATAAGTATCACAGACTCCTCCAATGTACAGAAGTATCACAGGCTCCTCCCATGTACAGAAGTATCACAGGCTCCTCCCATGTACAGAAGTATCACAGGCTCCTCCCATGTACAGAAGTATCACAGGCTCCTCCCATGTACATAAGTATCACAGGCTCCTCCCATGTACATAAGTATCACAGGCTCCTCCCATGTACATAAGTATCACAGGCTCCTCCCATGTACAGAAGTATCACAGGCTCCTCCCATGTACAGAAGTATCACAGGCTCCTCCCATGCACATAAGTATCACAGGCTCCTCCCATGCACATAAGTATCACAGGCTCCTCCCATGCACATAAGTATCACAGGCTCCTCCCATGCACATAAGTATCACAGGCTCCTCCCATGCACATAAGTATCACAGGCTCCTCCCATGCACATAAGTATCACAGGCTCCGCCCATGTACATAAGTATAACAGGCTCCGCCCATGTACATAAGTATCACAGGATCCTCCCATGTACATAAGTATCACAGGCTCCGCCCATGCACATAAGTATCACAGGCTCCGCCCATGCACATAAGTATCACAGGCTCCGCCCATGCACATAAGTATCACAGGCTCCGCCCATGCACATAAGTATCACAGGCTCCGCCCATGCACATAAGTATCACAGGCTCCGCCCATGCACATAGATATCACAGCCTTTGCACAATACTTTGAAGCTCCTTTGGCACCAATTACAGCCTCAAGTCTTTTGGAGTTTGATGCTACAAGCTTGGCACTCCTATTTCTGGGCAGTTTCTCCCATTCTTCTTTGCAGGACCTCTCAAGCTCCATCAGGTTGGATGGGGTGTGTCGGTGCACAGCCATTTTCAGATCTCTCCAGAGACGTTCAATCGGGTTCATGTCTGGGCTCTGGCTGGGCTACTCAGGGCATTCACAGAGTTGTCCCGTAGTCACTCCTATGTTATCTTGGCTGTGTGTTTAGGGTCGTTGTCCTGTTGGAAGATGAACCTTCACCCCAATCTGAGGTGCAGAGCTCTCTGGAGCAGGTTTTCATCAAGGATGTCTCTGTACATTGCTGCATTCATCTTTCCCTCGATCCTGACTAGTCTCCCAGTTCCTGATGCTGAAAAAACATCCCCACAGCATGATGCTGCCACCACCATGCTTCACTGTAGGGATGGTATTGGCCAGGTGATGAGCGGTGCCTGGTTTCCTCCAGACATGATGCTTGCCATTCAGGCCAAAAAGTTCAATCTTTGTTTCATCAGATCAGAGAATTTCATTTCTCATGATCTGAGAGTCCTTCAAGTGCCTTTTGGCAAACTCCAGGCGGGCTGTCATGTGCCTTTTACTGAGGAGTGGCTTCCGTCTGGCCGCTCTACCATACAGGCCTGATTGGTGGAATGCTGCAGAGATGGTTGTTCTTCTAGAAGGTTCTCCTCTCTCCACAGAGAAACGCTGGAGCTTGACCATCGGGTTCTTGGTCATCTCCCTGACTAAGGCCATTCTCCCCCGATCGCTCAGTTTGGCCGAGCGGCCCGCTCAAGGAAGAGTCCTGGTGGTTCCAAACTTCTTCCATTTATGGATGATGGAGGCCACTGTGCTCATTGGGACCTTCAATGCTGCAGAAATGTTTCTGTACCCTCCCCCCGATCTGTGCCTCCATACAATCCTGTCTCGGAGGTCTAAAGACAATTCCTTGGACTTCATGGCTTGGTTTGTGCTCTGACATGCACTGTTACCTGTGGGACCTTATATGGACAGGTGTATGCCTTTCCAAATCATGTCCAATCAACTGAATTTACCACAGGTGGACTCCAATCACATTGTAGAAACATCTCAACGATGATCAGTGGAAACAGGAGGAACCTGAGCTTAATTTTGATTGTTATGGCAAAGGCTGAGAATACTTATGTACATGGGAACTTTTTGTTTTTTATTTTTAATACATTTGCAAAGATTTTAAACAAACTTCTTTCACGTTGTCATTAGGGGGATTGTTTGTAGAATTTTGAGGAAAATAATGAATTGAATCCATTTTGGAACAAGGCTGTAACATAGCAAAATGTGGAAAATGTGAAGCGCTGTAAATACTTTCCGGATGCACTGTAATTCAAGTTGACTGGTTTGGTGGCACTACGTCCATATTGTCTATTTACTTGTTTACATGGACTATGCTATAGTACTATATGTACCTATATTGGGACTACCTGCACTTATGAATGTCACTTTTTTTTATTTAGATATCACATTGTGTCATTTTAAGTTTTTATGTGATTAACGTCATATTCATTTTATGAAATTTGCATTTATGTTCACTCATATCACTATTTTGGTTGGAACAATATTTTGGGCGCTACACTTTTATATCCATATGCTATTTAGGTTTGCTATACTACCTTTTGTGTTCGCTGCCTTTGATAAGATTTATTGAACACAGCTTAGACCCTTTGCATTCAATCAACTATGGGTGGCAAGGCACATTCTCCGAGATCTCCAGGATAAAGTGGTGGACGGGCACAAGTCAGGAGATGGATACAAAGGCTTTATCAATGCCTAGAAGCACAGTGAAGTCTATTATTAAGAAGTGAAGGGTATTTGGTACAACACAAACCCTCCCCGGATCAGGACGTCGCTCCAAACTGGATGAAAGAGCCAGGAGGACACTGGTCAGAGAGGCCACCAAGAGGGCCTACAGCAACTCTGACAAAGAGTGGTCATTGTGTGCATGTGACAACAATATCACAAATTCTCCACAAATGTGGCCTGTACGGGAGGGGTGCAAGAAAAAAGACACTCTTCAAGAAAGGCCACATGCAGTCACTACTGAGCTTTGCCAAAACACTCCGCGAGGATTCTAAGGCCATATGGAAAAATGTGTTCTGGTAAAACTTCATTATTTGGCCTCAACACCAAACGGTATGTCTGGCGGAAATCCAGTACAGCTCACCATCCAAATAACACAGTTCCTACAGTAAAGCATTGAGGGGGTAATATCCTGTTATGGGGGTGTTGGTATTGTCCCGTTTTTGGGGGTGTTTCTCTGCAGCAGGGACTGTAGCACTTGCATACCTCCCAACCTTTTGACTTAAGAATGGAGAATGAGGGACATGTTGTTGTTTAGTCGTTTAGTCGTGTCTGACTCTTCGTGACCTCATGGACCTTAGCGCGCCAGGCTTTTCTGTCCTCCACTATCTCCTGGAGCTTTCTTAACTTCATGTTCATTGTTTCGCGGATGCTATCTATCCATCTTGTTTTTTTGTCGTCCTCTTCTCCTTTTTTCCTTCCATGTTTCCCAGCATCAGGGTCTTTTCCAACGAGTCCTCTCTTCGCATTATGTGGCCAAAGTATTATGCCCTGTACACACGACCGGTTTTGCCGTCGGAATAAACTCTGAAGGTTTTTCCGACGGAATTCCGCTCAAGCTTGTCTTGCATACACACGGTCACACCAAATTCCGACCGTCAAGAACGCGGTGACGTACAACACGTACGACGGCACTAGAAAGAGGAGGTTCAATAACCAGTGCGCCACCCTTTGGGCTCCTTCTGCTAATCTCGTCGGAACGGTATACAGACGAGCGTTTTTTCCAATAGTAATTTGTTCCGTCGGAAAAATATAGAACATGTTCTCTATCTAAGTCCGTCTGAAGTTTCGACGGAAATTCCGACCGTGTGTACTAGAGTTTCAGCTTCAGGATCTGTTCTTCCAATGAAATATTCAGGGTTGACTACCTTCAGAATTGACTGGTTTGATCTTCTTGCTGTCCAAGGGACTTTCAAGAGTCTTCTCCAACACCATAGTTCAGAAGCATCAATTCTTCTGGGTTCAGCCTTCCTTATGGTCCAACTTTCACAGCCATAGGTTACTACTGGGAATACCATAGCTTTGACTATACGGCACTACGTTGATAGGGTGATGTCTTTTTGCTTTTTATAATTTTGTCTAGGTTTGATATTGCTTTCCTCCCAAGAAGCAAGTGTCTCCTAAATTCATGGCTACAGTCACCGTCTGCTGTGATCTTGGAGCCTAGGAAGATGAAATCTGTCACTGTTTCTTCTCCTTCTATTTGCCAAGGAGCGATGGGACCGGTTGTTATGATCTTAGTTTTCTTAATGTTCAATTTCAGGCCAGCTTTTGCGCTCTCCTCTTTGACCTTCATTAAGAGACTCTAGTTCTTCTTCACTTTCTGCCATTATAGGGACAAATAAGGAACATTATAGGGACATATTAGGGAGACAGCAACCTGTCTATCTGTACACACCGCCTCCTGTCTGTATACACTGCCCTCCTCCCTGTACTCCGTTTGAGGGTAAGGTTTCTGGGGGAGAAGTTGCACTCCAATCCCCCTTTTATCTCACAATTTCACTCCCACCCCCTACCCCTCACTAGTCTATGCACCACATCCCCTCCCCCCTATTCTAACCTCTGTTCCCTAGATACCCTCTCTGCTTGCCTCTGCACCTCCATCTGCTTACTTTAACATCCAAAACCCCCTTCTCTGCTATACTCTGCACCCCAAACCTCCCTCTCTGCTTACCTCTACACTAACCTTTGCACCCCAAACTCCCTTTCTGCTCATGTCTGCATCCTACCCTCTCTCTTCTCACCTCTGCACCCCCACGGCCCCTTGCTGACCTGTACATCCCAACTCCCCCTCTTTGCTAACCTCTGCACCACATCTCCTCTTAACCCCTGTCCCCCTTTCTGCTCGGTGTTGCACCCCACGCTCGCTGCTAAACGCTACAACCCAATCGCATCCTGCTCAATGTTGGACCCCCTAACCCCCTTGTTCGCCTCTGCACCCCCACTCCCCTACCCTGCTCAGCTCTGCATCATCTCATCTCTGTATCTCAACCACCCCCCGCACCTCAGATCCCCCTCTCTTCTGCTCACTTCCACGACCCAAATCCCCTCTTTGCTCATCTTTCCACCCCACTCTCTGTGCTAACCTCTGCATCCCAATCCTTCCTCTGATCCCGTCCTTGCCCTAGGCCAAGGTGATCGTACTAGCTGCCTGGTGGAGCATTTCTGGGGTGAACTACGAGTAAACTTTTCTGGAAAACAGAAGACAGTTTGAACCCAGGGCACTCAGTAGTTCAGTAGTATATACGGCACTTGAATTGCACGCCCTGCCCTCCCGCTTGTCTGGGCCCTAAACATCTCCTGCGGGGTGCACTGATTCCCTGACACAGTGATACCCTGCCAGCCGCTACTGCAGTAGCCAGTGTAGCATGATGATCTGTAGCTACACTGGCATCTCTCTCTGCCCGGCTGCATGCCAATAAAGTTAGTGGAGGAGCCGAGTGCCAGACTTCTGCTCAAGGGTACAGCCCAAACCTGCGGGACTCTGGGACATGGTTGAAGTTCCAGGAAGGTCCTATGGGATCCAGAACATGGTTGAAGTTCCAGGAAGGTCCTGCGGGATCTGGGACAGTTGGGAGATATGCACTTGTCAGGATAGAAGAAAAACGGATAGGGCAAAATACCGTCAAATTCTTGAGGAAAATCTGCTGCCCTCTACCAGAAAGTTGTTAATGGGAAGATTTACCTTCCAACATGATAATGACCCAAAGCACAAAGAAACAATAAGCACGTGGTGGTTGAAGGAGAAAAAAGTGAATGTCCTTGCCAGGGGCGGACTAACAACTTATGGGGCCCCCCGGGCAATAGGAGATCATGGGGCCCCCGTGTCCCCACCCACACTCAAGCCACGCCCACACAAAGCCCCACCTACATATTTGCAGCTCAGCTGCATAGAAGGGGGCATTTAAATATCTACTGCAGCATAGCCTGCATGGACGTTCCCAGCTTCTTTTTGTAGAAGTTGGTGGGCACTTCCACGTTTAAAGATGGCTGTTGCGCCGCAGCCGTCTTTGTGACGCGACCTGGGGCGTTTTCTGAAAGCAGTGGGCCTGTGTGCAAGATCATATTTTGAACCCCGATGGCAGAGAACGAAGTGCGGCGGGTGGGTGAGAAGGGAGGGGGGGGTAAGAGAGAAAGGGGATGAGGGAGGGTGACGGGTAGGTGAGAGAGAGGGAGGGTAAGTGAGGGTGAAAGACTGAGCTAGAGGGAGAGTGATGGGTAGGAGAGAGAAGGGGGGGGTTGAGAAGGAGGGTGAGAGACAGTGAAAGAGAGGGAGGGTGAGGGGGTGAGGGAGAGGAGGGTGTGAGAGAGGAGGGTGAAAAAGAGAGAGATAGGGGGGTGAGAGAGATGGAGGGAGGGTGAGGGGGGTTGAGAGAGAGAGGGGGGTGTGAGAGAGATAGGGGGGTGAGAGAGATGGAGGGAGGGTGAGAGAGAGAGGGTGGGTGAGGGGGGTTGAGAGAGAGAGGGGGGTGTGAGAGAGATAGGGGGGTGAGAGAGATGGAGGGAGGGTGAGAGAGAGAGGGTGGGTGAGGGGGGTTGAGAGAGAGAGGGGGGTGTGAGAGAGATGGAGGGTGGGAGAGAGATGGAGGGAGGGTGAGATAGTGGGAGGGTGAGAGAGAGAGGGTGGGTGGGGGGGGTGAGAGAGAGATGGAGGGAGGGTGATATAGGGGAAAGATGAGAGAGAGAGGGTGGGTGAGGGGGGTTGAGAGAGAAGTGGGGGTGGGAGGGGAGTGAGAAAGAGGGGGGTGGGACATGGGTACTTACAGTGGTGGGGCACTTACTGTAGATGCAGCTCTCAGTTGGTGAGCCATTATCGGTAGTGAGCAGTCCTATATGGCCCCAGGGGTTAGGCTGGGCCCCCTGGGTTGTCCCCCAGCTCAGGCATAGCAGAGGCTTTCCCATGCCACACAGTCCCGTGTTAGGCAGAGAAAGAAAAAGACAGGCCGGTGGGAGCGGAGCCCAGACTGGGCTGACAGCATGATCAGATCTAGCCCGGAGAGGAAAGGACATGAGCGGAGCTGTCCCCGGACAGCATAGGACAATGGGTGGGCTCCCTCCTGATCAGGGGACCCCCCTCACCTGTGGAGGAGCCATGCATCCTGAGCGTGTACATTCTCCCAAGCTGTACAGACTTTACCCTCCATGTACCACCCCCATCCCATGTCAGCCCGCTCCTCCGCACCTTGACCCTTTCCATATGAAATAGGAGTGAGTAAAGTCCAGGACAGGAGCCTCTAATGGGACCACCTACTGGCCCAGGCCCTCAGGCAGTGCCTGAGTCACTATGACACTGATATCTATACCACACTCCACACTGAGTGCTATTCCCTATATATAACACTGATATCTGTACCCTGAGTGGCACTCAGTGTACAGATATCAGTGAGCACTCAATGTATATAGAAATCAGGGTTATTAGAGATAGGGTAGGGAATAGCCACTGGTAGATGGGCACTGGGCAGGAACACTCAGCCTGGCTGGTATAGATGAAGGCAATGTTACATACTAAACTGCTGGGCCGGCGTTCACACCCTGACCTGCTGCTGTACTGCACACAAGGCAGGTTTCTAGCTCCGAGCCGCCTCCGCTCTGCAGTGCACCGAGCACTCTGCTGCCTCCAGCTCTGCAGCTGCCTCTGTCATCATCCCCATGGCTCCACCATCGCTCTCTCTCATCCTGGCCAGCACCTGAGTCCTCTCCCAGCGCTGCCTCAACCGCCGTCATAGATGCCATGGTTCACTGCCTCCTCCGAGCTTAAACCTCCTATTTTCTGTATAATAAGCCTTGGGCACCTCCAGATGCAGACTGAGCCTCTCATTGGGGCCCCCCCCCTACTGACCCCGGGCCCTCGGGCAGTGCCTGAATGGTCAGCCAGCCCCTGGTCCTTGCATAGCCTAGTCAGAGCCCAGACTTGAACCCCATTGAAAATCTTTGGAATAACTAGAAGACTGCAGTCCACAAACGGTCACCATCAAATGTAACTGAACCTGAGCAGTTCTGCAAAGAAGAGCAAATATTGTAAAGTCTAGATGTGTAAAGTTAGTAGAGACAAATCCCAACAGACTAAAGGCTGGAATTACAGCAAAAGGTGGTTCAACAAAAAACTGACATGGGGGTGGGGATCCTTTTTCCAACTGATTGTTTTTTGGTTTTTTTTTCACATGTTGGTGTTATATCTTTCACTTGGATGTAAATACAGCTGGATAAAACAAAAATTGTGTCTGTCTTCATTTCAGGCTGCAAAGCAACAACATATGATTTATTTTAAAGGGGGGGGGGGGGGTGATTCTTTTCTACACCCACTGCGGCTTCCTGAAAATATCACAGCACCCTGCCTCAGTAGTCCCCTCAGGGGCCCTCAGCCCTCATACAAGCAGTGGGCCACATCTTAAGAGGAGTTATGCAAATATCAAAATACCTTGATGGGTGGGTGACATCCTAGAGGAGAGGGCGTTCCTAGGCAGACTTTATTTGCATACAGACTGCCCCAGGTAATGCCCACATGTGATGTTGAGCCTCCATTATTAAAAAAAAAAGTGAAATTCAGCTAATGAAAGGGGCGGGCAATCTCCTGGACAGCAGAGTTTAGAAAAAGGGTAGGAGAAACAGCACAAGGAACCAATCAGATGTACTGCATCAAAGAAGCATGCTGATAGGAGGAGAGAGCAGTGACAGAGAGATGAGTTACCCAATCTGCTGCTTCTCCTTTCACTGTTCAGACACAGGGTAGAGGCGGGGAGGAGGCCTGTAAGTGAAAGGGAAACTGCGGAAGGTAAATATAAGGTCACCTCCCTCTACTAGAAGGGCTGTGCTGTGGGATAGAACTGTATACATTTCAGGACTGGAGGGAAAGAAATATAAAATCTTTCATATGTACAACATCTTTGTATTTGGCTGTTTGCCTGAAATTCAGGTTTAAGGGTTAAACCCTTAATTGCAGTGCAGCAAACACAAGACCTAAACAACGCACACTCACCTTACAATCTGATTATCCAACCTCTCTACAATCTCCACCAGCTTTACCAGCAGCTTAGTATTGAAGGAACCTGCTTAAACAATTCATTCAATCTATGTCCAATCAGACAGGTCCCTTGTGCTACATGAAAAGGAGATTGGACAATCAAACTGTAACGTGTGTGGCCAGCTATGAATGCAGTAAGTCTTTATAGAGTCAATAAGGGAGCAATAATAAAATCAGTGATTATTCTGTTGATAGCAGTCGATGTTTGCTGGCAGATGTGCCATAGGCTGTACTCTAAACCCTATAGAGGTTATGAGAGCCTGGCTATACCCATCAGCAGTCCTGGGAACTTGTCGGCTTTTGGCCAGAGATTTCAGCTTTTCACATGGTTTGCTCATCTCCGGCTTGTCCTGGTTTATTGCCTCATCTCCGGCTTGTCCTGGTTTATTGGCTCATCTCTGGCCTGTCCTGGTTTATTGGCTCATCTTTGGCTTGTCCTGGTTTATTGCATCATCTCCACCCTGTCCTGGTTTGTTGGCTCATCTCCAGCCTGTCCTGGTTTATTGGCTCATCTCCACCCTGTCCTGGTTTATTGGCTCATCTCCGGCTTGTCCTGGTTTATTGGCTCATGTCCATCCTGTCCTGGTTTGTTGGCTCATCTCCAGCCTGTCCTGGTTTATTGGCTCATCTCCACCCTGTCCTGGTTTATTGGCCCATCTCTGGCTTGTCCTGGTTTATTGGCTCATCTCCGGCCTGTCCTGGTTGATTGGCTCATCTCCGGCTTGTCCTGGTTTATTGGCTCATGTCCATTTTGTCCTGGTTTGTTGGCTTATCTCCAGCCTGTCCTGGTTTATTGGGTCATCTCCACCCAGTCCTGGTTTATTGGCTCATCTCTGTTTTGTCCTGGTTTATTGGCCCATCTGTGGCTTGTCCTGGTTTATTGGCCCATCTGTGGCTTGTCCTGGTTTATTGGCTCATCTCCAGCCTGTCCTGGTTGATTGGCTCATCTCCGGCCTGTCCTGGTTGATTGGCTCATCTCCGGCCTGTCCTGGTTTATTGGCTCATCTCTGGCCTGTCCTGGTTTATTGGCTCATCTCCGGCCCATCCTGGTTGATTGGCTCATCTCCAGCCCGTCCTGGTTGATTGGCTCATCTCCGGCCTATCCTGGATTATTGGTACATCTTCAGCCTGTCCTGGTTTATTGGTACATCTCCAGCATGTCCTGGTTTATTGGCACATCTCCAGCATGTCCTGGTTTATTGGCTCATCATGGGCCTGTACTGGTTTATTGGCTTATTAACAGCCTGTCGCATATATCACATATAATAAGTGGTTAGGTTATGGTGGATCCCGGGGTGTGGTGAAGGCTGTGTGGCATTTACCTCCTTAGGTATTGTCAGAAAAAGTGGGAACCAGAGGGGCAGAGGGAGCAGCCAATCAGGGATGGAGCTGGCAGAGCAATAGAGAGGGGCAGGGCAGTACTGCACTGCCACCATTTGTATCCCCTTCTTTATCATGGTCTGGTTGTGGTGGAGGCTGGGTGGAATTCCCTCCTTAGCCACTGTCACCCAGAAACATATCCTGGGAGCCAGAGGGGTGGAGGGAGCAGCCAATCAGGGATGGAGCAGGGAGAGCAATTGAGAGCGACAGGGGAGTGCTGCACAGCCACCATTTTTTATCTCCCTTCATCACCCTCTGGTTGTGGTGGAGGCTGGGTGACAAGTCCCTCCTTAGCCACTGTCACCCAGAAACATATCCTGGGAGCCAGAGGGGTGGAGGGAGCAGCCAATCAGGGATAGAGCAGGGAGAGCAATTGAGAGCGACAGGGGAGTGCTGCACAGCCACCATTTTTATCCCCCTTCTTCGTTACCCTCTGGTTTTGGTGGAGGCTGGGTGGCAATTCCCTCCTTATCCATTGTCACAAAGAAACACATTAATGAAAAGTGGGAACCAGAGGGGTGGAGGGAGCAGCCAATCAGGGATTGAGCTGGGAGAGCAATAGAGAGCGGCAGGGGAGTGCTGCACAGCCACCATTTTTATCTCCTTCTTCATCATGGTCTGGTTGTGGTGGAGGCTGGGTAGAATTCCCTCCTTATCCATTGTCACCCAGAAATATATGCTGGGAGCCAGAGACGTGGAAGGAGCAGCCAATCAGGGTTGGAGCTGGGAGAGCAATAGAGAGCGACAGGGGAGTGCTGCACAGCCTCCATTTTTATCCCCTTCTTATCACCCTTGGGTTGTGGTGGAGGTTGGGGGAGAGGGGGCCATTTCCCTCCTTATCCATTGTCACCGAGAAACATATATCCTTGGAGCCAGAGGGGTGGAGGAATGGAGCTGGGAGAGCAATAGAGGGTGACAGGGGAGTGCCGCACAGCCTCCATTTTTATCCTCCTTCTTCACCCTCGGGTTGTGGTGGGGGCTGGGTGGCAATTCTCTCTTATTATAATTATAACCCAGAGACGTATGCCCTTTCTTCATCATCATCTTCAAAAAAATTCTCTGGCATGCCCATCAGAGAACTGAAAAGATGCGAAGAAGTTGGCGCATGACAGTGATTGGGTCTCGATTGGGCGAATCCGCAAAGCGAATGTGTTTTGTAAATGTGGTTGGAAAGTATCTACTTCCTAGGGAAGTAATCAGTATAACCATGTATCCATTTCTCAGAAATCCCTCTCTGGGTTCCCTGGCTGTCCGCAGCTCTCCTCCCATCCCCCTCCCTGTACTCAGCGGTGCTATACAGAGAACGTTTGCTCAGTTATGGCGTCATTAATCAAGCTCGGTGAGTCTGGAAATTGGGATTATCAAACCGTAAGAAGGAGGCGTGGGCACGGTGCCCACAGGCGGGGATGGAGAGCCATTTATTAAGATGCTGCCGTACTGCAAAGCCTCTCTGGTGGGGCTGTGGATACTATCGGCACTCTTCTCCGCAAATACTCTGAATAATGAGCTATCATGGCGGCCGGAAAGTTCTGGCATAAGACATATTGTGATCACCCCCCTTCCCCCTCCTCCGCCATCCTATGTCAATTTCAGTCATACAGAAAATACACAATTTTCGTGCTTTTTTTTTTACACTCGTTTAGCCCTGTTGCTGCCACTGCTGTATCTATTACGGCATGTAAAGAAATTCCTGCCCAGGGGCGGACTGACCGTTCGGGCACTCAGGGCACTGCCTGAGGGCCCCATGCCACTAAGGGGCCCCATCAGGGTTGCCAGCCTCAATAAAATCAGGGACAGTATGTAAAAATCTGTGTTTTTTTTAAAATCCCAAGATTATAGCTGCCCCGCCTCTCCAGTACCTTTTCAGTGTGTGTATGTGTATTCTGTGTGTGTATACTGTGTGTGTATACTGTGTGTCTGTGTGTGTATACTGTATGTGTGTGTGTGTATACTGTGTGGCCCCATAATCTATTGCCTGGGGGCCCCATAATCTTCTATTACCCGGGGGCCCCATAATTTTCTCCTATTGCCTGGGAGCCCCATAATCTCCTATTGCCCAGGGGGCCCCATGAGTTGTCAGTCCGCTCCTGTTCCTACCGCTATATATCGTATCTAGGTTTTTGTTCACCTATGCCGGATTTCATGCCATGTCACGTGTTCCGGGTTCACCTGTCCCTCCTGGGTCCCCAGGACCTCCATGGAGGGAGGTGGAGGAACATTCGTTCACTGATCCCCCCTGGGTAAGATGAACACAGAACGCTCAGCTCTGAGCACTTCCAGGTTCAGAGCTATCAATCTTCGGCGAAGAGTGCAGAGGGGACATTAGGGGTCCAGTAGAAAAGGAAGAAAAAAAAAAGTTCAAAAAAATTTACGTTCGATAAAGCCCCCACCCCATGTAGCTGCTTATACAAACGCAAATGTCAGGTGCACAAGTGTGGGTGGACATCGATTTGGTAAGGTATCGCCCCCACACGCCAGGGTGAAGGCAATAACTATGCCCATAGTTCACCATACATTTATGACCTGTAAAAGGCTTTACCGGCTTGTTCACGTGTGCGGCGGGGACTGCTGCTCCTCTAAAAAACGATCCACACTCGGATCATTTTTCGGAGGTGTTTGAAAAGGCAGAGAAGAAGCTTTGTGATCCCATGGACCCCACACTAGCATGCTGAAACCATGTGCATTACATAAGGGGCAAAGCATTGTGGCCACGGCATGTGTGCACCACTGGGCGCTAGCACTGCAGCTAAAGGGGGAGTGGTTAGGTGGGGGGGGGCAGAGCACTTAAATTTTTTATTTTTCTTATTTATTTTATTTTTATTTTTACATTGTCCCTTTTTTTTTTTTTTTTAATCACTTTTATTCTTATTATAAGGAATGTAAACATCCCTTGTAATAGAAATAAGGGATGACAGGTCTACTTTATGGAGAGATGTGGGGTCAACAAGACCCCAATTCTCTCCTCTACCTTTTAAAAGCAAAAGATCAACAAAAAAAAACTGATCTGTTGCTTTTTAAAAAAAAAAAAATGTTTACTTCCGCCCTAGAATGGAAGTGACGTCATGACATCACTCCGGTCCTCCAAAACCATAGAGGCAGGCAGAGACGATCTAGTCTCTGTTCATCTCTATGGCCAGCCGTGCAAACTGTCAGATCGTTTCCCAGGCGCGCCGGGTGGGGGGGGGCGGGGGTGTTGGCGCTCCCTTCTGCTGCTTCTTAAAGCGGTCAAGCCCCTCGGACCGCTTTCATGAAAAAGAGAGTCGCCAGCTGAAAAAAAAACCATACGGGGGTTATGGTTGATAGCTTCAGCCATAACCCACCCCGGTAAACCACTTTCAAGCCGCAACGTATATATAAGTATTGCGGTCGGCAAGAGGATAATTAGTATTTTTACGCCTCCGGTCACACCTGAGCGTTTCGTGAAATCGCGCAATTTTGCATGCATTTGCAATACCCCCCCCCCCCAAAAAAAAATTGTTGGGTATGCAGTAGCTGCAAGCATACAGGGAGTTCATTTTTTTTCTTTCTGGAAAAATATCTAACCGCACGGTTATAAAGCGCGCAAAGCTAAAAGCTACATGAGCTACTTTTGACGTGGTTGTCGCACCGTAAAGCAGCTCGTTGAAATGAATATGCTGCGTATGCTTTTATCGTATTAACGCATAAATATGAAAATGCATTAATCCGCATCTTAATGTAAGCGGGGCCGTACTAAGCATGATATATATGTTGTAATGATGTAATATAATATATAACATGTTATATAACATATACAGTTATATCGCAATATAGAACAATCTGGATATATATAGGAGTATGACATAATAACATTGTATTTTATACAATGCAGAAATCTTGGATGCAACTTTTTTCACTTTTTTTTTTTTTTACATACTTGCTGTACCGTATTTCCATTATGAGATGTACAGATCTGTGCATTAGTCACCTTCCATTACAGGTGGTGAGAAAGCGATCAGTAAATTCAAGCTAAAGACGGCTTCATTTACAACATTTCCCACCTCCACAAAATTTCCTATAGGTCAGTAAGGCCGTCTACAGAGCCTTGAAAAAGTATTCATAAGCCTTGAAATGTTCCACACTTTGTCATGTTACAACCAAAAATGTAAATGTATTTTATTGGGATTTTATGTGATAGACCAACACAAAGTGTCACATAATTGTGAAGAGAAAGGAAAATGATAAATGATACAAATAAATATGTGAAAAGTGTGGGGTACATTTGTATGGCGCCCCCCGGAGTCAATACTTTGTAGAACCCCCTTTCTCTGCAATTACAGCTGCAAGTCTTTTTGGGGATGTCTCTACCAGCTTTGCACATCTAGAGAGGGACATTTCTGCCCATTCTTCTTCTTTGTAAAATATCTCAAGCTCTGTCAGATTGGATGGAGAGCGTCTGTGAACAGCAATTGTCAAAGTCTTGCCACAGATTCTCAATGTGATTTAGGTCTGGAGTGTGACTGGGCCATTCTAACACATGAATATGCTTTGATCTAAACCATTCCATTGTAGCTCTGGCTGTATGTTTCGGGACGTTGTCCTGCTGGAAGGTGAACCACCGCCCCAGTCTCAAGTCTTTTGCAGACTCTAACAGGTTTTCTTCTAAGATTGTCCTGTATTTGTCTCCATCCATCTTCCCATCAACTCTGACCAGCTTCCCTGTCCCTGCTGAAGAAAAGCATCCCCACCACATGATGCTGCCACCACCATGTTTCACAGTGGGGATGGTGTGTTCAGGGTGATGTGCAGTGTTAGTTTTCCCCCACACATAGTGTTTTGCTTTTAGGCCAAAAAGTTCCACTTTGGTCTCATGTGACCAGAGCACCTTCTTCCACATGTTTGCTGTGTCCTCCACATGGCTTCTCACAAACTACAAACAGGACTTCTTATGACTTTCTTTCTCCAATGTCTTTCTTCTTGTCACTCTTCCATAAAGGGCAGATTTGTGGAGAACACGACTAATAGTTGTCCTGTGGACAGATTCTCCCACCTGAGCTGTGGATCTCTGCATCTCCTCCAGAGTTACCATGGACCTCTTGGCTCTTCTCTGATGAATGCTCTCCTTGCCCGGCCGGTCAGTTTAGGTGGACGGCCATGTCTTGGTAGGTTTGCAGTTGTGCCATACTCTTTCCATTTTCCGATGATGGATTGAACAGAGCTCCGTGAGATGTTCAAAGCTTGGGGTATTATTTTATAACCTAACCCTGCTTTATACTTCTCCACAACTTTATCCCTGACCTGTCTGGTGTGTTCCTTGGCCTTCATGATGCTGGTTGTTCACCAAGGTTCTCTAACAAACCTCTGAGGACTTCACAGAACAGCTGTATTTATACTGAGATTATATGACACACAGGTGGACTCTTTTTACTAATTAGGTGACTTCTGAAGGCAATTGGTTCCACTAGATTTTAGTTAGGGGTATCAGAGTAAAGGGGGCTGAATACAAATGTACCCCCCCACACTTTTCACCTATTTGTTTGTAAAAAAATGTTGAAAACCATTTATCATTTTCCTTCCACTTCACAATTATGTGACACTTTGTGTTGGTCTATCACATAAAATCCCAATAAAATACATTTACGTTTTTGGTTGTAACATGACAAAATGTGGAAAATTTCAAGGGGTGTGAATACTTTTTCAAGGCACTGTATACAATTCAGAAATCTTGAATGCAACTTGCACACCTTTTACATACTTGCTGTACCGTATTTCCATTATGAGGTGTACAGATTTGTGGAATAGTCACCTTCCATTACAGGTGGTGAGGAGGCCAAAGCGATCAGGAAAATCAAGCTAAAGACAGCTGAATTTACAACTTTTAATTTGAGGCTCCTCCCACCTCCACAAGGTTTCCTATTAGTCAGTAAGGCCGTCCATCTCATTTAAAGGGCCAGTACAGAGGTGGTTCTGGAGCAGAGCCCTTTGCAAGAAAGCTGCTTGGAATCTTTGGCCTTACTAATTGCTTTGGCATGCCGTTTTCACTGAAGGTGACCGCTGCTTGGATGATGTTTTCATGCCGAGGTTTAGATTCTCTCAGCTTGACCTGACTGGTTCCTGAATTCTGTATCATTAGAGATGATGTCCTGCTCCTGCAGGAATAACCCGATTGTCTTCTAATCCGACATTAATGTGTCTGAGCCGAGGATTGCTCTATATTCATTACTGAGATGGATTTAACATGACAAGACTTTATCCTCCAATTATCCCGGATTTCCATCATCGCTTCTGTAATGTAAGACCGAGATCTGACCCACAGCGCACAGTTGTGGGGGGAGGGGGTTGTCCATCTCCTAAAGCCGAATTCCAGCCTTACTTTTTGTAGCAAGTCCCCTCCTTTGTTGAAACTCATTACTCCCCATTCCTTTCAGACTTCCATCTCCACAGATGGCTTTGAAGCCCTTCATTCCCTTTCATTTTATGAAAGAACACATCCCCAGCATCCCTTTAGGCTTACCCTCCAACTGTCCTGAATTCCGAGGGACTGTCCCAGAATTAGAACACAGACCCGGCGTCCTGCAGGTTGGGACTGTGCATACTTTTTCTGGCGCTCAGCTCCTACTCTGTGCAAAAACTGCAGGTAGAGGGATCTCCTGTTGACAGATGCTGAAAAGGCCTGGTAAAGAGGAGGAGGCAGAGAGCAATAACTTGGGAAACATACTGCTGCATGGTACTGTAAGTGTCCAATGTATCCCTTGAGCCCCCACTGTCCACCAACTAAACTCTTCAGCGCCCACTGACCACCAGTGTACCCCATCGGCCCCCACCAACTCCCATTGTACCCTTCGAGCCCCCACTGACCACCAGTCTACCCCATCAGGCTTCACTGTCCACCATAATAACCTTCAAGCCCGCACTGACCACCAATGTACCCCATCAACCCCCAAAGACCCTCAATATACCCCTTTAGCCCCCACTCACCAGCATTGTATCCTTCCAGCCCCCACTGACAACCATAGTACCCCTCTAGCCCCCACTGACCACTAATGTACCCCATTAGCCTCCACTGACCACCAGTCTACCCCATCAGGCTTCACTGTCCACCATAATAACCTTCAAGCCCGCACTGACCACCAATGTACCCCATCAACCCCCAAAGACCCTCAATATACCCCTTTAGCCCCCACTCACCAGCATTGTATCCTTCCAGCACACACTGACAACCAGTGTACTCCATCAGCCCCCACTGACCACTAATTTACCCCATTAGCCTCCACTGAAAACCAGTGTACCCCATCAATCCCCACCAACCGCCATAGTACCCTATAAGCCCCCAGTGACCACTGGTGTACCCTGTCAGTCTCCATCGATCACCAGTGTATCCCATCAGTCCCCACCAACCACCAGTGTACACCTACATCCCCCACTTGCCACCAATGTACCCCATCAGCCCCCCACTGACCACCAGTGTACCTCACCAGCCCCCACTGACCATCAATGTACTTGATCAGACCCCACCAACCACCATAGTACCCTTCCAGCCCCCAACAACCACCATTGTAACCCATCAGTCCCTACTGACCACTAATGTACCTCCTCAGCCCCTACCAGCCACCATAGTACCCCTCTAGCCCCCACTGACCACTAATGTACCCCATCAGACCCCACTGATCACCAGTGTACAGCATCAGCTCCCACCAACCACTGGTGTACCTCTTCAGCCCCCAGTGATCACCGGTGCACTCCTTCAGCCCCCAGTGATCACCGTTGTACTCCTTCAGCCCCCAGTGATCACTGTTGTACTCCTTCAGCCCCCAGTGATCACTGGTGTACTCCTTCAGCCCCCAGTGATCACTGGTGTACTCCTTCAGCCCCCAGTGATCACCGGTGTACTCCTTCAGCCCCCAGTCATCACCGGTGCACTCCTTCAGCCCCCAGTGATCACCGGTGCACTCCTTCAGCCCCCAGTGATCACCGGTGTACTCCTTCAGCCCCCAGTCATCACCGGTGTACTCGTTCAGCCCCCAGTCATCACCGGTGCACTCCTTCAGCCCCCAGTCATCACCGGTGCACTCCTTCAGCCCCCAGTGATCACCGGTGCACTCCTTCAGCCCCCAGTGATCACCGGTGCACTCCTTCAGCCCCCAGTGATCACCGGTGTACTCCTTCAGCCCCCAGTGATCACCGGTGCACTCCTTCAGCCCCCAGTGATCACCGGTGCACTCCTTCAGCCCCCAGTGATCACCGGTGCACTCCTTCAGCCCTCAGTGATCACCGGTGCACTCCTTCAGCCCCCAGTGATCACCGGTGCACTCCTTCAGCCCCCAGTGATCACCGGTGTACTCCTGCAGCCCCCAGTGATCACCGGTGTACTCCTTCAGCCCCCAGTCATCACCGGTGCACTCCTTCAGCCCCCAGTGATCACCGGTGCACTCCTTCAGCCCCCAGTGATCACCGGTGTACTCCTTCAGCCCCCAGTCATCACCGGTGTACTCGTTCAGCCCCCAGTCATCACCGGTGCACTCCTTCAGCCCCCAGTCATCACCGGTGCACTCCTTCAGCCCCCAGTGATCACCGGTGCACTCCTTCAGCCCCCAGTGATCACCGGTGCACTCCTTCAGCCCCCAGTGATCACCGGTGTACTCCTTCAGCCCCCAGTGATCACCGGTGCACTCCTTCAGCCCCCAGTGATCACCGGTGTACTCCTGCAGCCCCCAGTGAATACCGGTGCACTCCTTCAGCCCCCAGTGATCACCGGTGTACTCCTTCAGCCCCCAGTGATCACCGGTGTACTCCTTCAGCCCCCAGTGATCACTGGTGCACTCCTTCAGCCCCCAGTGATCACCGGTGCACTCCTTCAGCCCCCAGTGATCACCGGTGCACTCCTTCAGCCCCCAGTGATCACCGGTGCACTCCTTCAGCCCCCAGTGATCACCGGTGCACTCCTTCAGCCCCCAGTGATCACCGGTGCACTCCTTCAGCCCCCAGTGATCACCGGTGCACTCCTTCAGCCCCCAGTGATCACCGGTGTACTCCTTCAGCCCCCAGTGATCACCGGTGTACTCCTTCAGCCCCCAGTGATCACTGGTGTACTCCTTCAGCCCCCAGTGATCACCGGTGCACTCCTTCAGCCCCCCTTGATCACCGGTGCACTCCTTCAGCCCCCCTTGATCACCGGTGCACTCCTTCAGCCCCCCGTGATCACCGGTGCACTCCTTCAGCCCCCAGTGATCACCGGCGCACTCCTTCAGCCCCCAGTGATCACCGGTGCACTCCTTCAGCCCTCAGTGATCACCGGTGCACTCCTTCAGCCCCCAGTGATCACCAGTGCACTCCTTCAGCCCCCAGTGATCACTGGTGTACTCCTGCAGCCCCCAGTGAATACCGGTGCACTCCTTCAGCCCCCAGTGATCACCGGTGTACTCCTTCAGCCCCCAGTGATCACCGGTGTACTCCTTCAGCCCCCAGTGATCACCGGTGCACTCCTTCAGCCCCCAGTGATCACCGGTGCACTCCTTCAGCCCCCCGTGATCACCGGTGCACTCCTTCAGCCCCCCGTGATCACCGGTGCACTCCTTCAGCCCCCAGTGATCACCGGTGCATTCCTTCAGCCCCCAGTGATCACCGGTGCACTCCTTCAGCCCCCAGTGATCACCGGTGCACTCCTTCAGCCCCCAGTGATCACCGGTGCACTCCTTCAGCCCCCAGTGATCACCGGTGCACTCCTTCAGCCCCCAGTGATCACCGGTGCACTCCTTCAGCCCCAGTGATCACCGGTGTACTCCTTCAGCCCCCAGTGATCACTGGTGTACTCCTTCAGCCCCCAGTGATCACTGGTGTACTCCTTCAGCCCCCAGTGATCACCGGTGTACTCCTTCAGCCCCCAGTGATCACCGGTGCACTCCTTCAGCCCCCCTTGATCACCGGTGCACTCCTTCAGCCCCCAGTGATCACCGGTGCACTCCTTCAGCCCCCAGTGATCACCGGTGTACTCCTTCAGCCCCCAGTCATCACCGGTGTACTCCTTCAGCCCCCAGTCATCACCGGTGCACTCCTTCAGCCCCCAGTCATCACCGGTGCACTCCTTCAGCCCCCCAGTCATCACCGGTGCACTCCTTCAGCCCCCAGTGATCACCGGTGTACTCCTTCAGCCCCAAGTGATCAACGGTGCACTCCTTCAGCCCCCAGTCATCACCGGTGTACTCCTTCAGCCCCCAGTCATCACCGGTGCACTCCTTCAGCCCCCAGTCATCACCGGTGCACTCCTTCAGCCCCCAGTCATCACCGGTGCACTCCTTCAGCCCCAGTCATCACCGGTGCACTCCTTCAGCCCCCAGTGATCACCGGTGTACTCCTTCAGCCCCAAGTGATCACCGGTGTACTCCTTCAGCCCCCAGTGATCACTGGTGTACTCCTTCAGCCCCCAGTGATCACTGGTGTACTCCTTCAGCCCCCAGTGATCACCGGTGTACTCCTTCAGCCCCCAGTGATCACCGGTGCACTCCTTCAGCCCCCCTTGATCACCGGTGCACTCCTTCAGCCCCCCGTGATCACCGGTGCACTCCTTCAGCCCCCAGTGATCACCGGTGCAACTCCTTCAGCCCCCAGTGATCACCGGTGCACTCCTTCAGCCCTCAGTGATCACCGGTGCACTCCTTCAGCCCCCAGTGATCACCGGTGCACTCCTTCAGCCCCCAGTGATCACCGGTGTACTCCTGCAGCCCCCAGTGAATACCGGTGCACTCCTTCAGCCCCCAGTGATCACCGGTGTACTCCTTCAGCCCCCAGTGATCACCGTGCACTCCTTCAGCCCCCCGTGATCACCGGTGCACTCCTTCAGCCCCCAGTGATCACCGGTGCATTCCTTCAGCCCCCAGTGATCACCGGTGTACTCCTTCAGCCCCCAGTGATCACCGGTGCACTCCTTCAGCCCCCAGTGATCACCGGTGCACTCCTTCAGCCCCCAGTGATCACCGGTGTACTCCTTCAGCCCCCAGTGATCACCGGTGTACTCCTTCAGCCCCCAGTGATCACCGGTGCACTCCTTCAGCCCCAGTGATCACCGGTGCACTCCTTCAGCCCCCAGTGATCACCGGTGCACTCCTTCAGCCCCCAGTGATCACCGGTGTACTCCTTCAGCCCCCAGTCATCACCGGTGCACTCCTTCAGCCCCCAGTGATCACCGGTGCACTCCTTCAGCCCCCAGTGATCACCAGTGCACTCCTTCAGCCCCCAGTGACCACCAATGTATCCCTCTGGTCCCTGTAGTATGGCTACATTAAAATAATACTGGATACATGAAAATAAAAAATATATTGGAGTCTTCTCTTTGCGCATTTGCTGTGTTCTGGACATCTCTGTGATACAAGTTGTCTCCAAGGTACAGAAATCACAGCGAGTTCCTTCATCTCAACTAAAGCCGTGTATATATATTCTAGAATATATACCGACCCCCCGTCATCCTCCGCGATATACATCATCTTCTGAAGATCACAGCCATGCTGTGCGTTCCTTGGAAATCGCTCGGTGCCAGATTTCTATATACTTGGCTTTATACATTTATAATAACGCAGACGACATCAAGCAAAACTTGCAAATTGTGTAGAAGATGAGACAGATCATAGGGGGAGGATGGGGGGTTTTGGAGGTGATATTGGGTGTGTAGCTCACAGGTTCCAATGATCAGTTAATGGTGGAATTATTGCTGAGCGGGCCTCCAATGTTCCTGTAAATGAAGATACTTCTCCCGGCACAGCTGGGGATACCATATTCCATGAAACACGTCTCCTATAACGTGACCTCAAGCATTGTATATCCAAAAGCTGCTTATTGACGGGTAGAATTAAAAGAAAAAAACTTCTTGGGGAAAGGAGGTTCATTTTTCTAATCCTTAGTGGGGTCAAAATCGATTATTGAGGAGAAAGATTGAAGGAGCCAGAACCTCCTAGAACAAACTCATTTCCAGTGAATGTGTTTTTTTTTTTTTGTTCAGTAAAGCCCATTCATTCCAAAACCAAATGTTAGAAGCAAGAGAAATCTTTCAAACGACAAATTAATGTTCTGAGAATTTTCAAATGATTTTTTCCTAAGAATTTTCACTTGAATTTCTCTCCATCTATGGCCAGCTTTACGGGAGCAGAAGACCTTGGGGGGACAAAGACAAGAGAAAAACCACCTTCCATTCCAGCCCC